>NW_006922043.1:1199353-1230309 GCF_000298275.1 Orycteropus afer afer | reverse complement strand
GTTTGCTTTCACTGACAACTCAGTACTGTATATGCAAAGGGGTTCATATTTGTTGTCTGTACTGCCCATGTAACTCTCTATGTCTTTCTCATCCTTTAAAGAGGTCTTTTGCAGCAGATTGTCCAGTGTAATACCTCATCTGATTTCTTGACTGGTGCTTCCATTGGTGTTGATCTTGGAACCAAATAATATGAAATCTTTGACAACTTCTATCTTTTCTCCATTTATCATGATGTTACTTAGTGATCCAGTTGTGATGATTTTCATTTTCTTTATGTTGAGGTGTAATCCACACTGCAGACTGTAGTCTATAATCTTCATCAGTAAGTGCTTCAAGTCATCTTCACTTTCAGCAAGCAAGGTTGTGTCGTCTGCATATTGCAGGTTGTTAATGAGTCTTTCTCCAATCCTGATGCTGTGTTCTTCATATAGTCCAGCTTCTTGGATTATTTTCTCAGCATACAGATTGAATAAGTATGATGAAAAGCTACAACCCTGACACTCCTTTCCTGATGTGTTGTTGTTAGGTGCCATTGCATCATCTCTGACTCATAGTGACCTTATGTACAGCAGAACGAAACACTGCCCAGTCCTGTGCTAGCCTCATGATCGTTGCTATACCTGATCCCATCATTGTAGCCACTGTGTCAATCCACCTTGTTGAAGGCTTTCCCCTTTTTCATTGACCCTCCACTTTACCAAGTATGATATCCTTCTCCAGAGAATGGTCCCTTCTGACAACATGACTGTTTTGGTTACCTAGTACTACTCTGAGGGGGAGCTCTGGTAACATAGTGGCTAAGACACTTGCCTGCTAACCACACGGCTGGCGGTTCAAACCCACCAGCCACTCCTCGGAAGGAAGGAAGGTTGGGCAATCCTACTTCTGTAGTGATGCTGCCTCGGAAACCCAAGGAGGGGTCGCTATGAGTCGGGGCCGACTCGACGGCACATAACAACAACAACAACAACAGTACTACTCTGACAAGAATATACCACAAATGGGATGGCTTGAACAAACAAGAGTTTATTCTTACAATTTGGAAGCTTTAAGTCCAAGTTCAAAGTGCCAAGCTGTAGGGGCTGGGTGAAAGCCCCTCAACCTTGACTTCAGCTCTGCCTCTTGCTCCCAGACCACTGCAGCTAGAAGCTTTTCTTCATTCAGCTGCTGGTTGCTGAGACTGACAAGCCCAAAGTTGAGAAGTGCAAAGGCACAGTCCCGATATTACCAAACCACATGGCAGGCCATTGATTCAAGTCCATTAAAAGTACCAAGATTGGCAGAGCATGGCAGGCTGCTGAACAACAACTTGGCTACATGCAGGGTTCAAGCTTGCCATAAACTAGAGACCATTCCCAGACCACATAACCAAAGCAGCTACTCAGCTGCTCACAGTAGATTCCACCATGGAATTGATTACCAGTCTCATCATAGGGAATACTACAACCAGCTGCCCAGCCACTCAACGAGGCCTAGCCAAGTTGACACACAAACTTAACCACCACAATGACCAAAGTAGGTGAGATGAAGTCTGGCCATTCTCGCTTCCAAGGAGCATTCTGGCTGCACTTCTTGCAGGACAGATTTGTTAGTTGTTTTAGCAGTCCATGGTACTTTCAGTACTCTTCACTAACACCACAACTCAAAAGTATCAACTCTTCTTTGGTCTTCCTGACTCATTGTCCAGCTCTCATATGCATGTAAGGCGATTGAAAATACCATGGCTTGGGTTAGGCCCACCTTAGTCTTCAAGGAGACATCTTTGTTCTTCAGCCCTTGAAAGAGGTCTTTTGCAGCAGATTTGCCCAATGCAATACATCATCTGATGTCTTGACTGCTGCTTCCATTGGTGTTGATTGTAGAACCAAATAATATGAAGTCCTTGACAACTTCTACCTTTTCTCCATTTATCATGATGCTGCTTATTGATCTAGTTGTGAGGAATTCTGTTTTCTTTTATATTGCGGTATAATCCATATTGCAGATTGTAGTTTTCAATCTTCATCAGTAAGTTCTTCTAGTCATCTTCACTTTCAGCAAGCAAAGTTGTATCATCTGCATATTGCAGTTTGTTAATGAGTCTTCCTCCAATCCTGATGCCACGTTTGTCTTCATATAGTCCAGCTTCTCAGATTATTTCCTCAGCTAACAGATTGAATAAGTATGGTGAAAGGATACAACCCTGACACACTCCCTTCCTGATTTTAAACCATGTGGTATCCACTTGTTCTGTTTGAAAGACAGCCTCCTGGTCTATGTACAGGTCTCTATATATTTACATATTCCTGATGTAGTCATCTTCCATTTTGTGGTCTGATGTGATCATCCTCCATTTTCTCAGAATGATCTGGACTGTGTTGATAAGTGAGGAATAGGTCTTAGTACATCTCTTTAATGATGCAGTGTCCTTTTTTTTTTTTAATTTCCTCAATTCAGTTTGCTAATATTTTTGTTTTTGATTTTTATATCTATGTATGAGTGAGAGTCTCCTTTATCCAAGGCTGGGAATTGGGTAAGGCAAGTGAGGTGCCCAGGGTACAAAATATAAGGAGACACTTACTCTTGCCTTGTGCTTGCATGATGCTGAGAGAAAATGCATTCTTAAATTTTGTGTCCTGTGCACCTTATTCACCTCACTGCAACCCTGGCTGTACATGTCCTGTTTTGGCATTTTAATTTTAAATTTATGGTACCCTCACAAGATGAATTGAGAAGTGTTCTATCTTTGTTATGATAGAGGTTGTAAAAGATTGGAATTACCATATTTCGTTCTTTCTTTTTTTTTTTTTTTAACTGATTTTATGTATGTAATGCTTATATGATTATTTAGTTTTTCTATTTCTTCTTGAGGAGTTCTGGTAGTGTAGTGCCTAAGACACTTGACTGCTAACCAGAAGGCTGGTGGTTCAAACCCACTAGCCACTCCTTGGAAGGAAGGTTGGGCCATCTGCTTCTGTGGTGATACTGCATTGGAAACCCAAGGAGGGGTTGCTATGGGTAGGGTTCAACTTGACAACGCATAACAATAACAACAACATTTCTTCCTCAGTTTTGATAAATTTTAAATTAATTATTATTTTTTAAGAATTTGCCCATTTCATCTAAATTTTCAAACCTATTGGTATCTTGTACATTACTAATGAATGTTGCACTTCTGTTTATGTTGTTGTGGATCCTAAACATTGCTACTTTAAGCCTTTGTCCAAATGGCTTTACAACTTTGATTCTTCTTTCAACTATTTTATTTCTTTGTGTACTTTAAAATGTGAGTTTGCAGGCTCATTTGAGTGGGAATATTTGAAGTTTTGCCTCACCCGATTCCCGTTCTCCTTGACTGGCCATTTTGTGATTCTGCTTATAGTCCAGAGTCAGGTTTTAAGTGGTATTTCTGCCGTGTTGTGACATTGAGGATGACACAGACCCAGGACTGGAGCCAGAAGGCAGCCTGGCTGGGCTTCTCATTTTGAAATTGCATCAGCCTCCACTGCCACCCCCACCACTTCACAGGCTGCAGCTTCTCTATGCTACAATATTGGCAGCAGGGCCTCCATTTCTCAGGCTCCTGTAATCCAGGCCCAATCTGGATTTGAGTCCCCATTGTCCTATTGGTGCCAAGAGTCCAGCCTCCACTGTCTGCTGCTTCACCTGGAGCCTAGCAGACCACGATGCCCACCACTGGCCTCGTGCTATTTCTGATTTGTGAGATGTGTGTCTTGTTTTGGCTCAGTCCTATACTTCTGATCACTTCCTTTTAGATTTCATTTATCACTGTCTTGCACTGGGGCAATGTCCTGGGGTGGTGCAATGGCTTGCATTCAACTATTAACCTGAAGATTGGTAGTTCAAACTCATCCAGTGGCACTGCAGATGAAAAGCCTAGTGATCTGCTTGTAAAGATTACAGCCAAGAAAACCCTGTGGAGCAGTTCTACTCTGTAACACATGGGGTCACCACGAGTTGGAATTGAAACACTGGCAGTGATTATTTTTGGTTTGCATGAGGGCAGAGGACCGTGAGGAGTGTGGAGCTACAAGCCATTTTGATTGGAAATCCCCTTTGTTTCGGAGTGCAAGTTGTTTCATTTGTCTCAGCCTCTCCCAACCAGAGCAGAGGAGTTTCACCTTGAAAGTTGAAGACCTGGTAAAGTGCTTTCTGAAAACGGAGCATTTCCTCCCAGATGAAGTCTGCCCCCACCTTGGAGTGCAGGTATGGCTGTAGGTTTTTGTTTTTTTTTTTAACTTTTTTGTTGTGATTTCAGTGAAAGGGGCTGTTGGTTTTAAGTCGCATTCTTCCTTGTCTCTCCATGTGTGTCTGTATTTCTGTATATGTAACGTCAAGATAATGATAAAATCAGGTGGCCTCTTGGTTTCTCTCAGACTCAGAGCCTTCTTGCTTCTTGTTTCCTGACTACAACCCCTTCCCTGTGCCCTCCACCTGGCAAATGCTTCTAGTTTCAGCCTCAACATGGCTTCCTCAGAGAAGCCCCCGAGCCAGGTTGGGCCTCCTCCATCCTTGCCTTTGTGGCATTTGGCACATTTGCAGGCACCATGTCTCACTAGACAGTCAGCCCAAAGGGTGGTGGCTGCCATATTCCTGACGTAGAGTCCAGCCCTGGCCAGGAGCCTCTTCTATGTGCCTGAAGGGCTAGTTATTTCCTGTCCCAACCCCCCCCCCCCCAGGCCTCTGCCATCGTCCCACAAGCTTTTGTCAGGCAAAGGACCGGAATAAGACTGATTCTTCCTTCCCCTTTTTCCATTGCTGGCCTCTGGCCACACAATCTGGTTCATGAAGTCCTGACAAGAAATGTGGTGTCCTGTGAGACGCGCTTCTCTCCTCATCTCTCTCTGAATGGAAACTGAACAGCTCAGACTTGGAATGTGCCCTGCTGCAAAGGTCTCTTGAAGGGTCTAGGGCAACTTCCTGTTTGAAGATCTAAGTTTGTGGAATTCTAGAAACATTCTGTTAATAAAGGCAGGAATGACCTTTGACCTCTCCCCCCTCACATCCTGTGACGGGAAGCCAGTGATTTGGTTCAGCTCCACCTACCAGAGGGGCAAGAAAACATCCCCGGGAGGAAGGCTGTTGCCTTTTGCCCTCCATTCCCTATCTGGAAAGTTCCGTGCCCTCTTCCCTGGGGGGATGAGTAAGTAGCCCTGTGGGGCTGTGGGATTTTTTTCAGTAAGGCCCAGTGCTGGCAGAGACATGGGGATTGGTGGGCCTGTTATCTAAGGGGGCAGCCGGTTGAGAGACAGATTGCTCTGGCAATACCTGTCTGGGTTACCAGACCGCAGGGACGTAAAAGAGCCCAATTACCCACCCGGAGAGGGCGGGTGGGAGAGACCATCAATTTAAGAGTTTTATTTACCTTGAACTACTCAGCCAAGCAGACACATTATTTAGGGACTAGAATAAAAAGCCATTCACTTTACTTCAATTGACCATTTAGTTCAATTTGTGTGTTACTGCAGGTAATTACTGTAGTCGTAATGAGCGGTAATCTGTGCTGATTGGGAGTCGGCCTGGTTCTGTATTAGTACCACGTGCCATCGATACTAATTACCCATGTGTTACCATGGTTATGAGCATGGACGCCGTGCTAACGACACCCTGGAAACATAAAGCAATAGCGGTTTTTGAATTAAATCTTTGTGTTCTCTTAGAGCTAAAAGTGCATTTCACATAAAATAATCGTGAATAAAATGAGATCATCTTGGCAGAGTTGCCAGGAAGCTGATTAACTGAACTGCATAAATGTGACTTTACCCTACTCAAGAATTACAGCCTCCCAAACATTGTCGAGTTGCTAGGCAACCCCCAAGATTACATCACTTACACCAACTTGCGCTGCCAGCGATGTCATATCTACATATTTATAGTGCCTCTGTGGAGAGGGTGTGCATTATAGAAATGACATTATTTTTCTCCCAATGATGGCTATAGATGGCTGGTGGGCCTCCAAGGGCTGTGGAGAAAGAGAGTTTGGGAACACCTGTGTGGTACTTCCTTGGGATGTGATGGATGTGTTGTTTCTAGCATATAATGTTCATGGGTCCCAATAAAAAGTTATGTGTCACAGCTGATAGGTTGTCTGTCTTCCTGCCTGTGGACAGGTGGCTGTTGGGTGCCCCAGCCTTGAGGGGGGCAAAGGAACAGCAAGGCCCCTGAGCTGGGGTGATGGTCCCCCACTCTATGCATGATAGGCCCTGCCTCCAGGATCGAGCCTGGAACTGGCACCAGGAGTGACAACTGGAGCAGGACAGTTCCTGACTTGAGTGGGGCTGAGTGTCCCATCTCTGGAGGCATTCAAGGGAAAGGTGGCTGACCTGAGAGGAGAGGAAAATGGGAGGTGGAAGACCATGTGGTTGGTCTGGCTGACCACTACACTCTGTTCTAGTGGTAACATCCCATGATTCCATGGTCATGTTTGAGTGTCCACTCTGAGCCAGGCTGGCCACACAGTGAAGTCTCTGGGACCTCCTGGTCTATGGAGCAGGTGCAGGAAGACTCCAGTGACTATGTCCCATGAGGAGTGAGCCTTGCGATGGAGGACTCAGAGAGGACCTATCCCATCCCCGAGGCGAGGGAAGGCTTCCTGTGGGAGCTCAAGAGGGGCCATGCCAGATCTGGTTTCCTACGATCATCTGAGTTTGGTGAGGCTAGATCCTGAGGGTGCTAGGAAGCCATGGGGGACCTCAGGAGAAGATGAGTACAGCTCCATCTTCCCTGAGAATCAGCTCTTCAGGCTGCAATGTCGGGGTGGAGATAAGAATCAAAACACAACTCATTTAGACTCTTGGCAGTGTCAGCACCCTCCATGCTAGTTCATTCCTCAAAACCTTCAAAGGAGCTCTGGTCCTGACCCTTCTCACCTGTCATTTCTATTATCATCTCCTCTTCTAACTTCCACTTGCTCCCTTTGGCCCTTTTACTTCAACGTTTGCTCCTTGTAGTCCAGCAAAAAGCTCTCAGAAGGTCCCCAATGCCCTCTGGGAGCCAGGTACGTCCATGCCTCAGCTGTCCCACACCCTTCCTCATCTCCTGGGCCTTCCCCCTCCTTCAGACCCCCCACCCCCCAGCCCCAACCATCCTCCTCTTGCAACACCCCTGCCCCTGGCCCTTCTTGGCCTCTTTTGCTGGCTCTTCCCCACCTTGGAGTACCAGGCTTGGCCCCATCTAGCTCTGGGGCTTCACTTCTTAATTTTTCTTTTTTAAACTAAAACGTTAAATGACATCATTTAAAGGCTTGTGGGGCTGGGGCCTGGTCTCAGGCTGAGTGCCTGGGATTCTGTCTGCAGAGTGGAGAACTTCCACAGGATCCTGAAAATGGGGGGTGAGTTTTCCAGATGTTAGTGAACTCCATGTGGGGGTGATAGAGGAGCAGCTGGAGACCCAGTGTGGGGCACGGGCACGAGGCCTCCACTGACTGTGCCCCTGGATGGGTCTCAATGTTGCCATTTAGCAAATGGGGATTTTAATTTCTCCCTCATGGGCTTCTGCCTCAAGTGCTTGGCTGAGAGCCCACTAAGGCTAAACTCAAACTCCTCACAAACAACTCACAGCACCCCTAGAGGACAGAGTAGAACTGCCTCATAGGGTTTTCTATTATGAAAGCAGGTCACCAGGTCTTTCTCCTATGGAGCCACTGGGTAGGTTAGAACTGCCAACCTTTAGGTTAGTAATCGAGCACCTCTAGGGACCTCACCGCTAAGACTAAGTGCTCTTTTTTTTTTTTTATTTTTTTTATTTTTTTTAAAGACTAAGTGCTCTTAAAAAGTAACTAGGAAGGTGGTATGGGGCACAGTGGTGGGGGAGACCCTAGGCTGAAATGTCCGCAGGGAGAGGGGTACACTGTGGGATGAGCCTTGTTGACAGGATGAGGAAGCCATCTCGTGACATGCCTGAGTCCCATCTTGTCTGTGATGGAGAAGACCTCCCACATGCACACCTTCTTCTCATCTCCTCTCCTCAAGTAAGTTCAAGTGAGCACCTGGCACCTGAACACCTCAGCTCCCCAGGCCAGACCAAGTCCAGAAAGCAATTTGGGATACAACCAGCAATCAATAACTTCTCTTGTTTCTGAGTAAAGTGACTCAGATAAAGAACACAAATGTCTCATGACCATTGGCTGTCCCTAAGAGATTTTATGAAACCAAGAGCCTTATTATACCCAGAGGGTGAAACAAACAGATTCAGAATAAAGAACTGAGTTTTCTTGTTTGGTCACAGATAGAAGACCTTGTCACAACAGAGCCTGTCTGGGGTGGGGGCAAGGGAGGCCCTGGTGGACACTAGTCCTGAGAGTTGCCAGGCCTTCTGGCTGATAGCCAGGTCCCAGCTTGCTGTGGTGACACTAGTCTGAGTGTAAGCATATCCATGGCTGCTGGCTTCCCTCAGTATGGGGCCTGCTAGCCCAGCTCTACTGTGTCTTTTGGCAGCTGGAATCAGTAGTCCCAGTGGATTTGGAAACCTTCCCCCGATTTCACCATCACAAGCCCAGGCACATTGGCATCGGGGTCAAGATGCTCTACAGGGGTCAGCCAGCCCCAAATGCTGAGGCTTCACTTCCCTTTGTCTTGTTAAGAAGCAGCTGGAATGCTCTCTGGCAACTCTCTCCTAAAATCCTGTTTGGGAAATTATTTAGCAAGGAAAAAATTGGCACATGTTGGCCTGTAAGCAGGACAGAGATCCTTGGGCCTTGGATCTCAGCTCTGCAAGACAGACGCTCAGCAGCCCTGAGCCTCCAGCAGGGCCCCCAACATGGTTCCCCAGTGTGGTCCTAGCATGGCTCCCTGTGTGACACCCAGTTTGGCCCCCAGCATCGTCCCCAGTGTATCCCCCAGCAGGGCCCCTAGTATGACCCCCCCAGTGTGGTCACCCAACAGGTCCTCCACTATGACCCCTAAGTGTGTTACCAGCATGCTCCCTAGTATGCCCCCAGCATGGCCCTCCACCACGCCTCCCAGTGTGCTCCCAGCATTGTCTCTCAGGGTGCTACCCAGCATGCCCCCAAGTGTACTCCAATATGGCCCTCCAATGTGCCCTCTTGTATGCTCCCAGTGTACCCCCCACCAGTTTGCCCCCACCAGGCTTCCTAGTATGACTCCCAGTGTACTTCCAACATGCTCTACCCCTTAGTGTGTCCCACAACATAACCCTTCATTGTGCCTTTCCCATTGTGTCTCTAGTGTGCCCCAGCATGGCGCCCCAGCATGGTCCTCAGTGCGCCCCCAGCATGGTGGGCCCTTTCCCCTCCTGGAGGAACCTCCATGGGTGCTCTCCTCTCCGTGTTGGAGCCAAACCTCTTTGTTCTTTTGTGAACATTTCAGTTCCTCCCTGGGTCCAGGCCCACTATCCTTTCTGCCACAACCACGTAGGCCCCAGTTTCATGGAGTCTGCCTCATCGGGGGCCCTTGAGAGGACCTGCCAGGTGGGTTGGGTGAGTGGTGGTAAGCTGGAGCCAGTTCTTCCACAAGAAGCAGGCTTGGAGATGGTTCTGGATGGGCAAGAAAGCTTGGCAGCTGTGGGGCAGAGTGGGGAGGGGTCACTATCTGCTTCAGGAAGAGGGCTGGGCTTGTGTGGTGGGGAGCTTGGGGCATGGGCAGCCAGGAGGAGAGCTGGTTGGAGGGATGAGCTCTGTGCAGGGTGGCATAGGGAAGGTAGTGACAAGACACCATGGTGTCATGGTGGTGGTGGTGGCTATGAGAACTTCCTCAGCCAGGCTCTGGGCTATTCACGGAAGAAATACCATGGCTTTGAGACATAGGTACTCATTTAACAGATACGGAAATTGAGGCTCAGAGAAGTTAAGAACCTTGTCCATGGTCACACTGCAGGAAAGCTGCAGAATAGCATCAAACCCTTATGAGCTGCTCCAAATCCTGAGCCTCTAACTGGGAGCCCATTGGTGCATGCCAGGCCCCACTTTATAGGGAAGCAAACTGAGGCTCAGAGAGGGGATGTCACTCATGAGCTGATCATTAGCAGAGTCTGGGCTCTATCCCAGTCTTTGAAAGCTGTGAGGACAGAGAGCAGGAGGTGGCCAGAGAGGCCCCTAGAGAAGGCAGATGTGATCATGGAGGAGAGACCTAGAGGGAAAAAGATCCTTAGAAGGGAGAAGGTGACTCTGTGCTGAGATAAGAGTGCTATTCACAGTGCCCTGAAGTGGAAGACAAGACCCCTGGATGGCACAAGCAGTTTGCACTTGGCTACCAGCCTAAAGGTTGGTGGTTTGAACCCACCATGTGGCACCACAGAAGGCCTGGTGATCGGCTTCCTTGAATATTACAGGCAAGAAAACCCCATGGAACAGTTCTACTCCATAACACATGGGGTTGCTATGTGTCAGGATCGACTGGACAGCAAACAACAACAACCCATCCAGCAGTGCTTTGGAAGAATGACTTAGAGATCTGCTTCTGGAAAGATTACCAAAACAACAGCAACAAAAAACAAACCCATTGCCCTCAATTTGATGTCAACTCATAGCAACCTTATAGGACAGAGTAGAACTGCCTCACAGGGTTCCCAAGGCTCTAAATCTTTATGGAAACAGACTGCCACATTCTTCACCCTTGGAGAGGCTGTAGATTTGAACCGCCAATCTTTTGATTAACCAAGAAAACTCTATGGAGCAGTTCTTCTCTGTAAAGCATGGGATCGCCAAGAGTCAAAATCAACTTGATCGCAATGGGTTTTTGGTTTGGTTTGGGAGTAGAAGGGCCATGTACAGACAAGAGGGATGTGGAATCCTCCCATCCCTCCCTGTTTCCCTCCACCATGGGGCTGGCCTCCCTACTTCTGCCCTCCCTGGCTACAGACCCCAGTTCCACCTGGCCAGAATGTGGAGTAGGGGAATCGGCCAGGCCCAGGAGGACAAACGTCACCCTGAGCAGCAGCATCCTTCTCACCCAGGACCCAGAGACAGCCCGGGGTTGGCCAGTGAGGATCTTCACTCCCCCGGCAAAGGGGACAACATCCTTCTACTGGTAGCTGCTGGAACTGCAGACAGACATCTTCAAGGGTGATTCATTCTGGACCAAAGGCACAGCGTGTAGATGTGCCAAGCCCCTGAGTTAATCTGCTGAGTGGTGGTGGTGGCCAGGGCCCACTTTATAAATCACCTCTGTGCTCTGGGTGGGGTGATTGAAAGTCCCAGAGGGCTGAGAACTGTGCATGTGGGGTGAGGGCTGGCAAGGACTTGCCCCTGGGGCAGAGATGATGCCTGTCTTCTGATGTTTGCTGAGCATCTTCTGTGTGCCAGGGATTGTGGGAGCCATGCGGGATGGTGCCAGGAACCAGCTTCAAACACCATCCCTGCTCTTTCTGGCTGGTGACCTTGCCCAGTGACGTTGCTTCTCAGAGCCTCATTTCCTAATTGTGCCTGGGATCCATCTGACTCCCAGGCTACCGCAGGAGTTCCAGGATTAGGCGGGGAGCCAGGTCCTCGGTGAGCGCTCAGAAATGATGGCCTCCTTCTCGGCCCTGTGGGGTGTGTGAGCCCCATCTCCAGCCCTTTTGTGGGGTGTATTCTCCCTGTGACTGCAGAAGTGATCTGGCAGGCCAGTTTTTTTTTTTTTTTTTCAGCAACTCCTGCATGCCATCTGCTGTACAGTGTGCCAGAAGCAAGAGAGAAGGGAATTCAAAGGCACTGTCCCCAGGAGCCTGCCATCTTGGGGCGGAGGTTAAAGCATGCAAGCCTTCCAATAGAAGTGGTGCTCCTGTGGGCTGTGGTGAGGGCCCCTGAGGGACATGATGTGGAATGTGAGTGATGGTAGTTAGGGAAAGTTCCCTGGTGGTGGGAGTGTCCCCATCAGGAAAAGGGGACTTACTTTCTCTTACTTTTCTGTCTGGAAAGGAGTAGGAAGTAATAGAAAAACCAGGAAGTGGACAGAGCGGGGCGTGTGTGGTCTCAGGTTGTGTTATGACTAAGGGCCTGGATTCTGAACCAGTTGTCTGGGTTTGAACCTGGCTCTACCACTGGGTAGCTGTTTGACCTCAGGAAATCTCTCTGTGCCTCTGTTTCCTGGTCTGAGAAATGGGTGCTTGGAGGCTTAAAGTGTTTTGGGCTTAGAGGGTTAATAGATACAAGGCTCTTAGCTGGTGCCTGGCCCCTGGAAAGTGTCATATGCTGTCCTCCAGGAAGCAGCTCAGGTAGTCCTATTTCAGGAGTAGGTGGTTAACCTGGAGTTTCTCAGGACAGACCCAGGGGACCCACTGTGGGGTCAGCTTCTCCAGTCTAGGTCAAGTGAGCCATGAACCATGAGGGGTCCTTCAGAGCTGTGCTTAGTGCAGGTGAAGCCAATACGGGCATCGTCCTGCCTGGATCCCAGGAGAGGCCAAGGAAGGGAGAGCAGGGAACAGGAGGCAATAAGAAAGATAATCAGCCGTCCCTGAGCAAGGTCATGGTTTTCAGGTAGATGTCCTGTAAGTACTGGGCTTGGTTACCTGCTGACTAACTATCCGTTGGTGGGGGACTGTGGCAGGAGGGAAGAGCCCTGTGTTCTGGTGAGTGGGTGGGATTCGATCTGGTCTGCCTAGTCCTGGTCCTGCCCACTGGTTAGTTACACCACTCCCCGGTGTCTAGGGGTCCAATAACCTGGTGCCTGGTGCTGCTGCCTGCACCATGGGCTGTGGGGAAGTGCAGGGGTTTCTGCCCCACCAGGGGGGGCCCTGCCCCCTCATAGCAGACTCTCTCCCGCTCCCACGTCCATTAGCCCAGAGCCGCCCGGTTCAAGGCTGGGCTATGAACCCGCCTGGCCAGGCCGGGGTCAGCCTGGGGTCGTCAAGCTTTTGTGTGTGCATACGGAGAGGGGCGATTGCCCCTGGCCTTTCATGCAGCCGCAGGCCCCAGGAGGGGAAGGAGGGCTGGAGTCCCTGCTCTTGGCATCTGAATGCATTGCAGGCCCGCACCATTCATCAGAGCTGATTTCTAAAGTGGGTCTGAGGGAGGAGGGCTGGCTGGTGGGGGCTGGGCTGGGTGAGCTACCAGCCCAGAGAATCCGAGGGTTTAAGGGTGGGGACAAGGTCTCTTAGCATGTGACGTGGAGGTGAGGGAGCAGGAGCGTAAGGACAAGAGCCAGCAGATGAAGGGCCATCTGAAAATAGGGTAATCATAGCCCCGGCGTGGCAGGGCTGTGTAGACAGGGCCACGTGGACAGGACCAGGCACATAGGAGGTCCCCACCAACATCTCAGTTCTTGCAGGAGTGGAGAAGGCTAGCCCTTAGAGACAGGAAACCAAGGCCTGTGAGTGGGTGGCAGAGTGTCCTGGAGCCTGGGTATCCCGCTTGGTGCTGAGCGGATGCTTGTGGGATGGTGGAGGGCAATTGGAGGTCTTTTGTTCTGGTGTGGGGCCCTATCTCCCCCCTTACAATTGTCAGTTGTGTCCTTTCCTCTCCCCCTGAAACACCCCCCCACCAGCTCTTCTTCACAGACTCGACCTAAGGCCCCTGGGGTGGGTTTTTGTTTTTTTTTTTGTCTCTTCAGGGGTCCCAGGCCCTACCAGGAAGGGGGCAGCATAGATGGATGCCCTGGGGGCTTGGGGGTCTGTGGTCAGTGTGGACAGATGGCCTGTGAGGGGGCAGGGCAGACTGTGACCAGTGTAGATGGACAGGAGGACAGCAGGACCAGCAGAGCCCCATCGCTGCCAGCCCTGCTACTTCCTAAGCATTTCCCTAACTTCTGATTTTTCATTAAAATAGCACACGGCTCTCCACCACCCAAGGTCACAGGGCTTCAAGAGGAGCCTATGTGGGACCATTATACCAGCCGCTAATGTCCCTGCGGCCACGGTGTGTACAATGGCGCCATCAAGCACCGGGGACACTCCAATTTCCGCCTGTCCCTTGGCGATCCTATCAGGACCTGAGTGATCTCTGTGCCGAGGGTGGCGGCCATTTGAGGGCAGCTAGCCTGGCCCAGCCCCTCCTGCCGTTCTCTGAGACCACTGCCTGCCTCCCTGAAGACAAAGGATGGACTGTCGTACTTGGCCTACCCTAGCCCCTTGCCCCTCAGCGAGTCTGAGCTGGTTCACCGCTGCCTGGAGACGTGGCTCCTTCCAGGTCTTTGGGTTGGAAAGGCCAGGGCAGTGCAGCCCCTGTGTGCCATTTGTATGGGAAGGTAGGATGACGATACACAGGAGGGGGATGCCCTCGGGACCCTAAGTTTCCTGTTACCTCTTTCTAAGAGGCCGGTGCTACTATTCCCTCTAGTGAGCCTTGTGCAGCCCTGAGCCCAGGGTTGATCAGGAGCAAGGCCCTCAGGCTGACCCACATTCCCTAGGGGCTCAGAGGGGGTGCTCCAACCTGCATGTAAACCTGCGGACCCACTGCAGCCTGCTTCCATCCTGGCCGGCTGCTGAGCTGCTGGTCATGACGATTCCACATGGAGGTGTGTGAGGCTGCTAACTGGGAAAGGGCTCTGTCATCATGCCAGGTCACGAGCTGCTTGATGCCTGTCTGAGCCAAGGGACCAAAGGCCACACCATGCAGCAGGGACCCAATACATAGTGTGGCCTCAGAGGCTGTGGACAGCCTGCTCTGGCTGACATGACGATCCAGACAAGGTACCACTTTGGGACAGGAGTCAGATAGGTGGCTGTCACTGGTCTGGGCAGGGCGGGGTGCTGCAAAGGGGCACAGAGATTTTTTTGTGGAGTGATGGGTGTGCTATGTCTTTATTGTGGTGTCACACAGCAGTGTTTGTCTCAGTTCTCAGAACTGGACATGAAGAAGAGTGAGTTAGATTGTGTGTAAATTGTTCCATAATAAAGACAACAGACAGGGGTGCAGCTGGGATGGGTCCAGGAGGACACACAGCCCAGAAGTCAGACCAGCTCCATGCTCACCATGGTGGCCAAGAAGACTTCATGCTACTGTCGTTTTGCCCCTTGTTGGGCCTGGGACCACTGCTCATTAGAAAGCCTGGGAAGGGCCCATGGGGTGGGATGGGTTTCCTCTCATAGGCCTAGCTGCCAGTGGGGCAGGAGTGGGGCCCCAGTGCCCCTGCCATCCATGCCTGGCCTCTGGTCCTCTCCTGGGCATGGCCTAAGAAAGAGGAGCTAGAATTCCCAAAATACACAGCTCTCGAATTTTTTCCCATTTTTCCCAGTCTGGCCAGATGGCTGAAAAGATAGCAGGCTACTGCATACTGGGGGCTCCAAGGGAGAGGGGCTCTGATTTGTCCCTCTTCAGCAGCTGCCAGAGGCTCCACCCTCATTCTTGCAGGCTGGCTAGCTACGCCCACCTCCCCCTCATGAAGGGCAGGGCACTCTCCATCTCTCCCCTCTCCCCGCTGCTAGCAGCCATCTCTTCCCTTTCCTCCCTGCTAGCAGCCTGCTGCAGGAGTGACCTGCTGCTGAAATAGTTGCTGTGACTAGATCTCCTTCTCCCCAAGAAGCCTGGGCCCTCACCATGGCCCAAATAAAACACAGTTAATTACACGGGGATTCTATGTTTCAATACTGCACTGTCCTGTTGACCACGTTAGAGTCCTGGGGAGGCTCCTAACTAAAAGGTTTAGCGTGGTGGTTCAAGGCCACCCAGAGGCACCTTAGAAGAAAGGCCTGGTGATCTACTTCCAAAAACTCAGTCACTGTGGAGCACAGTTCTGCTCTGACACACGTGAAATCGCCGTGAGTTGGAGTCAACTCCACAGCAACTGGTCTGAACTGACCATGTTAGGTTGGCCACCTGTACTATATTCCTTGCCCCACAGAGGAACGGGGATCTTGCTCACCTCTCCTGGAAGGGGAGGTCTCTCTCTTACCTCCTCAGGGCCCCCAGGATGCTCACTCTGTGGCAACACACACCTCCTGCATGCTGGCTCCATATGGAACACATGGTCCTGGGACTCTCCACTATAGGGGAGAGCGAGGTGAAGGAAAGCAGCCATTCCCCAGTGTCCAGGTACTTGGCTTGGGGTGTTTCTAGAATGTTCTTGTTCCACAGAGGAGAAAACTGAGGCCCAGAGAGGCAAGGCCACTATCTGAGCTGGGATTGGAACATGTATTTGTCTAGACTCACAGGTTCTCTTTGTGGCTACATCCTTTGCCTGGGCTGCATCTGAGACCAGATACTTCAGAGTCCCAGGTGGGCCTGCGCACCAGCATTTTGTAATACTCCAGCCAGGACCCCTGGCTCAGTGGCTCTCACTGTCTTCTGTAGTCCTGAAATGAAATTCAAGGTGATATAACACCTCTCACACATGATTTCCAGAAAAATCAATGGACTGCCCTGACTGCACTAAGAGCAGGAATTAAAGAGAAATCACTGATAGTGAAATAGCATGTGTTTCAATATGCCAACGCCTGGCCTGTCGTCAGTAGGGCACAACAGAACCACAGTGCCACAGCCTGGGACCCAGATGGCAGAGGTGAGGTGTGGGGGGTCTCCTATACCTAGAAGGTGTGTCTGTCTGTGATGGGATATTTCCAGACAAGAGCAGTCCAAAGCAAACAGTGCCTGCTTCCCTCAACCTGCAAGGCCCTGACACTTTCCTGGAAAATTCAGAGAACACTGCAAAAGACACCTGAGGTTTATTTCGTAAAGTTCTAGCCCAGGGAACTATAAACAGACTTTTCACTTACCTGAGCATCTGCTGGGCTATTTCGAAGTATCATGAGACTCAGTACAACTTTGTCTGCCAGACCCTGCTTGCTGAAGATCAAGAGTGCATCCCTTCCCCCTGCCACACTACTGGAACAACCCTAAACAGCCCAAAATGCCCCCTTGGAGGTGGAACCATCAGCTCTTAAGTATCATGATGTTTCCCGGTGATAACAGGTGTGCAGGGGACATGAGCAGCCGACAGAGAGGGCTCTGGGACCTGGCTGGTCACCATGGTAACTTGAGGCTGGCAGTGTGTCCAGGGGCCTGGGAAAGTGGGCAGATGGCTTGAGCATGGCCAACAGGAAAGGGAAAGCCCAGGGACCGAAGCCAGGCCTAGGGTGACGAGAGTGAGGAGGCACTCATTTTGGCTCAGTCACCAAGATAAATACTATCTTACTGCAATATTTTTAGAAAACAAAGCTAATGCAAAATTAATGCAAAAAATCCATGATGAGCAAAATATCCTGGGGTTTTTCCTCTTGCCTCAGGCTCACATGAGGAGACACTGCACTGTTGGGGCATCTTCTCCAGAGGACTCCTCCACAGGTTGGGGTCTGGCCTGCCCAGAGTGGCCTTGTGGAGGGGCAGGTGTCCTGAACATCTAGCCAAGCTCTGGTGGACCTCACTGTGCTGTAGCTGAGCACACTGTCAGGGCAGGGCCTGACCACAGGGCTCTGGGGCAGGAGGCAAGCACTCAGGCTACTTGTCGGAACATGGGAACCCTGGCCTTGTGAGCATCTGTGAGGCCCTGCCTCCATGCAAACAGTAACAAGCCCTGCAGCTGTCAAGAGATTTGCGGGTGGCTGGGGGTGTGGCAGCCTCACAGGATGGTTTGCAGGCTCTTAGTCCCTTGGTGGGGGGCACACAGAGATGGGTGCTGTCTAGGACCCAAGGGTGTCCACCTGGCTGTGCACTGGACTCACTTGGGGAGGTCCCTGTAGTCCCTGGCCCAGGCCACTTACACCATAGTCTGGGGGTGGGGCCTGGGCATCAGTGTTGTCAAGTCCCCAGGTGGTTTCAATTGCTCAACCAGGACTGAGGACCTGTTGGGGTTTTGCAGGCTCTTTGTTGTCCCCACATGGTTCCAATGCTCAGGCAGGACTGAGGACCCGTTGGGGTCTTGCAGATTTTCTTTGTGGGTCAGTGCAGGCCTACCCACTCTGCGAGGGTTGTTGCTGTCCCGTCACTTTTAATTCCTGGCGACCTATGTGTGCCGCACAGAACTGCTCCATACAGTTTTTAAGACTGTGACTTTTGGAAGCAGATCCCTAGGCCTGTCTTCTGAGGTGCCTCTGGGTGGGGGGGGTGGTTTGAATCACCAAACTTCACTGTCCCTGGGAGAGGGCAAACTGTGTGGTTAGGGCCAGTGTTGTGTTATTATCACATGTCATATATTCTAGATATCTTCCTTTCAAATGCCTTCAGCACACTCACTGTGTCTCCTCTTAAAAAGCCATCATTCAGGATGAGCAGGATTATGCCTATTTCACAAATGGGGTGGCATCGATGTCCCTTGAGTTCCTACTTGTGCTTTAACTTTCAAGTGCTCCATTTTACAGACCTGGCAGCCAAGGGCAGAGGGGCACAGTTGCCTGAGTGGGAATCCACACTGGGTCCCAGGTACGCTGCAGCCTCCTCTGGCCCCAGCTTGGGTGTGACCCTTCCTGTCCTCGGAGGAGAGACCTTCTGATGCCCTTTTGATGTGGCTGAGAATGAGTGCCCCGTGGGGCCTGGGGCAGGCGGCCCATGCTCTGAGGCATTCAGTAATCTGTCTGGTTGGGAGCGCGGCCCTGGCCCCTCACCTTGGTTATTGCATTTCGCGCCGAGCGGCTCAGATGCACTGGCTTATTGGCTCGTTTTTCATTTTGCATCTGTAGTTACCAGGCTCGGAAATGAAAAGTAGCGCAGTGCCTAACCATGATGAAAGAGGCCTGTGTGAAAATGACTGGGTGTCAGGGAAAGGGCTTTTAAAAGGCAATGGAGGAGGGGAGGGAGAGGGTGGGAACCAGCCAGCCTGGCCGGTGGCCCCATGCATCGCCCTGCCTCAGGCCCAGCCACCAGCTCGCCTCTTAGAGCCAGGTTCTCACCTACAGAATGGCAGGTGAGAGCTGCCTGGCAGAGTTTTCTGGCACATAGTAGGCCTTCAGTAAGTGATATTGGTTATTACAACTATAACACATGATCACTACAATATGTATTTTGTGAGTCATAAAATAATAGAATTATTTTATTTTGGAGTTTCTTAGAAAATATAAGTACAAGAAAGAACCACAGAATGGCCGACTTGAGAATAGCTTCCTTTCCTGATATTCAATTATCCTTCCTTTCCTCTCTTTCCACGTGCAACTGGATTATCCTGGTACCCACAATGCACTTGTGTCAACACATTGGGGCCTCTCCTCAGAGACTGCACAGAAACAAAGTCACCAGGGGTTCTCTGGGGCTTCTGTCATTGGGAGTGGTGGCGAGCATCGACCTTCTAGACCAAAATCCCATCCTTAAGCTTTGTGGGCTGTTGTTGGCTGCTGTAGTGTCAGCCTCAGCTCATGATGACCTCTTACACAATGGAACAAAATGCTGCTTGGTCTTGTGCCGCCCCCTGACTGGTTGTGATGGGACCAGTGTGATCCAGAGGGTTTTCAGTGGCTGATTTTCAGAAGTAGATCACCAGGCCTTTCTTCCTGGTCCATCTTAGTCTGAAAGCTCTGCTGAAAGCTGTTCAGCATCACAACATGCCAGCCTCCACTGACAGATGGGTGGTAGCTGCACATTAAGTGTGTTGGTTGGGAATTGAACCCGACTCCCCCTTGTAGAAGGTGAGAATTCTGCCAGTGAACAACCAAGGACCTCTGTTTATAACCTACCCTCCCATAAATTATCTCCAATTTAATTAGCCCTTCCAGCAGCCCCTGAGAGCTTGGCTCTCCACTCTAATACCCCTCCATCCTGGCTCTAGTGAGCACAGGCTTGGCCAGCACTCCAGCTTCCATTGCCAGACCAAGAGAACCCAAGTGGCAGCTCCCACTGCATTTGGGAGCTGGCCCTGAGAGGGCTGGATGCCCCACTGTTAAGAATGAATTTCTTTCTATTTGGTAGGATGTCTCAAGCATTGGCTGTCAGTTGGCACTTCACACACTGACCGGAAGATGTGGGTACTAATGCGATTCCCCTTTGAAAGAGGATGAAACTGAAGCTTGGGGGGGGGGGTGTGGGATGGTGCAGAGAGCAGCCAGAACATTGGCTATTCAATTTCCTCTATTCGACTCTGCCAGATGTGGCGCTTGATCTGGCTTTGGTTCGTGAAGGTAAGCTCCTCGCAGGCAGAGAGCGGGCGTCCTGGTTCTCTGTGTGCCTCTGGGCCGTGCACACAGTAGGTGCTTTATAAATCAGCAGGGTGATTCCACAGGTTTCCTCTTCTCAGTCTCCTCCAGGGTCAAGTCTATCCCCAGACACGGCTTGGCCTGGATAGAAAGCCATCTTTGCTGCCACCATTGCCTAGGGGCTCCCAGTTCCTGCTGTCGTGTGCTGTGTGCTCGGTGAACAGAACAGTGGGTCAGCCCCTGCTTCCTTAACTTCTTTCTGTCTTAAAGGGAAACTGCACTTTTGGATGCTACTAGGAGGGCCTGGATCTCTTACCTCTCTTCTGGAAAAAGAGATCATTTTTCCCCCCTTTTTTCCTCCCTCATAGCAGAGCAGATGTTAACTTTCCAATAAACGGGGAAAAAAATAGATGAGAGACATTTAGCAAACGATAGCTGTGCAGGCCAGAGTTATCACTCTGATTTCAACTGGGACTATAAAATTTTATGAGCTATTAAATTGTCCTAAACCTCCTTTAACATACAAACTCGAGTGTCTGCGATTACCCATTAAGAAAAAGTGGGTTACGTCAGGAGAACTTTTACTACTACACTCAATTGTGTTCAATCAATAAAACTTTTAACTAGTCATGTGGCTTGGTAAGGAGCATGACTCTTGGCTGTGGATGATCTTGGCCGTGGCTGGACAGCAGGGGTCTCAGAATGGGGTGGGTCACCTCTGAGCCTTCCAGAAGGTTCTGCTTTCTACTGGTGACTGTGGTGGGGGGTGCCTGGGGACAGACTGCAGGAGGAGCCCTCCTGGGGGGGGCAGGGGGATGCAGGCTGAGCAGGACCAGATGGAAAGGTGAACAAATGTGGAAAAGGCTAGACTGGCCATCCAAGGAGGCAGGAGCAGGGGCGAGGACACACTGGTACTTCCGATTCATTGAGTGCTTGGCAAACATGGTATCCTCTCCACTTCCTCATGAGATGGCTGTCTTAGTGTCCCAACTGTGCTGCAACAAAAGGTACCACTGGGTCCTTTAAAGGGCAGGAGGCTGGAAGTACAGATCAGGGCATGGGCTCTAGGAGAGGGTCTGTCCTTGTCTGCAGCCCAGGCAGTCCTTGGTGTTCCTTGGTTATATGTAGATGTCTCCTCACATGGTGTCTGCCTTCTGTGTGTGTGTGCACACGCACTCATGAGCACTCATGTGTCTATTCTTTGCTTTTCATAACTCAGAAGCAATTAGGTTCAGGACCCACCCTATTCTGATATGATCTCATTAACAGAATGAAAGAAAGCTATTTTCAAACAGGAAAAATTCACAGATATGGGGCTAAAACAGCCACATTTTTTTTCCCTTAAATTTTTATTGTGATTTGGGTGAAAGTTTACAGAGCAAATTCACTTTCTGTACAGCAGCTCACGTACACTTTGTCTCATGACATTGCCTGCAATTTCCCACAATGTAACAGCTCGCCTTCCACTTCCTCCCAATAGTTACCTCTTCCCTGTGTCCTTCCCTCCCATGCACGCCTGCCCCTGGAGCTGTCTCCCTGTGCGTACACAGCCCATCTATTCTCCCATGATTGATCTCTCCAAGGAGTGTATCTACCTCATGTAAGTGTTCACCTCATTTGCCTGTCTTTTGTTTGGCTGGAAGCCACAGGAATGGGTTCAATTCCAGACCTGAAGGGCAGTGGTTCCATCAGGCTCTATTAGACTAGCAAACCTGGTCCTTTTTTTTTTTTTTTTTAAATGATTTTGAGTTTTTAGAATATCCACATTTCTTCTGGGGACACAATTAAATCCATAACAGTAGATAAAATCACCACTACTTTTTTGCAAGCAAGATCCAAGGCTTTGAGAGGGCATCCACGGGCCCCTAATCAGTGAGCCTGGCCTGACTCCTGGCACCACATCAGCAGTGGACATGGGCAGCTTGGCCAACCTGAGGCCCAGCAGCTCCACATGCCCCAGGAAAACTCGGTTTCTGAGGCTATAAGGCCTGGGTGGTGGGGGCTCCACAGGGGAATGGCAGTCAACTGAAGTCTCTTGGGAGTGGCTGAGGACTTCCTCTGAAGCCTTGTCTACCCAGTTGCTCTCCTGAATCCTCTCAATAACTGAAATTTCAGAAAGGGAGACAGAGGCTCTGGAGATCCAGCTTCAGGCCTGATTCCAGCAGGTCTGTCCTACCCTGAATTCCTCTCCAAGGCTGTTCATCTGTGCCTGATCTGCCACCCATTGGGGCTGGGTGGCCCTGGGCTGGCTGTCAGAGGAGGTTGGAGACATGAAGTGCTACCTTGCCTGACAAAGTGGGGATGGGTGCTGGCAAATTTTGCCTCTTGTCTTGCTTGGACTAAGGAAGAGGAAGCTAAAAAGGAGTAAACCTGCAGCTTTGGAGGTAGCCAGACCTGGGTTCTGGTCCTGATCGTGTCCTCTCTCCTCTTGGATACTTGGTTTCCTCATCGTAAAGTGGGGTGATCATACCCACTTCATGATAGAGTGGTTGAGACAAGCTATGGTCACACTCATGTGGCTCATTGTGTTCAGTAAATGGCAGCTTGACCACCTCAGATAGAAAGAGAGTCTGGAAAAATGAGGAGCTTGGTAAATGACAGTGAAGAGAATGGAGTTGCATTTGCTGGGGAAGAGAAGTTGGAGGGGCTGCTGATGGTGACCCAATCGAGGGTGAGGGCTAGTGGTCTGGCCTGACCAGGAAAATGTGCTCAGGGATGCAGGTGGAGCTGTGTTGCTGGGACAGGTTTCAGTGGGTGTCCTGCAGATAGCGCTGTCTTCTCACCCAACGTGGCCGTGATCTAAGGGACTGGGCTCTGGTTCTTGGAGGGGCCTGTGGAGGGTTGTCAGACCCCACAGTTTTGTGGGCAGGAACAGGCTTGGGTCTTCCTTGCCTCTTGGAGGTGACATCCTTGGAATGTTCCAGGAATGACCCAGCCCTACTCAAGACTGCATCTAGGGCTCTGCTCCTGCCCCTCATTTCCTGTCCTGAAACAGCTAGGGGAGGCCCAGAGAAGCCCTGGCCTTTTCCTCCTGGCTCTACTGCTGGTGTCCCTGGTGTCCTCCAAACCTTAGGCAGGGAGGCAGGGAGCTGGGCCCATGGCAGTGGGGAGACCTTGGCTAGGAGCCATCTGGAGGGCTGGTGCCAGAATTCACAACAGACCCACTGGGTAATTCTCGCAGGAAGTGCTTCTGGCTGGAAGCTGGGTCCGCCCAGTGTTTGGATTCGTGTAGGCGCCGCTCCCTGTCTGTCTGTGTGGCCCAGCTGGAATCTGCTCCCAAGCCTCAGAGCGTGCGATGCTCTGTGTCAGGAAGTGGGTCCAGTGGGGCCTTCGGGTTGGGAGGGGGCTTGTCAGAGGCTTCCTAGGGCAGCCCAGGTGGGTCATCAGTGTCGGTTTGGATTTTGGGGTGTGTGTGCAGAGGGGAGTCAGTACACCGAGCTGGGCAGGAAAGCCAGGCCTGCTGTTGAGGAGTGGGCCTGCCAGGCCAATTAGCCGGGTGTTTGGAGACCTGTGACCTCCTGCCTGCCTAGCGATAGGGCTGTGGGATCTGCTCCCAGACCCCAATCTGTCCTTGCTCAGACGACTGCTGGAGTCCCACGCCCTGTGGAAGCTTCCAGAGGTCTAGAAACTCTGCCTCCCTGCTCTTGGCCCTGTTGGGAAAAGACCCTGCAGTCTAGATCTTGGGATTGTAACCCGGCCCTGCTACCAACTCGCTCAGCCAGTCACCACCCCATCTAGGCTTCAGCTAGTCCTTTTAGGAGGGAAGGGGCTTGGGTAGCACAAGGTCACACGTGGAGTTAGGCCATGGCAGTTTTTAACCCAGCTCCCGCCCCCCACCCCTGAGTTGGGGTTCTTTCTCTGCTCTGCAACATCATGCCTTTAGCTAAGGAATGGTTTCTAGGAACTCTATGTAAACAGTGATGTGTTTCTAGGGAAAATTTACCTACTGTCTAGTTATTTTCACTTGAGTATGACCACCTTGGACACAGAGCCAGGAGGAATGGGACTCAACAGGTCATTTTGATGAGGAGAGCGGGGCAAACTGGAGGCCATCTTGTGGTGCAGCTGAATGTCCTGAGGGTCCCTGGGAAGAGGGCCCAGGGGGAGGAGGTGTGGCCTTAGTTTTGGGAATGAAGACTGCAGACGACATAAGAGCAGCCTCAAAACTTTCCTCTTGGAGTTCTGGGGAGCCAAGCAGCACACAGGAGTAAGTGATTGAGTGGAGGGGGAGGGAGGCAGCCAGTCGGCCAGCAGGGCAGGGGACCTGAGTCCAGTGTCCATGAACTGGATGTCAAGTGCCAAGGGACAGGGGCGGGGTCAGCTCTTGGTGTCCAGAGGGCTGTCTCACCATGGATTGTCCATTGAAGCACTCTCTGCTTTCAGCTGGGTAGCAATTTGATGGCTTGGCACCTCCATCTATTTGGAACCATGCTGATCCGCAAGGGCTCTGCACTGGGTTTGGGGACTGGGCTCTGGCTTCCCTGGACCCTAAAACTTGCTCCTGGGACAGCGGGTCAGTGGGATGACTGGAGGCCCCTGAGAGTAGGGCTTTGGGATCAAGTACGTGTCAGGGGCCCTGATCAGGATAAGCCCATTGTTACTCAGGCCTTTCCAGTCTTTAGCCAGCCTATGCCTGGCACTCTGGCAAGTCTACTAAGTACAAGACCCTGGGACCCTTTTGGGTAATGCTGACCTACGTCTGCCTCGAACTCCTGTGGGTGGAGCAAGAAAGGGAGGCCTGGTTATGTCCTGATTCCAGAGGGACAGCAGGTGGCTGGAAGGGAAGTAAAGGTCATTGGGGTATTCGGAGTGCCGTGTCTCAGCCCTTTCTAAGGTGCTCTTCATCTCATCCTCACAGAGATGGTGTAACTCGAGGGTTTCAGTGATGCCCACTTTATAGACCTAGAGACTGAGGTCCCATGCTGATCCCTCCACTCCTCCAAATGCCCTCCACCACTCCCCTGTTCCACTGCCTGGCCAACACCTCTAGTGTCAGTGAGGGGGAAAGGGCTAATGCCACTTGGACCCTCCCTAGCCCTGGGAATGCCTGGTCTGCTCTGCCTCTGGGGGATCTGAATGCACTGCTAGTCATGTTCCCAGGCCCTGGCACCTGAGCCGGCCTGTCCCATAGGTCCCTTGAGCAGAGGCCTGGCTGGCTGAGGCCATGGGCTGGTTGCAATAGTTCCTGTCCCCAGCTGGAGTCCTCTGGCTGCTCTGGCTCAGCTATGGCCTTCAGGCATTGCAGCCCCTCACAGGGTAGAGCTCACCTCTCCCCCATGCTCACCATTTGCTTCCTGATCTAACCCACCATCCCTTCCCCGACTCCCACCATCCTCCCTCCTTCCCTTCTTGATTCAGGCTCTGGGATCAGGCCCAGTCCCCTGGCTCTAGGCTGGCCCCACTGTAGACTATGTGGTCTGGGACATGCAGAAGACCTTTTGCAGACTCACCTGGTGTGACCCTGAGCTCAGCTCCCAGGTGATGGGAGTGGCTGTGGATAATGCACATGCTAGCACAGAGGCTGCCCCCTGACGTGGTCTTCACCCCCAGAATGATGGCGGCAGGTCAAGGTGCTATATGGTGGCTTCCAGGAAGGGGGCCCAGCCCTGGCCTTGAGTATGCTTTCTGTGGGAGGAAGCCTCTGTTGTCACTTTTCTACACCCTGTGCCTCCACCTGTCTCCCTCCTCAGCTCAGACAGTGCTCTGTGGGCCTGTGTCTCTTGTCTCCAAGGCCTGGTGGGTGGAGGGCATGCCAGGAGCTAGCAGATCTCCAGGACTACACTGCCTGTGTGTTGCTAGATGTCCTCCCTGAGTGCTCCTGTTACCCGCAGTCACCAAGGTTGAGGGCTAGGCTCCCTTAAATCCTCTCTCTGCTTTCCAGGGTAGGGCAAGCTGGGCTGGCAGGGAAACTACCTGGTGTCCCCTCTTTCTCCGGTGCTTCAGTAAGTGGATTCATTGGCCTGTGGTTCCTGAGTGGTTTGGCGTACAGTGCCCGGTTGCTCAGCCCTGCTGGGGAGTCTCCCACCAGCCTCTGGGGTCCAGGGGGTGGACGGCCTGGCAGCCCTGGCATTGGTTGGCGACTGCTGCCTGCCTCATTCCTGGAGCACCCTCCCTGCCACCCATTTCCCAAATGGGCTTCCTAGCCAGGATGCCTTCTGCTGAAGCTAGGCTGGGAGATGCATCTCCTTGTCCTGGGCTGCTCCTGCCCTGTGGTTTGGGATTGGCCACCCCCTGCTGCCCGGTCCCTGAAGCACCCAGGGCAGCTCTACTTGTAGTTCTGTGCTTGGAGCTGCAAGGAGGTGTGGGCAGCACATGGAGTGGAGCAGGCTGTGGGGATGGGGGAGACAGCAGTGTCCAGACCTGGTCAGAAGCTGGCATCTTCAGTCCCATCACGTGTCCCTGACAAATTCACTTGTGGCCCGCCCATGAGGACATGGAGCACAGGCTACAGGGTTGGTGAGCAGGAAGCACAACTCTGTCCCTTCCCTCCTGTAACCTCTGCAGGGACTCTTGGGGGAATTTCCTTCTGGCATAAGCAGGGAAAGTAGCTGTGCCTTGAGGGCTCAGTCATTCTCAGCAGGTGTTCACTGAGTGAACCCAGTATGACTGGCCCAGCTCTAGCCCAGCTCTCCTGCTCTGTCCAGCCCCCCTCAGCTTCTTGCCTTCTCTCACCTGGAAGCTTTCCTGCCCCCCATGGGCTGATGCGTCCCTGTAGTCCCACAGCCCTATATCTCCCTCCACCTTGCACTTGCTATCTTGTCACAGCCTGGCCTGGAGCTGCTGCCAGTGGTGACGGGGGGGCTGGTCTGTGCAGTGTGGTCCCTCCAGCCCCAGCCTGAGTCTGCAGGTGGTCACAGGTTCTTAAGCATTTGCTGAGTGAGTGGTGATGGGCTGGGGGGTCAGAGAGGGGCTTCCAAAGGAAACATCCATCCCAGCTCCTGGAGTTCTTTCCTTCCTGGTGGGCAAGACTGACAGCCTCACACAGTCAGGAATGGGGCCCACCCCTGGAGCTGGACCATAGAGCTGGGTGGGAAGCTGGTCTTCATGACATCACCACACTGAAGCCTGTGCCACCCACCCCTGGCACCTGGGGACGATTCCCACTGGAGCTTCTTACACCTTCAACACTATTATTACTGCACAAAACACTCTGGATAAGCTAGGAAACCAGCTCTATGACAAGGCCCCTGGCCCCCAAGCATCCTGGCAGCCTGGCCCACCTCCCATAGCCTGGTTCCTGCACAGTCCACCACTCTGTCATTTGCTTTCCAGGGAGCAAGTGGCCTAATCTTCCTTGAGGGCTTGCAGCCTGGATTAGGAGGGCATGTGCATGTCTCCTCCAGTGGGCAGCTGGGGTGAGGAAGGGACAGTTGAGCCACACACAGACACAGGGGCTTCCAGGGTACATCCATGGGCACATTGGCACCCACAGCTTTGCATGTTCATGTGCGTACACACAGAGAAAATGTGTGCATGCCCTGAAGTATATAAGCAGACAAGTACCCCAGCACCACCCTGGCCACAGCAGCTGGGGCGGGCACATTGGCACACACACAGACATAGGTACACAGGTACACTTGAGCATAGTAGCCAGGGCAGGTACACAGGTACAGATGGCTACACATGAACACAGTGGCCAGGGCAGGCACACTGATACAGGTACAGATAGGTACATTTGAGCACAGTGGCCAGGGCAGGCACATAGGCACACATGCAGACAAGTGCTAATGCAGACCCACCAGGGCCGGGGTTGGAGTGGGGCTGCTTGATGCCCGCCTGCCTACCGCTCTCCAGAAGCTGGGTCTCCTCCTGCAATTCTTGCATTTGTTTGTTTCACAGCCTTTATATCGGCAAAGGCTTTCAAAACACTTTAGTGTTGTTTACCGAGCTCTGCAAGAACATTTTGTCTTCTCTCCAAATCATCCTTCCACAAGGATCAGGAATGTGCCCGTCAGCTGGATGCACTGACTGTGTGCTGTGCCAGCCACAGCCCCCAGCTTCTTAAAGGGCCAGTAGGCTTACCCTTGGAGCAGGGATGGGGATGAGGTGCTTGGCTAGAGGTCCACTTGTCAGCCTTGTGCCAGCCACCCTAATGGCATTCCAGTAAATGAAGGGTTAAAGCAGTGGCAACAGAAATGGCACAGAGGGACTTGAAGGAGCCCCTTCCTCTGCAGATGCTGAGTAACTTAGAGGAAGGCCCAACCCACTGTCTGACAGGGTGCGCCTGGCCGGGACCTCCCACCTGCACTCTCTCAGCTGTGTCCTCCATGAATCTGTGAAGGCCAGGGTCGTCTGAAGGGCTCCTGACAGAACCTCTTTGGGGGCAGACCCCATCTACCTCCCCAGGGTGACCAGGGCCCGCCCCACAACAGAGCCTCCAGTTAGTGCTCTGGAAGAGTTATCATGTTTGATCCTAAAGGGATGGTGCTGGCCCCTTATATGTGAGTGCTTGGGGTCCCTGCTTTCAAATGAGGAGCAGAGTAGCCCTGTGGAGAGGGCAGCCCCCTCAGGGCCCCCTCTTGACTGTTGGCAATTTGCAGAAGTGGCCTTGGCTTGGTTCTCTCACACTCTTCCTGAACCCTCTTCCCCTATCCATGCCCCCCAAACTCCCTCCAGATTCCAGTCTTCACACCACCCTTTGACACCCATAGCCCCCAGATGACAAGCCCAATGGGCTCACTTGATCTTCCCTTTCCCTGTTTCCTTCCTCTTACTGATATGCCCTGGTCTTGTTACTTATTGAGTTTGTTGGAGAGTGCAGCTCAACACGTATGGCTTGGAGCAAACAAAGGTTGAGCCACCTTGCTCTTCTAAGATCTGAAGAGGTTTGCCAGGAGGGTACACAAATCCACAGAGGCTGGAGGGAGATAGACAAGCAAAGCCCAGCTGATGGTAGAGGAAGAAGGGCAGTGTGGTAATTAAATTTATATGTCAACTTGGCTGGGCCTGGTTGAGTGGCTGGGCAACTGGTGGTAGTTATTCCCCATGATTCCCCCAATCAGCTCCATGGTGGGATCTACCACAAGCAGCTGAGTAGCTGCCTTTGGGATGTGGTCTGCTTCCTGTATATAGGAGAAATTTTGAAAATGGTCTCTAGTCTATGGCATGCTTGAACCCCACATGTAGCTGTGTCATTGTTCAGCAGCCTGCTGTGCTCTGCCAACCTAGGGACTCTCAAGGGACTTGAATTAATGGTCTTCCGTGTGGTTTGGTAACATCAGGACTGTGCCATTTTATTTGTTGACTTTGAGCTTGTTAGCCTCAGCAGCCAGTAGCTACCTGAGTGAAGAGATGCCTCTAGCTCCAGTGGGCCAGGAGCAAGAGGCTGAGCTGAAGCCCAAGATTAAGGGACTTTCAGCCAGCCCCTAGAGCCTGGCACTTTGAACTTAGACTTAAAGCTTCCAAATTGTAGGAATAAACTCCTGTTTGTTAAGGGCATCCCATTTGTGGTATATTCTTGCCAGAGTGGCACTAGGTAACCAGAACAGAATATGGCACTGAGAGAGTGGGGTGCTGCTCTGACAGATACTAAAATGTGGAAACAGGAGTCAAGTGCGTCCTTGACCGGAGACCCTGGCATACGGCATGAGAGACTGCGGGAGCAGAGCCAGGAGACTGGCAGAGAGACCAGCATGAAAGATGGCAGTAGCAGAGCCCAGAGAGTGGCATTAAACAGCAACAGGCTTACTAGCCCATAAAGGAGAAAGCCGGGTGCCATTGGGTAGGCGGTTTCCTGGTGGAGTGGGTTGCCTTCGGGCATTAATTAGTGAAGAGACCGGCATAAAATGGAGTAGCAGGTTGGCTGGCCTATGGAGCAAGAAAGCTAAGTGTCCTTTGGGCAGAAAGATTTCCCGCAGAGTGGGTTGCACTTGGGCATTAATCGGCAGAAGCAGAGAGACTAAGAAAACGGGAAGCAGAGCTGCCTCAGCCTCACAGGGTAGGACCATGGCCTTTGGAAGTGGAACCATCATAGCCCCCTAGGTTTCAAAGAGTTAGATCTTCACCAACTCGGTTCTGGAGGGTGGGGCTGCTCGTTCACGTGAGCCAGTGGGGTGGAGCCACAGCTGCTGCCCAAGAGTGAGGGGGCAGGTCTGCGGGGCCTGACAGGCCAAGGGGGGGGGTGAAGTCACCATTTAGAGGAACTAGGGGACTGGAGCCACTCAGTGGAGGAGGCCTGTACAGATGTCACCCATTGAAGATCTGTATAGGTGCCAAGTTGACAAGGGGTGGAATTGCGATAGTTAAATTTGTTTGTCAACTTGGCTGGGCCTGATTGAGTGTCTGGGTAGCTGGTGGTAGTTATTCTCCATGATGAGACTGGCAATCAACTTCATGGTGGGATCTACCACAAGTAGCTGAGTAGCTGCCTTTGGAATGTGGTCTGCTTCCTGCATATAAGGAGCAGCCTTGGGGATAGTCTCTAGCTTTTGGCATGCTTGAACCTCGCATGTAGTCGTGTCATTGTTCTTCAGCAGCCTGCCATGCTCTGCCAACCTAGGGACTCTCAATGGACTTGAATTAATGACCTGCTGTGTGGTTTGGTAATATCAAGACTGTGCCATTTTATTTTTTAACCTCGGGCTTGTTAGCTTCAGCAGCCAGTGGCTGCCTGAGTGAAGAGATGCCTCTAGCTTCAGTGGGCTGGGAGCAAGAGGCAGAGCTGAAGTCCAAGGCTTTCACCTAGCCCCTAGAGCCTGGCACTTTGAACTTAAAGCCACCAAATTGTAGGAATAAACTTCTGTTTGTTAAGGCCATCCCATTTATGGTATATTCTTGTCAGAGTGACACTAGGTAACCAGAACATGCAGAATGATCATGTGGTCAGTAGTCCTGAGTGCAGCATTGAGCTTCCTGGCAGCCAGGGCAAAAAGAGAAACAAGACTGAAGAGGGGGACTCCCAGGCTCCAAAGGCATTTCCCTGCTGTTCAGGAGAGAAGAATTTTGGGGCATTATTTTCTAAACCTAGGCCTGGAGGAGGAGCCCTGGTAGCATAGTGCCTAAGGCACTTGACTGCTAACCAGAAGGCTGG
>NW_006922043.1:1186831-1199247 GCF_000298275.1 Orycteropus afer afer | reverse complement strand
ACTGCCTCGGAAACCCAAGGAAGGGTCGCTATGAGTCGGGGCCAACTCGATGGCAAATAACAACAACAGGCCTGGAGGGGCACCATCGTCTGGGGAAGATGAAGCCAAGATTCTTTGTGGGGCTCCTGCTTATAGCAGCTGTGTGTGGTGAGGCTGAGGGTTCAGGCTGTGAGTGTTTGCATTTGGGCAGGAATAGAAGCTCTAGGGAGGTCTTCTTAGCAAGGAGTGAGCTAGCTGTGGGACTCTAGGCAGAGTAGAAGACTGGAGGGCTGGGGGCTATGAGGCCATAGAGCTGGGATCTGCCAGGCTTGCACTGGGCCTGGCCTGAGTATGTCAGCAGACCCCCATTGGCCAGGGTGGCTCGGGCCTGGCCAGGGGCCAAGGGCAAGGATCGCCAGCCCCTCCCCACAGGATGTCAGCTTTCAGTGGCACTTGGCAGCCTGGGCACCTGTTCCAAGTCCCACCCTATCTGGGCCTGAGCATACCCTCATCTCAATCCATTCCATAAAATAAAAAGTCTAGGACCCCTTCTCATCCTGCCAGTGGGATCCTGGGGAACAGGGCTTGGCTTGCCCCATGGCTCCGTGCCCCTCCCTACCTCTCCATTCCTGGAGCTCCACTGAGCTGGGCTCTGGGTCAGCTTAAGCAAAAAACAAATCCACTGCTGAATGGCATCGTAGCTTTAGCCTTCTTAGTCCAGGCTATGACACCCGGGACCAGAAGTGCAGACACTAGATGGGGTGGAACTGGCTCCCAGAGGCAGGAGACCCACAGACCGACCCCTCCCCCGTAGCTCCCCCCCCACTACAGCTAGAAAGTGTGAAGTCTGCCCACTTGTCCCCCGCCCACCTCTGTGGCCCCACCCTGGCTGCCCTACTCCTTGTAGGGACTGGCCTGCAGCCACCGTTATGAGGACAAAAGGCCACACTTGTCTCCTTGGAGGCGCCTGTCCCCAGCCTCTTGGCGCCTCTGCCTGCCTCTTGGGCTCCCATTCTCCCTGGGCTTCCCAGCTGTAACAGTTTCAGAATATTCCATTGTATCTGGCTGCTGCCACCCATTACAGCTCCTTTTCCTATCCACCATGAGCTTTTCCTTTCAAAATCTCCCAGTAGCTGCCCACTGGGGAAACAATAGCAGCATGTGTACAAGGCAGGCTGCAGATGGTGCCGGGACGCTGCCAACCTTTCCCATCCTCTGTTAGGAGCAGGTTCCAGCCTGGTCTGGGCTCCTGGTGGTTCCCTGGCTCAGGCCCAGCCTAGCTCTCACCTGGACAGAGGCGAGGGATCAGTTCTGGCCATCATTCACCTAGCCCGTCTCTGTGCTGAGGGCCCTGGATCTCTGACCTCCAAGAGCCAGAAGTGTCTACCTTCTGGAATGCTCCCTTGTCTCTGTCTTTACTGAGAGTGGGGCTATTGATATTTGAGGACAGAATGTCCACACGAGGGGATGAGAGAGCAGAAGTGGCATAAGCCAGTTAGTCTGCTGGGACCTGGGGCCAGAACATACCCCAGTGCTGAGCAGGAAGGATGTAGTGTGGTGTCCATGTGGTTCACCCCTAGGTTTTGAGTCCATCAGCTTGTGTGGGGCTGGGGCAAGTGGCTCCCTCTCTGAGCCTCAGTCTCTTCCCTGGAAATAGAGAGGGTGGCTTGCCCAGCGGTTCACAGGACATCTTTGTTGCCTAAGTGGGTGGCTTTAAAAAACGGAAATGTATTTTCTCAGGCCAGGAGGCTGTAGGTCCAAATCAGTTCTTGATCGTATGGTCTCCTGGAGGCCTCTGTCCCTGCATTCTTTGACATCTCTGTGTGTCTTTGTGTTTATTCTTTTTTTTTTAAATAACTCAGAAGTGATTAGGTTTAGAATCCACCCCCCCCCACTTGTATGACCTCATTCACATGATAAAAGGAAAACTCTATTTCTAAATAGGACCACATCCACAGGTGCAGGATTAGGGTTTCCACAATATTTTGGGGGACATAATCCATCCGACAGCACAGAATATCTAAAGCTGATGGTAAGGGCTCAACTGCTGGCTGCTGTCATGGTCTTTGCCATTTGTCATTTATCTCCAGCCCTGACCTATTTTCCCTCCCTGTCCAGGATCGGGATTTGGGCTCTAGGCCCAGCCTGTGAGGAGTAGGCCCCTTGTTCAGTGCAGGTTCTCTGACTGCGAGTGCCCTGAAGGCTGTGTTGCAGCCATATTGCTCCATATGAGGGCTGGGCAAGGGGCCAGGGCAGGGTTAGGGAGTCTCAGGCTGGAGTTGGGGATGGCCTTTGGGCTGACAAAGGATAAGTTCTACAATGCTCTGTGGCTTCTCCATGCCCCAGTTTCCCCTGGTGTGAATGGAGTGGTGGTCTGTAGCTTGGGGACTGGGGGTGATTCAGTGGGATGAGGCCCATGCTTGTCTTACACATGGGAGTGAAAGCCATGGGGACCTTGGAAAAGCCTTCAGCGCCCTCCATTGATGAGGTGGGCTGTTCCCGGTTCCATCCACCTCCCACAGTGGGCACCTGCAGTGTCTGTGAGGAACATTCGGGGACCTAAGTCCCATGTACAGCTGGCCAAGGCCTCTGGTTTTGGTTCTTACACCAGCTCTGAGAGATGGGGGCTGCTAACCCTGCTGAGATGGGTGGTATTGTGACCCTGCACTGAAAGGCTTGGACTATGACTCCTGAGTGTGCCTGGTGCTGTGAGCAGGGCTGTGGCCATATGGGCTCAGTCTCCCTAGTGGTGTCTGCAAGTTACTCTTGCTATGTCAAAGGCTTCTCACATGTTCAGAGTGGGTGTGTTTAGTTCCATTGCTATGGCATTCGGGGTGGGTGCAGGGGTGCTCCAAGAGAGTCAGCCAGCTTGGCTGTGGTCCCTCAACCTCCCTCCCTGCCTACTGCCCTCTATCAGAGGCTGGGGTCCAGGGTGTGGATGTCAGGGTCAGACTCCAGCCTTGCTCTAGGCCTCCCTGCCTCCTGCTCCTTGACCCCATGTCACCCCGGCATGCTGCTACCCATTCTTTTCCTCAATTTCCCCCCCAACTCCTCTTCAGTCTTGTTCACTTGCCTGAGCCTTCTAGAAGCCCTCCTCCCCACCCGACCCCTGCACCAGGGACCCCAGCAGGGCGTTGTCCTGGCCCCGACAGAAGTGGCAGTGTGGTTTCCAGCTGGCCACTGTGCAGGTGCTGCCCGCCTGGGCAGGCAAGGTGTGAGGGTGGGAAGTGGAAGATCTGAGGGGTGTGTCCACTCTGCAATGCCAGAACAGGCAGCTTCAAGTGTGTTTGATTTCCAGGTCACCCAGTAGGTGATGAGAGGACAGACAGGTTTGTGATTAGCTGATCAGAACTAAAAGATGGGAACTAAAAGTGGCATGCTGATTCAAGGGACAAATATGCCCACACCTTTGCCACCCGCCTTGTTCACAGTGCCCTGGGGGGTTCCAGTAAGTGACTGGCAGGTAAATCAAGGCTGGAAAGACCTGGGGTAGGCTGAGGAGAGAGCACTTGGCTGTAGACTCCTGGGCACTGGTGAGGGCTGGGGCTTCTGAATCTCAGGGTGATTCATCAGATGGAGAGTCTGCCAAACTGGCTGTATCCCCTCCTGTCCAGGCTCCACCCCAAACTGCTGAGTCCCTGGACATGCCTGCAGCCTCTGTCTCCGAGCTGGAGCCGCCCTGCTGTGTCTGCCCTCCGCACGTTTCCCACATCTTCATCCCCGTAGGCTGCTCCTGCCTGGTTCTGATTTATAGTAGAAAGCTCATCAAAACAGGCTGTGCCCCAGGACTGGCAGGCCTTCCCAAGTCTTTTATCTGAGAAACAGGAAGCTGAGAATTTTGCCAGAAGAAGAGTAAGGGATCAGCCTCAGGCCAGCTCCCTTGAAGCTGACCTCTGGTTCAAGTGGCCTCAAGATTGGGTTCAGGGCCTCCCGCTGTCCCCATGGAGAGGCGGGTGGGAGCAGGAGCCTGGCTCTTGGCAGCTTGGCCTCTGAGGCATCTGCCACTGCCACTCTGGCTGGGTGTTCTGGAGGGCCCCGAGCCTCAGTTCCTCACCTATAGGAGGTGTGCACATTCCATACAGTGAGCAGACTGCAGCCCAGCCCTAAGCACGACGTGAGTGTCGGACTCTCCTTCCCCAATCTCACGCCTCTTTTGGGCAGCTATTGTGCTGTCCTGAGCCTCAGGTGGGGCTCAGCAGCCCTGCACACAGGTGTGGAATGGACGGGTCAGTCTCGGCTGAGTGCTGGGGCTGGAGCCCGGTGCCTTTGAGGTGAAGCCTGGGGCAGGCCTGTGGAACGAGATCGCGTTTGATCAGCATGGTCATGCTGTAACAGAGACTATATATTGTGGTCTTTGTTACAGATGGGGAAACTGAGTCTTGCACAGGGCCCAGAGGTTAGCTGCGGCACACACACACCCTTGTTTCTAAAGATTTCATTTATGTAGGAAAAGGAGCATTGTGGCCATGGGATTATGGGGGGTAGGGGCTTGCACCATCCCTGTGTGGGGCTGAGGGCTTTTACCATGGTAGGAGGGGAGGCTCTGTGGGAGTCTGCTGACCTTGGCCACAGCCTTGGAGAGACTTTGGATGGATTTCCAGGGAGCAGGAATGGGTTGGGCTTCCCTCACCTCCTCTAGGGGGTTCTGTCATGAGATTACCTCCCAGGCACGTCCTGCAGAAGGTATAGCAGGACCAAGGTGTGGAGGCTTGGGGACACCACCTGAAGACAGGTGTGGTCGCCACAGGGAATGTTTTTGTGAAGGGGATGAGTCCCCTGGCTGAATCCATAGGGCCAGCTCTGTGGGCCTGCTAGGCCACGTTCAAGGATGCAGACTTCCTCCTGGGACAGTGGAGCTCCATGGAACACTGCAAACAGTGGAGTGGCAAGACCAGGTGTTTGTGAGGACCGGCCATTCTCCTGCTGCAGAAGCCAGATTCTCTGCCTGTCCTATTCCTCCCTAGCCCTTCCATGGGTGAGACTGGCAGTTACTGGTAACAAATGTCCAGGGGTAGGGGGCCCTCCAACAGTCCCATGAGCTCATGAAATGAGAGGCAGAAGTTCAGAGAGACCCCACTCTGCTGTGCTGGGCCCTTCCTGTCTTGGAAGAATGGGGAGGGGCACCTGAACCATCCAAGGGATTGAAGTCTCCTCTCTGCCCCTTACTGGCCATGTGACTGTGGGCAAGTCCACTCCCATCCTCAGACCTGACACACACAGAGTTATTCACACATGTACATATGTACATACACATGTGCACACACACACACACACATATGTGCACATACACAATCCAGCCTAGATCTGCCTGGCACCACATCAGGGAGGATGCTGGGATGCCGAGGCCATGCTGGTCCATTGTTTATGCACTTCACCGAGCTGCCTTGTTCTCATGGTTATGTGGTAGTTAGAAATGGGACACTCTGTGGCAGAGCCAGAGCCCCTCCCAGTACTCTCCCTTCTGGGTGGGCAGCGCTGGGGGTCCACACGGCTTGTGCAAGCTCTTTAAGTTGTGTGTGAACCATGGGAATGAGCCTGGGCTCCAGGGAACGGCTGAGTCTAATTAGCCACAAGCCAAGAGTGCTTTCAGTCATGGGAAAACTTCAGTTCTAATGAGGCCAACAGCTTGGGTTTGATATCCCACATGCCATTCAACTCAGAATAGGTTAATTAGGCACCTACTGTGTACTCGAGTGGACTGAGTCGGCATTTTTCCAAGAGTACTGATTCCATAGGGAACCACCATCAAGGGTGTTCCAGCTTCTGAAGAGTTCACTGTGGAATGGGGGAAAGGTTACTTTACAATGGAGAAACTTGACAGAAGCCATGTGGCCAGGTGATTAAGATCAACATCATTGGTGCCGAGTCATGTGCCCTTGATGTGAATGGTACTTCACTTCTATGGTCTTTCTCTAGAAAATCCACAACCCCAGTCTAATCTCATGCACTTTGGTCATGTTGTCAGGGGGGACCAGTCCCTGGAGAAGGGCTTCATACTTGGTAAAGTAGAGGATTAGTGACAAAGAGGAAGACCCTCAACGAGATGGATTGACATAGTGGCTGCAACAATGGGCTTAAACATAGCAATGATTGTGAAGATGGTGCAGGACCAGGCAGGGTTTCTGTTGTGTGTGGGGTTGCTATGAGTCAGAACCGACTCACAGCACCTAACAACAACAACCAGTCTAATAATGAGCACAAACACCAGACAAACCTCAAGTGACAGAGCGCCTACAAACACCTGAGCAGTGCATCTTGAAACAACCAGGTCATCAAACACAAGGAAAGTCTGAGAAGCTGTTCCAACCCAGAGGAGCCCGAGGAGACTGGAGGACTAATGTGACATGGTGTCCTGGAGGGGACAGGACAGAAAAGGGACATGAGGGAAAAACCAAGGAAACCTGAGTAAAGTATGGCCTTCAGCTAATGATGTATCAGTACTGCTTCATTAGCTATGACAAATGGACCCTGTAAGACAATGCGGGGGGCACTGAGTGCAGGGGATGGGGGACTCCTGCACTAGCTTGAGACTTTTGTTATAAATCTTAAAACTGTTTTTTAAAACTGAAGTTTATTAACACACACAAAAAGAGAGATTTTAGAGCCAAGAACATGGGGGATACTGTAGCCCTGTGTCCCTGTGTAGATTATAACACAGCTCAAGGTTGAGAGATTCTGCAGCCAGGACGTAGGTGTCTTAGATCTCTCATGCTGCTATAGCAAATATGACAAGTGGATGGCTTTAACAAACACGACTTTGTTTTCTCACAGGTCAAGAGGCTAGGAGTCTGAATTTGGGGGGCCAGCTCTAGGGGAAGACTTTCTTCCTCTGTTGGCTTTGAGGGAAGGTCTTTATGTCTTTAGCTTTGTTTCCTGGTTCCTTGGAGATCTCTATGTGGCTTGGCATCTATCTTCTCCCATCTCTGCTTCCCATTCTCTACCTAATCAAATTGGTTTATATCTCAAAGGTGATCTGCTTACAACACACCCCACACTGATATGGCCTCACTAACATAATTAAGAAAACCTATTCCCAAATGGGATTACATCAATAAGTATATATTAAAAAAAAAAAAACCAAAAAACAAACAAACAAACAAAAAAACAACCCATCACCACTGAGTCCATTCCAACTCATAGTGTTTCCAAGGCTTTAAATCTTTATGGAAACAGAATGCCTTATCTTTCTCCCAAGGAGTGGCTGCTAGGTTTGCACTGCTGACCTTTTGGTTAGCAGCCAAAAGACTCAACCACTGTGCTACCAGAACTCTCATCAATATGTATGTTATGTGCCGTCGAGTCGGATCCAACTCATAGCGACCCCTCCTTGGGTTTCTGAGGCAGTATCAGTATGGAAGTAGATTGCCCAACCTTCCTTCCAAGGAGTAGCTGATGGGTTTGAACTGCCAGCCTTCTGGTTAGCAGTCAAGTGCCTTAGGCACTATGCTGCCAGAGCTCCTTAGTATAGGGGTAAAGAATTATAACACATATTTTTTTTGGACTTAATTCAATCCATAACACCAGCTATAGATTGAATTGTGTGCCCCCTGAACGATGTTGTTGTTAGGTGCCGTCAAGTTGGCTCCAACTCATAGTGACCCTATGCATGACAGAACGAAACACTGACTGGTCCTGTGCCATCCTCACAATCCTTGCTATACTTGAGCCCATCACTGCAGCTGGTGTGTCAATCCATCTTCTTGAGGGTCTTCCCCTTTTTTGCTGACCCTCTACTTTACCAAGCATGATATCCTTCTTCAGGGAACGGTCTCTTCTGATAAAATGACCAAAGTAAGTGAGATGAAGTCTGGCCATTCTCTTGTCCAAGGAGCATTCTGGCTGCACTTCATCCAGGATGGATTTGTTCATTCTACTGGTAGTCCATGATACTTTCAGTATCCTTCGCCAACACCACAATTCAAAAGTATCAATTCTTCTTTGGTCTTCCTTATTCATTGTCCAGCTTTCACATGCATTGCGGTGATTGAAAATACCATGGTTTGGGTTGATATACCTTAGTCTTCAAAGTGACATCCTTGCTTTTTAACACTTTAAAGAGGTCTTTGGTTGCAGATTTACCCAATGCAATGTGTCATTTGATTCCTTGACCGCTGCTTCCATGGTTATTGATTGTGGTTCCAAATAAAATGAAATCCCTGACATCTTAAATCTTTTCTCCATTCATGGTGATGTTGCTTATTGGACTAGTGAGGATTTTCGTTTTCTTTATGTTGAGGTATAATCCACACTGAACACTGTAGTCTTTGATCTTCATCAGGAAGTGCTTCAATTTTAGCAATTTAGCAAGCAAGGCTGTGTCATCTGCATATCGCAGATTGTTAATGAGTCTTCCTCCAATCCTGACTTCTCCTTCTTCTTCATATAGTTCAGCTTCTTGGATTATTTGCTCAGCATATAGATTGAATAAGTATGGTGGAAGGGTACAACCCTGATGCATAACTTTTTTGATTTTAAACTGCATAGTATCCTCTTGCTCTGTTCGAATGACTGCAGATCAGACAACGAACATTCTGCTTCTATTTGTAAATTTTTCACTGATCAAGTTTTTGTTTTTTAAAATAGGCTGCCATGTCCTTCTTCCTAGTCTGTTTTAATCTGGAAGTTCTGCTGAAACCTGTCCACCATGGGTGATTGTGCTGGTATTTGAAATTCCAGCTGCATAGCTTCCAGGATCACATCCACACCACAGGATGACAAAATACAGACAAGTGGTGAAGCCCAAAAATATGTGTTGTAAATTCTAATATCTACCTCTGTGGAGATAATTACATTTGGGAGTGAGTTTTCTGTTATGTTAATGAGACAGGGTTAGTGTAGGGTATATCTTGAGTCAGTCTCTTTTGAGACATGACAAGAGATTAAATAAGTGAGCAGAGAGACAGATGGGGTAAGATAGATGCCAAGCCACATGGAGATCTCCAAGGAACCAGGAAACAAGCTGAAGAGACAAGGACCTTCCAGAGTCGACAGAGAAAAAGCCTTCTCCTAGAGCCTGTACTCTGAATTTGGACTTCTAGCCTCCTGACCTGTGAGAAAATAAATTTCTGTTTGTTAAAGCCATCTACCTGTGGTATTTCTGTTATAGCAGCAACACTAGAGAACTAAGACACAGACAGAAAAAAAGATCGCTGCCATCGAGTCAATTCTGACTCATAGCGACCCTCTTTGGGTTTCTGAGGTGGTAAATGAAAGTAGGCTGTCTGGGCTTCCTTCCATGGAGGGGCTGGTGGGTATGAATAGCCAACCTTCTGGTTAGCAGTCAAATGCCTTAGGCACTGGACCACAACCTCCTTACTAAGACACAGGGTAGCCCATAACTTCCTAACTTTATTTGACTATTGAGTGTTTGTGCAAGCAAGTTCTCTGATCAATGCCACTGAGAAGCCCTGAGCATTTGTAGTTGGTTCCTCCTCATCCCAACACTTCCCAGTGGGAGTAGGAATAAGCAGCTTCCGCAAGGTTCAGGTGAAGCCACCCTGCCCCTGCCCACATCCCAGCCTCAATGGGCTGGGCCCCTTCCTGTGTGCTCAGTAGGTTCAGCTGGAAGAGCTGAGGTTAAGAGCAAGCCAGACTTGAGTTTGGGGCTCAGCTGTGACATTGGCATGTGGCTGAGCTGTGCATCCATTATCTAATTGAATCCTTTCACTCGAGAGAGGTGAGCATCATTGTCCCCATCTTGCAAGTATGCAAAGTCACAGAGCTGGTGGCAGGGCTGGGAGTCATAGCCAGATTTTGCCAACCCAAATGTCCAGGTTCTTATACAATTCCTGATACCTCACTTTGTCCTGCAAGAATGGCTGCAATAGCATTTCCTGCAAAGGCAGACTGTGAGGATACCACCACAGATGCAATGAAGCACTGGTGGGCCATGTGTGGGAACATGGCCCTGTCTGGGGATGGGCCCCTGAGGATAATTCATTCTATGATTCACACACTTACATCTTGCTCAAATTTATATGCATGTGAAATTTATATATATATATTTGAAGTACAGCCAGAATGTTCCTTTAGAAGCGAGGATGGCAAGGCTTTGTCTCTTGTAGTTTGGACATGTTGTTAAGAAGGACCAGTCCTTGGAGAAGGACACCATGCTTGGAAAAGTAGCAGGTCAGTGCCAAAGAGTAAGACCCTCAATGAAATGGATTGACCAGTGTCTGCAGTAATGGGCTCAAACATAGCAATGATTGTGAGCATAGTGAAGGACTGGGCAGAGTTTTGTTGTTGTACATGGGGTCTCTGTGAGTTGGAACTGACTTGTCAGCACTTAACAGCAACATAGGAGCTCTGGTGGCATAGTGCCTAAGGCATTTGACTGCTAACCAGAAGGCTGGCAGTTCAAATCCACCAGGCACTCCTGGGAAGGAAGGTTGTGCAATCTACTTCCGTAGTGATACCACCTTGGAAACCCAAGGAGGGATCACTACGAGTCGGATCCGACTTGACGGCAGGGAGTTTGGTTTGTTTTTTTTTTTTAAATAACAACATGTATACACACACACACACACACACACACAATTATATTAATTGTTTTCTTTTCTTTTTTTAAAGCAATAACTTCTCGCCTCCCCTACTCCCAGCTCCTAGTCCCACTCCCATCGAGTGAATTCTGACTCATAGCAACCCATAGGATTTCCAAGGCTATAAGTCTTTATGAAAGTATATTGCCTCGTCTTTCTCCCACAGATTAGCTGGTGGGTTTGAACTGCTGACCTTCTGGTTAGCAGCCAAATGCCTTGACCACTGCACCATCAGAGCTCCTTTTCAGCCTCTTGTAACCATCAATAAATTAAGGTCCCCATGCATTTCCCTCTTCTGGACATTTCATATAAACAGGACCATATAGTATGTGGGCCTTCGTATCTGACTTATTTCACTCCGCATGTTTTCAAGGTTCATCCGTGTCATGGCATAGATCAGAACTTCCTTTTTCTTTATAGCTGAGTCATATTCCATTGTATGGGTGGACCACGTTGTGTTTATCCATCATCTATTGATGAACAAGTGGACTGTTTCCCATTTTTTGGCTAGTATGAATAGTGATGGAATGAACATTTTTGTACAGGTGCTTACTTGAGTCCCTGCTTTCAAGTCTTTGGGCTACTATTTAATTATAGTTTTCACAATGAGCGTGTTTTTTTTTTTTTTTTTAAGATCAGGGAAGGTAGTTCCATTGGCAGGGGGATTTTGAGTCAGCCTGAGGCAGTGAGAAGGGCAACCTTTCCAGATCCAGCTGTCTCACGGAGACATCTCTCTCCCTGCCCTTCTCTGGAAGAGGTGGTTTTCGGAAATCCATTCCCTGCGGAACTTCTGTTCTTTGGGAGAATCTGGAAACCTAACAAGGGCATCTCCATCCATCCAGACTCACTGCCCAAGTGCTCTGTGGAAGATGAGAGTTGGTGGGGGGGGAGCACTTGTGGCATATCCATCAGTGAAAGGCACCCCCTTGGGAAATCAGCTTGAGATATCTGCACGTTTCCACTCCAAACTGCTTCTGGCTATCCTGAGTGCCCCAGTGGGATCTGAGTAAATATTAGGGTCCCTGTTTAGGGCTAAGGAAACATAGGTCCAGCAGGTTCTAATCTTTGCTTCACTGTAAACTCACTGGGAGACCTCAGGCAAGAATATTAACATTGAGGGGGATTTAGAGAGCAGCTAGTTGTCACCAGAGACCAGACAGGCAACCAGAGAGAATTTAATATGGGGACTCATCCAAAAGGTGCTGGAAGGGCTGAAAGGCCAATCTTTTGTTTAAGATTTTGATCTTAAAATGTGGTGGTGGTGGTAGTGGGGAGAACTTTCCCTACGTGGAGATAGTAGGATATGGCAGCTCGGGGATTAAGATCTGCCCAGGTTCAAAACCCTATAATGTCACTTCCTTGCTGGGCCCCAGGCCCCACACCTGCCAATATACTCACTTCCCAGACTTGCAGTGAGGATAAAAAAAAAATGTGTATCTTGCCTAATACATAGGGTGATGTGTGAAACATAGCCATTATTACTGCTATTATGGTTATGAGCAGAAACATAGAAGCTGGCTGCCTGGACTAGCCTCATCTCCATGCACTAATCTTGCTGATCCTCTTCTTTGTGATGCTTTCGGGATTAATGAAATAATCAGGGCAAAAGTGCCTTGTATTTAGGATATATAAACCTCACTGCTTTTAAGTTGATTCCTCATAACAACCCTATAGGACACATTAGAATTGCCTCATAGAGTTTCTAAGACTAATTGTTACTGAAGCAGATTGACACACCTTTCTGCCATGGAAAAGCTGGTGGGTTCGAACCACTGACCTTTTGGTTACCAGCTAAATTCTTTAACCTCTGCACCACCAGTGCTAATTTTGGACCGTATATTATTGTTGTTGCTAGGTGTCGTTGAGTCAGTTCCGACTCATAGCAACCTTCTCTATGAC
>NW_006922043.1:1179593-1186561 GCF_000298275.1 Orycteropus afer afer | reverse complement strand
GTTCATACACATTTTGTCTCATGACATTGACTGCAATTCTCCACAATGTAACAGCTCTCTTCCCACTTCCTTCCCATAGTTACCTTTTCCCTGTATCCTTCTCTGCCATGCACTCCTAACCAACCCCCCAGCTGTCTTCCTATGCAAACACTGCCCTTCTGTTCTGCCATGATGGATCACTCCAAATAGCCTATCTACCTGGTGTAAATGTTCAGCCCATATGTTTGTCTATTATTTGACTGGAGGCCACAGGAGTGAGTTCAATTCCAGACCTGAAGGGTAACTAGGGGCCATAGTTTCAGGGGTCTCACCAGGCTCTATCAGACCAGCAATCCTGGTCTTTTGTTTAAGATTTTGATTTTTGTTCCACATTGTTCTTCTGGTTTGTCCAGAATCTCCTGCACTGATCTCCCTCTGAGAGGTTGACAGTGGTAGCTGGGCACCATCTAGTTCTTCTGGTCTCATGGTCATGTAGGCTGAGGGTCACATGGTCTACCAGTCCCTTGGGCTAATTATTTCCATACATCTTTGTTTTTCTTCATTCTTCTTTGTTCTGGACAAAGAGAGACCCATTGTTGCATCTAGATGGCCACTTGCGAGCTTTAAGACCCCAGTCACTACTCACCAAACTAGGATGTAGAACAATGTTTTTGTGTAGTATGCTATGGCGTTTGAGCTTGTCACTATCCTTACTTCTATGGAGCATTCTGGATGAACCTCCTCCAAGACAGATTTATTTATTCTTCTAGCAGCCCATGGTACTTTGTAGCAATTCTTTTGTGGTCTTCCTAATTTTTATCTAGCTCTCACATACATATGTTGTTGTTAGGTGCTGTTGAGTTGCCTCTGACTCATGGTGACCCTGTGTACAACAGAACTAAACACTGTCTGGTCTTGTGCCAGCCTCACAATCCTTGCTATGTTTGAGCCCATCATTCCAGCTAGTGTGTCAGTCCATCTCTTTGAGGTCTTCCTCTTTTTTGCAGACTCTCTACTTTACCAAATAAGATGTTCTTCTCCAGGGACTTGTCCCTTCTGACAACAGAATTAAATTATGTGAGATGAAGTTTGATCATTCTTGCTTCTAAGAAGCATTCCAGCTGCACTTCTTCCATGACAGACTTTTTTGTCTTCTGGCAGTCCATGGTATTTTCAGTGTTCTTCACTAACACCCCAATTCAAAGTCATCAATTCTTCTGTGGTCTTCCTTATTCATTGCCCAGCTTTCACATGCATATGAGATGATTGAAAATACCATGGCTTGGGTTAGTTAGGTGCATTTCAGGTAGCATAGTGGGTAAGGCATTTGTCTGCTAACCAGAAGTTTGGTGGTTCAAACCCACCAGCTGCTCTGAGAGGAAGATGAGGCAATCTACTTCCGTAAAGGTTTACATTCTTGGCAACTCAATTGGGATCACTATAAGTTGGAATTGACTCCATGGCAGTAGGTTTTTTTGGTTTCTGAATCTTCAAAGTGACATCTTTGCTCCTTAATACTTAAAAGAGGTCTTTTGCACCAGATTTTCCCAGTGCAATATGATGCCTAATTTCTTGACTGCTGCTTCCATGGATGTTGATTGTGGGCGGATCCAAGTAAAATGAAATCTTTGACAACTTCAGTCTTTTCTCAGTTTATCATGATGTTGGTTATTGGTCTAGTTGTAAGGGTTTTTGTTTTCGTTATATTGAGATATAATCCATACTGAAGACTGTAATCTTTGAACTTCATCAGTAAATGCTTCAAGTCCTCTTCACTTTCAACAAGCAAGGTTGTGTCATCTGCATATTGCAGGTTGTTAATGCTTCTTCCTCCAATCCTGATTTCTCATTCTTCTTCATATAGTCCAGCTTCTCGGATTATTTGCTTAGCATATATATTGAATAAGTATGGTGAAAGGATGCAACCCCTACACACACCTTTTCCTGATTTTAAATCATGCACTATCCCCTTGTTCTGTGCAAATGACTGCCTCTTGGTCTTTAAGCACAGTTTCCTCATGAGCACACTTAAGTGTTTTGGAATTCCCATTCTTCACAATGTTATCCATAGTTTTTTATGATGCACACAGTCAAATGCCTTTGCATAGTCAATAAAACACAGATAAACAGCTTTCTGGTATTCTTTGCTTTCAGCCAAGATCCATCTGACAGCAGCAATGATATCCCTTGTTCCATTCTGTCTTCTGAATCTAGCTTGAATTTCTAGCAGTTCCCTGTAAATATACTGCTGCAACCATATTTGAATTATCTTCAGCAAAATTCTACTTGCATGTGATATTATTGATACTGTTCAGTAATTTTCATAGTCAGTTGGATCACCTTTCTTTGGCATGGACAAAAATATGGATCTCTTCCAGCCATTTGGCCAGGTATCCATGTGTTTTGGTTATCTAGTGCTGCTCTAACAGAAGATACCACAAATGGGTGGCTTTAACAAATGAGAGTTTATTCTCTTATACTTTAGGAGGCTAGAAGTCCAAGTTCAAAATGCTAAACTCTAGGGGCTGGGTGAAGGCTCCTCAACCTTGGGGCTCAACTCTGCCTCTTGCTCCTAGGCCACTGAAGCTAGAAGCTTCCCTTAACTCAGACACTACTGGCTGCTGAGGCTGACAAATCCACTATCGACAAATGGCACAGTCCCAAGATTATCAAACAACTTGGCAGGCCAGTAGTTCAAGTCCAGAGATAGTCCCAATACTGGCAGATAACATGGCAGGCCACTCACTGATGATTTGGCCCAATGGAGGATCCAATTGTGCCAAAAAGCTGCTGAGACCTTTCTCAAAACTTCTCTTTATTTACTGGAAGCAGACCACATCCCTAAGGTAGCTACTCAGCTGCTCCAGTAGATTCCATTATGGAGTTGATTACTCATTGTGGGGAACAGCTACAGCCAGCTGCCCAACTATTCAAAACCAGGGCCAGCCAAGTTGACACATAACCTTAACTACCACACTGTCTTAAACATTTCTTGGCATAAATGAATAAGCACTTTCATTACTGTGTCAATTTGTTGAAACATCTCAATGTGTATCCTGTCAATTTCTGGAGACTTTTTTTTTTTTTTTTTTAATTAAAAAACCCCAATTTCTTCAGAGCTTGGATTTCTTGCTTCAATATCATCAGTTTCTGGCAATGTCCTTCTTTCTAATCTGTCTTAATCTGGAAGCACAACTGAATCCTTTCCACCACGGTGACCCTGCTCACATTTGCTTCTAGCATAATAGCAGTGTACAAGCCACCACAGTACAAAAAACTGGCAGAAAAGTGGTTAGATTACATTGTGCTGAACATATGGGCAGTTATTTAAATTATCATTCAATGTCTATTGTTTCTGGCTATGATGGAGTGATTTGCCGCAGACTAACATCAAGTAGAAAAGCTATGTAAAATGCTAGAATGTTTTTTAAGACATGGTGAGCAGTTGAGGCAATCAAGACTCAAGAGGGTGAGATCCCAGAAGAAGGGAAACTGCATAGTGATGAGCTGACATTCTGCTGCCTGCTTCTTTGAGGGATTTGCCAACTCCTGGTTTAAGACAAGAGGTTATAAATCCAAGCAGAGGGTTGTAGCTAAGAGACAGAGGATCCAGTAGAGATTTTGGCAACTTCATGGGGCTGAAACTGGGGTTTGGGGCTGTCAGGGCAGCCAAAAATTGAGGGCCAAAAATCCTGGAAGGAAGACAGGTGAAGATAAGTGAGTCTGATGCTCAGAAGTTTTTCCATTTAGGCATTTGGTGAATAAAGCTGTGCAGAGCAAGAAGCTAAGAAGCATAGAAGAAAACTATCGAAGTCTTACAATGCTAAGGAGGCAAAAATTGAGCTTATAAGAAGCCATCGAAAACATTCCAGACTCCTCTCAGTCCAACAGTCCAAACCAAACTCACTGCCCTCAAGTCGGTTCCGTCTCATAGTGACCTCTACTTGGCTTTCCAAGGCAGTTTAGGCAGTTTCTCTACGGAAGTAGATTGTCCAGTCTTCCTTCTGAGGGGTGGCTGCTGGGTTTGAAACACCAGCCTTCTGGTTAGCAGTCAGATGCCTTAGGCACTCTGCCACCAGAGCTCCTTAGCCCAACAACAGAAAGACCTAAATGCAGAACACCTACCCCAGGGAGATGCACCCCTAAATCAATCAACCATGAGACATCAGAGAGGTAGCATTCACATAGAAGGAAAGCTGGACAGACAGAAATGCATAGAAAAGAAGGGCATAGGGAAGGGGTGGTTACAGGGAGGAGAGGGGAGAAGAGATTTTTATGGTTGGGATTGTAATTGGGGCTGTGAAATCAAATGTCCATGAACAGTTGAATGTAAAACAATTTTGCTTTGTATATTTGCACCCAAAGCCCAGTTAAAAAAAAAAAAAAAGAAAGAAAGGAAAAGAAAACACTCGTTGGGATTCCTGGAGGGCTACTCTTAGGGGAGAATGCGAACCTAAGATCTAACCAAGCTTTACAAACAATGCAATCCAGCCTGTAATCTGCTAAATCTTTGATTAGCTTAAAGTAATCTTTTACTCTATCTGCCTGGCAGAAGAAAAGGTGAAACCTCTCTAGAGGAACATAATATTTTCCTATATAATATCCAACATTCAATCAAAAATCACCAGGCGCATCAACAAACAGAATCACGAGGAAAAACAAACATCATGAGGAAAAAATGAATAGCAAAAACAAAACAAAAAAACCACTTGATAAATCCTAGAGCATGCAAGGAAGAAAACATATTGTCCAGGTAGAATGAATATAGGAAAAACAGTAAAAGGTAGATGCAAGCCCAAATATATAGCAAAAATTTTGTTGTTGTTATTAGGTCCTGTTGAGTCGTTTCTGACTCATAGCAACCCCACAGCTAAAATGTAGGACTAAATATTCCAGTTAAAAGAAAATCCTATCAAAATGAGTTTTAAAGTAAACAATTACATGCTGTATACAAGAGCTATGCCTTAAAACATTTACATCAGGTAGATATACCCCTTGGAGGGATCAATCATGGGAGAACAGAAGGGCAGTGTTTGTACAGGGAGATAGCTCAGGGGCGGGAGTGCATGAGAGGAAAGGACAGGGGGAAGAAGTAACTATGGGAGGAAGTGGGAAGAGAACTGTTACATTGTGGAGAATTGCAGTCAATGTCATGACACAAAATGTGTACAAACTGCTGTATGGAAAATAAATTTTTATTTTAGAAAATAAATTTGCTCTGTAAACTTTCACCCAAATCACAATAATAATAATAATAATAATAATAATAAAAGATCCTTAAATATTAGATCACAGAAAGGTTGTAAGTAAAAGGACAGAAAAAGATATACCATGAAAATTCTGACCAAACTAAAAACATCTCCATAATAAAATCAATCATTAGACAGTTGAAGACAAGAAATATTACCAGAGACAAAGGAAAATGTTGCTGTTGTTGTTATGTGCTGTGGAGTCGTACCCGACTCATAGCGACCCCTCCTTGGGTTTCCGAGGCAGTACGGAAGTAGATTGCCCAACCTTCCTTCTGAGGAGTGCCTGGTGGGTTTGAACCACCAGCCTTCTGGTTAGCAGTCAAATACCTTAGGCACTATGCTACAAAAGAGAGTATTTCATAATAATAAAAGGATTGCACCACCAGAAAACTGTAACATACTTTTATACTCCTAATTGTATAGCTTTGAAAATATAAAGTAAAAATTGGTTAAAATAAAATAAGTAGGCAAATCCATAATCACCCTTTTTTTTCAGTAACTGATACAGCAAACAGACATATATGTATATATTTCAATAAGGACAAAGAACATTTGAACATGTTTAACAAACTTGAACTGATGAATATAGATCACTGTACTCAACATCAGAATACACATTATTTTCAAGTGTACATGAAACATTTACTGACCAAAGCCAGGCCATACACAGCTACCAACAAGTTTTGAATTGATTGAAAGCATTCAGAAAAGGCTTTCTTACCACAGTGTATTAAAACTATAAATTCATAACAATGCAAAGAAAACTGGGAAATATCCAACTGTTTGGAAATTAAGTTACAATCAATGGGCCAAAGAAGAAATTGTGAAAGAAATGAGAAAACATTGTGAGCTATATGATAATAAAAATATGCCATAATAAAAATATGCTTATGGTATGCAGCTATGCTTAAATTTATAGCCTTAAATATATAATTAGACAAGAAAAGAGGCAGAAAATTAATTATCTAAGTATTTGAAGTGGATGTTGTGCTGTACTGCCTAACTCCCGCCTCAGAACTGAGGGACTCGTTTCCCCGCTGTGGTGGCGTCGCCTGCTGATGGTTCATAGCTGAGTCCTTCTCCAGGAATTGGGCTCAGCTGACATGGGAGGCCTTACCCAAGGTGAAGCCTGCATTCAGTGACTGGTCCATGTGAACACAACCCCAATTGCCTTAACTGGAGGTAGCTCCGAGGGTTGCCCCAGCCCCAGAGCTCCCATGAGATCGATGGAGGCTTTGTTGCACTCTTCCCACTGCCCAGTCCTACATCCCACCTCCCTCACAATGTTGTCCCCAAAAGCTCTACCCAGTAAGCCACCTGCATGCAAATCTCCATCTCAGAGTCTGTTTTCTGGGGAACCTGACTGAAGACAGTTGGTGCTATAAGGTGACCTGAGGATGCAATTCTAAAATGGAGTTTAGAGCTGGACAGCTCGTGGTAGATGAAGTAGTGAAAGACCCAGACACATGGTAGTGATAGTGCAATTGTTAAAATGTTCTCCGTGGAGAATTGGGATAGGATTACTGGTGGGATACTCCTAACTCTGTGACATCCTGTTAGTACTCCTCATTGTTGCCAGTGCCTCAGCGCTCCCTGAATCTTCTCCTCACTGACCTTCAGGTGCAAAATCTCAGGAGTTTGGAATTTTTTTTGGAAGTAGTAATTATCCAAGGGGCCCTTGGTTAAGTGGTTAAGTGCTCAGCTGCTAACTGAAGGGTCAGCAGTTTGAACCAACTA
>NW_006922043.1:1160753-1179254 GCF_000298275.1 Orycteropus afer afer | reverse complement strand
GTCTGATTGTCATACTATGGTGTCATACTATAGGGTTGCCATGAGTTGGTGCCAACTCGACAGCAATGAACAACAATTATAAGGACTACATAATTGGGTGGCTATTGCTGGGCATTATCAGTGGACAGGAGAAAAAACAATGAAAGGCTAAGGATTATTAATTACCAATTTAATATTAAGTGTTGAATGATACAAGTAAAAATGGTGCTATAAGGAGCTCCAGATTTTGCCACTCTATAAAAGCAAAGATAAAATGGACAAAAGCTGTCAGAACAAACTTTGTTGTTGCTGATAGGTGCCTTTGAGTCAGTTCCAACTCATAGTGACTCTATATACAACAGAATGAAACACTGCCTGGTCCTGCATGATCCTCATAATCATTGCTATGTTTGAGCTCATTGTTGTAGCCACTGTGTCAATCCATTTCATTGAGGTTGTCCCTCTTTTTCCTGATCCTACTTTACCAAGTGTGATAGTTGGGGTTGTGTGTCAACTTGGCTGGACCATGATTCTGAGTGGTTTAAGCAGTTGTGATGTGGTTACTCCCATGATGAGATTGGTGTATATGTTTTGAGCAGCCAATTTGTTGAAAGGGAGGTTTCCTAGGGGTGTGGCTTGCTTCCAATATATATATAGACATCCTGGGAAAATGAGAGAATCTTCTGTGGATCTGGATCATGTTGTGCTGCCTACTGTCCATGAGCAAACAATCCACCATTCTGCCTGGTGATCTTGGATTTGCCATCCACTGGAGTCAATAGCTGGTATACTGCTTGCTAACCTTTGAGCTCGTCAGCCCCTGCAGCTGTGTGAGTCAGGAAAAGACTCCAGTTTGACATTTGATCCAGGAACCTGGGACTTGCCAGTTTCTATAAGTGTGTAAACCATTTTTCTAAGATAAATTTCTCTGTATATGCAAGGTTTACTGATTTTGCTTCTCTAGAGATCCCAACCTAACACACCAAGCATGATATTCTTCTGCAGGGATTGGTCCCTCCTGATAACATGACCAAACTATGAGAGGCAAAGTCTTGTCATCTTCACTTCTAAGAAGCATTCTGGCTGTATTCCATCCAAGACAGACTTATTTGTTCTTCTGGAAGCCCAGGGTACATTCAATATTCTTTGTCAACATCATAATTCAAATGCATCAATTCTTTTTTGGTCTTCCTTATTCATTGTCCAGTTTTCACATGCCTACAAAGCAATTGAAAATACCATGGCTTGGATGTGGTACACACAAGCCCTGGTGGCATAGTGTCTAAGGCATTTGACTATAACCACAAGGCTGGCAGTTCAAACCCACCAGACACTCCTTGGAAGGAAGATTGGGCAATCTACTTCTGTAGGATACCATCTTGGAAATCCAAGGAGGGGTCACCATGAATTGAATCAACTCGGCAGTGAGTTTGGTTCAGTCTGGTAAGCCATACTGAAGATTATAGTCTCTGATCTTCATCAGTAAATGCTTCATGTCTGTTGTGGTTACCTAGTGCCGCTCTGACAAGAAACATACCACAAATGGGATGGTCTTAACAAACAGGAATTTATTCTTACAATTTGGAGGCTTTAAGTCCAAGTTCAAAGTGTCAGGCTCTAGGGGCTGGGTGAAAGCCCCTCAATGTTGGGGTCCGGCTCTGCTTCCTGCTCCCGGCCCACTGAAGCTACAGGCATTTCTTCACTCAGACAGCTGCTGGCTGCTGAGGCTGAGAAGCCCCAAGGTTGACAAGTGAAAAGGCACAGTCCCGATGTTACCAATCCACATGGCAGGCCATTAACTTAAGTCCACTGTAAGTCCTGAGGTCGGCAGAGCATAGCAGGCTGCTGAGCAACGACATGGCTACATGCAGGGTCCAAGCATGCCAAAGGCTAGAGACTATTCTCAAAGCTTCTTCTTATATACAGGAAGAAGACCACATACCCAAAGGCAGCTACTCAGCTGCTCCCAGTAGATTCCACCATGGAGTTGATTACCAGTCTCATCATGGGGAATACTACTTCCAGCTGCCCAGCCACTCAACCAGGCCTAGCCAAGCTGACATACAAACATAACCATCACAATGTCCTCTTCACTTTTAACAAGCAAGGTTGTGTTGTCTGCATATTGCAAATTATTAATGAGTCTTCCTCCAATCTTGATGCTGCATTCTTCATATAGTCCAGGTTCTCAGATTATTTGCTCAGCATACAAATTGATTAAATATGGCAAAAGGATATGTGGTGGTTACATTTGTGTGTCAACTTGGCTGGGCCTGGTTGAGTGGCTGGGCAGCTGGAGGTAGTTATTCCCCATGGTGAGATTGGTAATTAACTCCATGGTGGAATCTATTAGAGCAGCTGAGTAGCTGCTTTGGGTATGTGGTTTGCTTCCCATATATAAGAAAGAGCTTTGGGAATGGTCTCTAGCTTATGGTATGCTTGGACCCTGCATGTAGCTTTGTCTTTGTTCAATAGCCTGCTATGCTCTGCTGACCTTGGGACTACAATGACTTGAATTAACGGCCTACCATATGGTTTGGTAACATCAGGACTGTGCCATTTTATTTGTCGACCTTGGGCTTGTTAGCCTCAGCAGCCAGTAGCTGCCTGAGTGAAGAGATGCCTCTAGCTTCAGTGGGCTGGGAACAAGAGGCAGAGCTGAAGCCCAAGGTTGAGGGGCTTTCACACAAGCCCTAGAGCCTGGCATTTTGAACTTGGACTTCCAGCCTCCCAAACTGTAAGAGAATAAACTCTTGTTTGTTAAAGCCATCCCATTTGTGGTATATTCCTGTCAGAGTGGCACTAGGTAACCAAAACTGGATACAACCCTGATACACACTTTTCTTGATTTTAAACCACACAATATCCTGTTGTTCTGTTTGAATGATAGCCTCTTGGTGTATGTACTTTAGAACTCTGGAAATCAACCGAATGCTAGCAGCAAGCTGGGAATGATCATTTGGCGGGGACGGAGGCTGATTGTTAGTAAGAACTGTGAACTTTCGGTGTTTTTTAACTTACCCCAGTCCCATCCCCTGCTCCCCAGTTCAGTAGTAGCCATGAAAATAATAACCATACTCATAGTAGAAAGGGAGCAGAATGTAGTAAATTATTTATACTGACGTGTCTGGTGGTACTCTAGAAGACCAGCACACACTATGGAGCCCTGACGATGCACTGTTAAAGGTGACTACTAATTGAAAGGTTAGTGGTTTAGCCCACCAGTTGCTCTATGGGAGAAAAGATCTGGCCATCTGCTTCCATAAAGATGATATCCTTGGAAATTCTATGGGGCAATTCTACTATAGGGTCTTTATGAGTCAGAATTGACTCCATGGCAATGGATTTTTAACTCAGAATCAGCCTATTGTTAAAATTGCTTCCCAGGAGAGGAGAGGGGTGCATTTGTAGAAAACACTGTCAAGTTAATGTCTTAAGTTGTAGGAGCTCTGGTAGCATATAGTGCCTAAGGCATTTGACTGCTAACCAGAAGGCTGGAGGTTCACACCCACCAGCCACTCCTTGGAAGATAGGGCAATCTACTTCTATAGTGATACTGCCTCGGAAACCCAAGAAGGGGTTGCTATGAGTTGAAATTGACTTGATGGCAGTGAATTTGGTTTTGGTTTGGTCTTAAGTTGCTGCTGCCTCAGGCAGTAGTTAGCAGTTCTGGAAAACAACAGACTAACTGAAAAGCTTGACAGGAAAGACTGGGGGATGAGATGTCCTTAATGTCTATGAAAAGCTCCACCATATTCCTGAAAATCTGGTGGGCCATGTGTATGCTCAGAAGTTAGCTGAGCATACCTAAATGCTCATACCCTGCTGACTTTAAAGCTCTACAGAAGGAGGAAGTGAAGGCTAAGGCAGAGTTGTCAACTGCCTGGCTGAGTGCTGAAGGTGTGCCTCAACACACACACTCACACTCAGAGCTGCTCTGCAAAGACTGGGGGATTTTCTTGGTGTCAGACATTTAAGGAAACCTCTAATAATTAGCTAACCATAGAGACTTTAGGAGACACATACAACAAAGAACATACACTTTAGAGAATTAGTTTTAAAAAAGTCACGAAACAAACAACACCAGTTACAATAAAACCCAAAACCAAACCAAACTCACTGCTGTTGAGTCGATTCTGACTTGTAGCAACTCCTCCTTGGGTTTCTGAGGTGGTATCTCTATGGAAGTAGATTGTCCAGTATTCTTTCCGTGGAGTGGCTGGTGGGTTTGAATAGCCAGCTTTCCGGTGAGCAGTCAAATGCCTTAGGCCCTATGCCACCAGCTGTTATATTTGTTCCCTTGTTAGAGTGGGCCATAAGGGGGCCAAACGATAAATGTAATCCACACTGGATCCATGGTCCATAGACCCTCTGGGTGGTCATCACTCTGGTTCTTGGACACATCTTTGGAATGGACATATTTGGCAGGTGGCCAAATATCCATATTGCTATTTTTAGGTGAAGAGGTATTATTGCAGGGAAGATCAAGTGTAAGCTTCTGAAACTGCCCTATCCATGCACCAAAATGGTAAATAAAAATGATTGCATCATTGGTGGGCTAGGGTGGAATTGCAGAGATTTGTACCATATTTAAAGGCCTCAAGATATTGAGTTACTGATTTCCATTGCAATCACACTTAATTCACTAGTCTGGCTTCTCCAAACCCAGATGGATACTGGAGGAAGAGAGTAGGGTACTACAAACTCAACCAAGAAATTGCTCTAATTGCAACTGCTGTGCCAGATATAGTATATTTGCTAGAGCGGTTTAACATAGCTTCAGGTACACGTATTTGGTATGGTTGGTGAATAAATTTTTTTCTATTCCTATTTGGAAGGGAGATCTAAAGCAGTGTATGTTCACATAGGCTGGACAACAGGATACATTTAGGTTTTTGCCCCAGACCCATGTTAACACTCTCATTCTTTTTCATAATATCACTGAAATAGAACGTGGGGACATTTCACATAACATCACAATGGCCTACCATGTTGATGACATGGTGATTGGGCCGAATGAGTAAGACATGGAAAGTGTACAGAGACCTCACAGTAACGAAAGCTGTAATCCTCACGAAGCACAGAGCATCATCTCTGTGGATAAGAGAGGCACTTGGCATTCGAAGATGATTTCCAGAAGCTCAATCCACAACATGAATTTGAACGCATGGGGGGTGCAGCAAATATGTAGTCTATATTGTTTGGAGCATAAAGGTTCATATATTCACATATCTCCAGAGATGGGAGAAAAACTGTATGAAGATTCAGGGCCCAACACACGATTAACATTTTTAGGTGTGAAAGTGTCCTGGGGCGTCTTCCCTCCAAAGTAAAGGACAAATGATTGCATTTTGCTCCTCTCACCACTAAGGAGAAAGCAAAATGCTTGGTAGGTCTCTTAGGGTTCTGGGAAGCATATTCCAAGCACTCTCCCCCAAACTCCCAGAACTGGGGTGGCTTCTGTTAGTACCTCTTGCTGGAGTTTCCTGACTCTTCCACTTGCAGACCTTCAGTTGGTCCTGATGCTGGGAGCCCTCCTGTGTCCCAACAACTCCTGGTTCCCAGGCCCCATGATGCAAGGGCTCATGGTACATCTTCCCTCTGTAAGCATCTGGGTATGTTCTGGATTTTGAGGACTAATAACTGTGAATCTGGGCACAGGAGAGAGTAGATACAGAGGCTGCATTCCAGATCTTTCCCCATTTCTGCAATTAAAGCACAGACAGATAGCAACGGGCTCCTGGTTTGGTATCTTTCAACAGTGAATAAATAAATTGATTAGCCTTGCAACTCTCAGGGAGGTTGACACAGATTATATTTGTGCATTGGGTGGAAGGGATTTTTCTGAATTTAATTATAATTTAAGTGTAAAATATGCTCCTTCTGCAGGAGTTTCATGTCTAGTGTATAATTATTCCACTACACTCTCCAAATCACACTCCTTACAATACCTCTGTGTGCTGTGAGTGATTAATTTATAGACTGGTAATAAGCTAAAACAATATTTAAAGTCATTGTGCCCAATGTAGCTTTTAAGGAGGGATTGAGATAATAATTATTTAAAGATCCATTTTATTACCATAGAGTTGTTATGGAATTGCTCCTTTCCAGCCCCTCTCAGCTGCACAGGGAGCCCTGGGATAGCTCTCCAGCCCTGGACCTGTTCATTTGGTATAAGGTGTGCTGGGCTCCTCACAGACCCTAATTTGATGACGATGGCACTAGATAATGCATGGGCCCCTGTTTAGGAGCAGGGTGCCTGCAGAAGATGGAAACTGAGGCACTGCTGGCTCCTCATTAACTAAGTCAGAGAAGAATTTATCGGCCACTCAAGACTGCTAACCAGAAGGCTGGTGGTTCAAACCCATCAGCCACTCCTCGGAAGGAAGATGGGGCAATCTACTTCCATAGTGATACTGCCTCGGAAACCCAAGGAGGGGTCGCTATGAGTTGGGTCTGACTTGATGGCACATAACAACAACAACAGGAGGCTGAAGATTCCGAGACCAAGTTGCAAAAGAAGTCATTTTGCTGCCTGCCCCAGGTCTGGAGAAAGGAAGAGGCATCAGAATATAGAGGTTGGGCATGGCGAGTGGGCCCATCCAACCCAAGGAGGTTGCTCTTTATTTTTATGGACCAACTGTGACCAGAAACAGCAGCAGCTAACAGAGAACAGCCACCATCATCTTTAGAAGTCCACACACAATTGCATAAAGCCTTCTCACCTTTGGCAGGCTGGCCACCATCACTGGCTTCTTGTTCTGCCTTAGGGCTGCACTTATGAAGGGCAGAGACAGTTTGAGGAATGGCTAGGAAGCAGGACACAGGGGCAGGAGGGGGTGTGGTGGCTCTGTATGGACATTGCTGGCAGGAGAGGAAGCTGGACTTCACGGACAACCAGCTCTCTTGCAAATGCCTGCTTTGATTCCTGGTGAAAAGTCCCAAAGGCCCAGTCACCTAGGCCCAGGGCCATCCTTGCAGGATCAGGGGACTGAAGAGAGCGAGGTAGTCACTCTTGCTCATGAAGGACCTGGACTTTAGAATCAGACAGGGTTGGGACTGGATTCCAGCTTTACCTTTTACAAGCAGGGCAACTTTGGGAATCTTACATAACTCTTCTGTACTATTTCCTTGGTAATGTAAGTGGGAGTTCTAATCTGTGGTCCAGGTATCCTGATGGGTCTTTGATGAGCTGCAGGTTGTGAGCCCCTGGGAGTCACACACACACTTCTGATGAGGACTCATGGGTTTTTTCAGCTTCTCTAAGAGCCCCAGGACCAAAGAAATATAGCATGCCTTAGTCCAGAGTGGCTGGGTTGGGGTAAACTTGGAGTCCAAAAATCCCCAGAGAGTTAAATGAAGGTGTAGATGAGATGGGAAGTTGCACCCTAAGATAATTCCTGGAATCTGACTTGGTAGTGTAAATGTGTACACAGTGGCAGTGTAGCAAATACACATGCTTATGTTGTTTGGAGGATAAATATTCATGTACTGCTCTGTACTTGGTGAAGGTTCTAACTTCTATTACTTAAAATCATTATAAAATGACTGGCTTTGTCTTGTTTAATGTCATTGGCTCTCATTTGATATTTCTGATGTCATGGCTTGGTACACATTTCACTAAGTCTGCATGTCATCTGCAAGAGATTATTGCCTGGAGGCAACCAGAAATCTGAGTTCTTGGCTTTTCTTGAAGGATGATCAGGCCCATTGCAGATTCTGAGTCATTGGAAGCAAGGAAGTGGTGGATACTGAGGCGAGATAGAGATAGTGAGAGAATTCTCTCTCCTTCCACCTGAAGTCAGTCTGGTGGGAGAATAGGTGGCCTGGGCCAGAGGACAGTGCTTTTGCCTGTAGATAAGATGATTCTGTGTGAAAAGTCCAGCTCTATCCTCTCTCTTCCCCCTGCCCCACCTTGCTCCCACCCTTGGCAAGGCAGTGTGGTCAGCTGAGAGACTCAGATTGGGAATGAGTGACTTCAGAAAAGTCACTTCCCTTTCCTGGGTCTATTTCCCCATTTGTACAAAGAAGATGGATGAGACCATCTCTAATTTGTCTAGATTGTCTTCTAACTCCAACATTCTAGAGACCTAGAGGGAGAAGGTGGGAGTGTAGGGGTGGAGTGGTATGGGGCCACTAGAGGCTCTAAGCAGGAAGTGATGTGGCCTTGTAGGGTCCAGCTGTCTGGATGAATGAGGACTCACAGACACAATGCTAGCTCCTTGGGAGGATGTTCCTTTCACAGAGTCCCACCCCAGTGCCACTGACCTGCCATCCACGCTTCTCTTTGGGATAATTTCTTCAGGCCTCTGCCCAAAGAAGGGGGCCAGCTTTTAAAAATAGTGGTGGGCAGCATCCATGTGTCTTCTGCAAAGAGCCTCATAAAAGGGACCCAGACTGAAAATCAATTCTTTAAAGCTGAAATCAATAACAATAACTAATATTAATACTGATTATCCCTTCTTTATTGTACTTTGCAGTTGGCGATGAATTGTTTTTAAGGATTAGCAGAGGCAGCTCTGCAGTGTGGCGTGGGGCTGCTCTCCCAGGAAGGCTGGCTGGAAGGGAGACCAGAAAGCTAGTCCTGGCAGTAGCCAGGCCCATGCCAGGTAGGATGGTCTGTCCAGAGGCCTAGACAGTTTGCAGCTGCTCTGTCTCTGGTTGAACTTCTCCATGGCCTGGTTTCTCACTGTAGTCTGAATGCCTGGGATCATCCAACAACATCCATCAATTGCCTATGGCATCCCTATGTAGGGAGCTTGAGTTCTCACCCTTTAGGAGGGGAAACTGCAAATGGGAGGAGTGTCTGCACTGATCCTGTCAGGCCTACACATTCCTGATATTGGTTTTGGCCCGTGGGGTGGTATAGGCAGACGTCAAGGGCAAGCCCCTGCTTCCAGGGAGCCCTGAATCTGGGGGGAGTGGGAGGGTATCATGGCTCTGCCTGCAGTCTCTGCCCAGCACCCTAAGCTCAACACCCCTCCCAGCACCCCTGAGCCCAGTAGACCAGGCCAAGCTGAGGCCTGCCCTTTGTGAGTTGTTCTTTGCTGGTTTGGTCCAGGGCTTTGGTCAGAGACTTGAGACCACAGGAGCTTGGACTCAGGAAAGTGATACCACTGATGGGGATACCCAGTGTCAGCCCCCATGTCGCTGCTTTGAATCTATCTACTTCAGTGGATATCATGGACTCCTGTTTCCTGAAAGGGCATGGGGGCTGGTGGGTGAGGTCCTTGAGCCGCCTTGGTGGCTGGCTGAACAGCCTGTTGTACAGGAGCCTGGTGTGTGACTGGGGGGTTAGGCCAGTCCCTGGGTGGTGTCTGTAAATCCAGGGCCATCAGTTTTGATTCTTCTTGTAAATACTGGCCCTGTGGGGATGGGGAGCAGGGAAACTTGGGGCAACTTGCTGTGGGTTGCTACCTCTCTCACCTCCCCATGCCACGTGGCCTTGAACTCACCTGCTTCCTCTGGCTTGGTGGTGTGTGTGTGGGAAGTCATTCTCTGCTGCACCCATATCAGTTGTCTCTGCATTGGAATCATCTGTCTCCCCCAGCAGATCGTGATGGCCAGAGGGCAGGCCTGAGTCTTGGTTGCCCAGAAGTTTCCAGAGAGCTAAAGTGGCCACAGGGTTGAGCTAACTCTCTCTCCAAAGTTGTTTGGACAACAGCTTAGGACCCTGAACTGTGGGTGATGTGGGGCTTGGTGGAGGCTACAGACAAAAGCAGAGCATTCCAGCTCCCCAGGCCTCAAGACTTGTGGTCCCATGTCCATAATCTGGAGGCCCAAGTGGGCAGGAAGCCTGTGTTCCTGGCTTGGCTCTGCTCCTGATAGGTGGTGATGTGTTTGTAATATGTTCCAGGCCTCTCTCTCTGGGCCTGGTGTTGCCAACTGTGGAATGGGTGTGTGTGGCATGGTCCCTGGGGGACAGCACTGATGAGGGGTTCTGAGGATAAGGCTGCTTCCAGTTACACCTTGCCCTAGCTGGAGCTGGCTCAACCCTCCCATGAACCACTACCTTTCAGACCTGTACCCCCGAGCTGCCCCTTAGCAAGCTGGCCTTCTCGGCTGTGTTTACCTGGCTGGACATGGGCAAACAGACAGAGGACAGGCTTGGGACGAGAGATAAGGCCTGTTTGATCTAGCCAAAGTTTAAGGGGTTCACTGTACCCAAATTCCCTTCATTTATTTACTGTCCCTGGATGTTTATCTGCTCTTCTTTAGGAACACAGGTCAAAACAACAGGGCATTTTGAAAGGGCCAGGATATTGACTCTGGATCCCATGGGCTCAGCTCATCTGGGCAGCCATAGAGAGCATAGTTAAAAATATGGAAGTAAAAGCATATGACCAGTAGCGATGTCTCCCAGTTGCCACTTGCTCTGTACAAGGCTCCTGAATCCTCAAGTGGATCTTAGACACATTAGAAGCATTATTAGAGTTAGGATGGTCTCCATTTTACAGATGAAGAGACTGAGGCTCAGAGAGGTCCAGTAACCTGGCCCAGGGCACTCTTTGTGTGAAACACAGGGATGGCAATTTGAACTCACATCTTCCTAAACTGGGCATCCAGGCTTTTTGGGATAGCCTCCGAATCTGGAGAGAATGGGTGACAGCAGCTGGTAGCAACCCTGGCAGGAAGGGTGGCCAAGGCTGGGAGGGACAGTCCTGTGGGGCTATCCCACACTGCGCAGGGGCAGGCAGTGCAGGTGGGCCATGCTGAGGGGCTGACCCATGTGCTCAGTGATGTCCCCAGCTGTGTGCTGGACTCATGGAGGATACAGAGATGGATACCTTCCTTCTGGTTTCCCATTAGGCTCCTAGAAAGCTGAGGCTATGGTTGCCTGGGGCTTGCTCTGGGCTCTGGCTGGTCCTCTATCTGATGTCTTATTCACATTTACATCTGTCCCATAGCCAACCCCACTGACAGATGCAGGGACCTAGCTGCCTGAGGAGATGGACAACCGAGGCCTTATGCTGGCTCCCATGGGGCCGGAGCTGGCTTCAGAGCTGCCTGACTGCTGAGCCCTCCTCTTCTCCCTGCTTGGTTCTGCCTCGGTGACAGCAGAGACAGCAGCTCATTAACTCCCTTGAAGAAGACAGACTCAGGTAGTGTGATTCCAGACCCTCTTGTGAATGGGCACTGAGTCAGCAGTAGTGGGTGGGCAGGAGATGAAGCCTGGGAGAAGCTTCCAGAGGGCCAGTAGGGTCACCAAGAAAGGTGACCCACATCGTGTCTCTAGGCCAGTGCCCTGGGGATTCTCTTCCCAGTGAGGGAATTCTCTTCCTACTTCCTCAGCCCCGGGTCCCTCCCCCATTGGGTAGTAGGTGCCCAGACCCCTTGTGTGGGGACAGACTTTAGCACTCAACGCTGTGGGTGGCTTGGTGTCTCTCAGCCCTCCCGTCCAGGGGAGTGGAGACAGATTCAGCCTGGAACCTCCCTCAGTTTGCATAGCACCTACAGCAGCTCCCTTACCCTTGACTGGGGGCTGCTGGGTATGGACTGAGAGAGCAGGTGCCTAAATGCTGGGAAGCCCTGTGGAGACCCCCACCCCGGCCCCACCCAGGGTTGCCCTCTGGCCAGGTGTGATCTCGCAGGTCCTGAGCCTGCCCCACAGCTGGCCCTCATGGAGAGGCGGGGCAGGATCTGGACATGAGTATGTGGCCAGGAGGAAGTCTCAACAGGGGTGAGTGGTTCAGAGAAGAGCAAGGATGAAGGAAGTGTGGCATAGTTTTCAGTTCCCAACACTCTGCTTCACCAGAGGGCTGAGCCATGGGATGTGGGAGGTGGGCAGGGCTGGCCTTGGGCAGGCTTCCTGGACGAGGCACCCTTAGAGCTCCCCCTGTTGCCCCTGAGACCCGCAAACCAGGATGGCATTCTGGCAACTTTGTCTCTCTGGGATTATTTAGCTGAGACCCTTGTGACAAGAGGGAATGTAGCGGCTTCTCGGGGGATCCAGTAGGCTCTTTTGAAAGGCTTATTTGTGCCAAATGAATGTTGTGTCATTAGCAATTGGAATAGCTCATAGAGTTAAACATTAATTGGTGTGTGTTGGGACTGTAGTCCTGTGCCCAGGGCTGATGGTCAAGGCTATGGCCTTGGCTGAGGGTTCTCTTCCTAGTGAGGGTTGTTAAAAGGTGATATGTCTAGACTAAAAGAACTAGATGGTGCCCAGCTACCACTGTCAACCACTTAGAGGCTCAGTGCAGGATCCTGGGTAGAGTGGGAGAACAATGTGGGACAAAACTCAAAATCATTTAAAAAAAGAAAGAAAGAAAAAAAGACTAGGTTTGCTGGTCTGATAGAGCCTGGTGAGACCCCTAAGACTATGACCCATAGCTACCCTTCAAGTCTGGAATTGAACTCACTCCTGTGGCTTCCAGCCAAGTAATAGACAGTCATATGGGGTGAACATTTGTATCAGGTAGATACACATCTTGGAGTGATCAATCATGGGAAAACAGAAGGGTAGTGTTTGCACAGGGAGACAGCTCAGGGAGCAGGAATGTATGGCAGAGAAGGACACAGGGAAGAGGTAACTATGGGGAGGAAGTGGGAAGAGAGCTGTTACATTGTGGGGAATTGTAGTCAATGTCATGAGACTAAATGTGTATGAACTGCGGTCTGGAAAATGAATTTGCTCTGTAAACTTTCACCCAAATCACACACATAACACATATACACAATAAACAAACAAACAAACAAATAAATAAAAAGTGATATATCAGGGGTGATCCAGAGGACTCCAGAAATGGGCCAGTACCAAATGTCCAGTGTGAGTGAGGGCCTCTGGGGGAGAGCCGATGGGCAGGGCTGGGTGAGGGCTTTCTGTAGCCACTGATCCTAGCATGTCTCTGCCCCAGGGCTCATAGTTTAGTCTTGACCCCCAGGGACTGACCTGGGAGTAAAAGAGAGAAGGATGCAAGACCTGGTGGGCCTGGGGCTGGGACAAGAGAGTTGTCTCAAGGCAAGCACAGATCTCACTCTCACAGAGGGGAGGCAACAAGTTCCCAGCCTGGAGGGACAAGTGGCCAAGGACTTAGAGCCCTGGGGGTGGGTCACAGAAGGGAGATCTGGTCATTTGTCAGCTCATCCATTCATTCATTCAACATACACGTCTCAAAAACCTACACTGCATCAACTTTTTCATTAGCTCTGTGCAGGGATGGTGCTGTGAGCAGGACCCCAGTCTAGAGGGGGACAGACAAAGACAGACTGGATGTGTTGTGGTAAGAGCTTCTGTGGGGACGTAGGAGCGTTACCTTTGAGCTATACCTTGAGGACAGGTAGGATGTGGATGTTCTGATGAGAGGGAGGGGGATTGCTTCTAGAACATGCAAAAGTCAGGGGTAGGAAGTGCCAGGTACTCCCAGGGAGCACCTGGGATGGGCTGGAAAGGGCTCAGAGGAAGCCCCACATGAGATGTTGAGGGGCAGTGCAAGCACTGTGAGACCAGACATGCCAACCTGTGGGGTAGGTCCCACCCATGAGGGAATGCCTGGATATGTCTGTCCCCAGGGGCAGGCACCAGAGTGGTATATATGTACCCTCTGGGAGAAGTGGACAGTAAGATACGCAGTAGGCGCTGAATGAGTTCTGAATGGGCAAATGAATGGATAGGCAGATAGGTAGGTGGATGGGTGGAAGGATGGTTGGTAAGATGAACGGATGGATGGGTGGATGGACGGTGTCTTAGTTATCTAGAGCTGCTACAACAGAAATACCACAAGTGGATGGCTTTAACAAATAGATATTTGTAACCTCACAGTTTAGGAGGCTAGAAGTCCAAATTCAGGGTGCCAGTTCTAGGGGAAAGCTTTCTTTCTCTCTCAACTCTGGGGGATTGTCCGTGTCTCCTTTAAACATCTGTGGGCCTGGCATTCCTTGGAAATCCCCATATGTCTTGGCATAAATCTTCCCCTGGGTCTAGGAAGTTCTCAGTGAAGGGTCCCCAGGTCTGAAGGATATACTCCACTCCTGGCTCTTCTTTCTTGGTGGTCACAGGTCCCTCCTTATCTGCTGGTTCTCTCTCCTTTTATCTCTTATAAGATAAAAGGTGATGCAGGCCAGACCCCAGGAAACTACCTTTACATTGTATCAGGGCTGTGACCTGAGTAATGATGTTGCATCCCACCTTAATCCTGCTTCCTTAAAGTAACAATCATACCCTAATCCTCTTTAACATAACTGAATCCTGCCTCACTAACCACAGGCAGAGATTAGGATTTAGAATATATGGGACAATTACATCACATCACAAAATGGAAGACAACCACACAATATAGGGAATCATGGCCAAGTTGACATGTATTTTTTGGGTGATACAATTCAATTCATGACAGATGAGTGGGTGGGTGGATGTGTAGATGGATAGTAAGCTGAATGCATGGATTGGCAGATGGATGGATGGGTAGGTGGGTGAGTGGGTGGAAGAGTAGAGAGGGTGGATGGAGGGATAGATGGATAGACAGGGTGAATGGATGAGTAGGTGGTTGGGTGGCTGGATGGTAGGATGGAGGTATGGCTAAGTCCCTTACATCTGCCATCTCAGTTCAGGTCAGCAAATGCAGATTTCCTTGGGGGGACTTAAAAATATGCCTCTGTGGGTTGGAACTGAGCTTCCTGATCTTTAACAAATGTCCTCTTGCCTTCAGTTCCCCAGGGGTTTAGTCTTCAGCTACTGTTGAGGGTGATGCTCGTGGTCCACAGGGGCTTCCCCACTGTGGACATTGGAGCCCTCTCTTCAGTCTGCTCCTCAGAGTGCAGTTTCTGAAATCACTTGGGAGGAGCAGGGTATCCGGGAGTGGGGATTCTCCCTCCATGAGGGCACACACACACACATGTACCCACAGTCTGACCTGAAGCTCAGAGAGTGAGTTTGAACCCCCAGTCTCAGGAAACAAGCCCATCAGTACTTAGAGAAGCATCTCACCCTTGTTGGTAGAACCTTCTGGAGTGTCAGAAGGGGAGCAGCCTTGGAAAACGGAGACCCAGACCTGACCACCCTAAGTTGGAGGAGAACCCACAGTATGGGAGGAGTTGGGGCGTGGGAGAGGGTGTCCACCTTGCCAGGCTGTTCCTCCTGGTCAGGGCCTCTTCCTGGTTATGAGCCATCATGGTCTGTCTTGATGGGAGAAAGCTCACTGCCCGGTTGTCCTTCCTCACCCACTGGTCTGGCTATCATCCTCTGGCCCTGCTTTCTTTCACATGTGCATGAGGGCTACTGGACAAACACTGGCTAATGTCCACATCAGTGGCCAAACCTGGTGTCATTAGAGAGGTGGGGCACTGAGAACACTGAGACTGGACCTTTTTGGAAGAGTAGGAGAGTTTGTTCAGTACCTGTCCTCCTGCATGGTGCAGAAATGCCCATGGCTTGAAACAGGATCACTTTCTGAGATCATGGGGAGGCTCCTAAGGATGGCTGAGAGCTGGGCCCACATCCAACAGAATTAAGAGGGGCCAGCCTGGGGTCTCTGGTAGCATAGTGGCTAAAGCACTTGACTGCTAACCAGAAGGCTGGCGGTTCAAACCCACCAGCCACTCCTCGGAAGGAAGGTTGGGCGATCTACTTCCACACGTAGTGATACTGCCTTGGAAACCCAAGGAGGGGTCGCTATGAGTCAGGGCCAACTTGACGGCACCTAACAACAACAACAACAACAACAACAAAGCCTGGGGTTTCAGCTTGCCAACCCCCCATCATGGACCGGGGACAGATAAGAGAGCAGAAACCCCAGCGCCCAGGCCCATCTAGCATCCTGGGCCTCTCTGGGACTACATCAGGCTGGCTAGGTCACCCAACAGAGGCTAAGTTCAGCTGCTTTGGACCTGGGCTGCAAGCTCATCATGCATGTCTAGGTAACACGCTACTCCTGGTGAGAGGGTGTCTTCCACTTGGCAGTGGACACCAGGAAGCTTCTGCTCCAAGGCCACCTTCAAAACCTTTTATGTACAAACATAGAACAAGCTCACCATAAAGACCACTGAAATGCAAAAAGTGGATGTCCCCTATTCCACTTCTGTGAGCAGACCCTCGATAACTTTCTGGGTCCTCATACCTAGGGTTGACCATGCTTGCTCCTAGTCTTGCCTTGGAGAATCAGAGCAGAGGGCTCTGTGCATCCTCATGGGTGCCACCAGGATCCAGGGAGGGGATAGTGAGGGAAGCCAGACTTGAAATCAGCATCTTAAGTATTTCCTTTCAGAACAGCATCCCAAGATGGACCAGCCAGCTATGAGAGACACTGCCATTGGCAGTAATCAAGCAGAGAGTAGCGTCCTGTCCCTCAGAGGAATCATGTCAGGTTAAAGAGGCCAAAAGATGATCTCTTTCATAGCCTTGGTAGACCTCACCACCTTGAATCTCGTGCTGCCTGTGGTCCCATGAGGGCTGAGGGCATGAGCAGGCCCCCAGGGCACCTCTCAGGAAATCTGATTCTTTAGTGGCTTTAAAGAGGAGAGGAACCTAGGCTTAATGTGGTGAAGTGGCTTTTTATCAGAAAGCCCTTGGGAGCCTAGGGCCGCAACCAATGAACCAGTGCTTCAGGGAGGGAAAAGAACTTGAGGTCGTGATTGCTGAGATCTATGGCTTTCCCTGATGCTAATTGCCTCAGAATCTATTTTAACAGGTGGGCTAAGTGGTGCTAAGAAGGATGACAAGGTTGGTGGCAGAACTTTTTCTCTCCCTCCCTCGCTCTTTCCTTATTTTGCTCTTCCCTCCCTCAGGCTGCTTCCTGGCGATTTCCTCAGCTAGCCCTCCAAATGGGCTATAGCCCTGACCTCTACTGGCTGGGGTCTGCAGCACTTGGAGGGGTCATTAGTGACAGAGAGGTTGCTGGACAGACTCTGGGGTGGGGGTGATGCAGGGGCACTCCCCTCCCCAAAGCCACCTGTAGTCAAGAGCTGGGGGCAGGTACAGGTGGGCCAGGGCAGGTGGGGCTGGGAGACCTGACAGACTGGACAGTCATCCTAGTGGTGGTCCTGACCAGTGTCCTCCAGGCTGGGCTGCTGGTGGCACAGAGACGACCTGTTGAGGACTCTCCCAGTCATGCTGGGGTCTTCAAGGATGCTGCTCAGGGGTCTGCTGCACAGGGGCTGGAGTAGGTACCTCACAGGACATTCTGTCCCCCCCATAGGCACACAGAAGAGTTAGCCTGGTCCTGGGCCTCATTCTAGGCAGACAGGGGCCATGTTCCTCTGCTGAGCAGGAACAGCTCATGTCTCCTACACCCTCTCCTGTGTTTGACTGTGCTGGGCATTGTTCCCCTCAGTGTCATGTGATGACAGTGGTGCCTCAGATAGAATGTCAGTCTTCACACTCTCTAATAGGGCCACAATGAGGACCTCAGTCTGCCTTGGGCACCGTCCTGCCCCTGAACTTGCAGACTTTGTGGCCAGACACCAAGACCCAAAATATTTGTGTCTCAAGCACCTCTCAGATCAGCCCTGGTACCTTGGCCTTGGCAGGACTGCCCTCTTTCTGTTCTGCATTACTATGATGGCCGCACCCAGCAGCCAGAGGGACCATCCTTTGCCCATCTGACCCTGCCATACTCCATGGCTGCATGGTACTTCAAGATAGAATGTTGACACCTTATCATCTTATCATGGCTCATAGGCCCCACAGACCTCTCTCTCATTCACACACACACTCATATCCACACTTACATATTCACACACACACACACCCCCCATACTCACATACATACATATACACTCACATGTATACACATTCAACACATGCACACTCATACAACATACACACACTTGCACATCCATACCCTATCACACAGACACAACTCATATAACACACACACACATATACATTCTCACACACACACTCTCACATATACACATGCACACACACTCAGTCTCCAGTTCTAGCCAGGCTGAGCTCTCAGCTCCTGGAGCACTCAGGCTCACTCCACTTGCTCTTGTTCTGCCAGGAATGCCCCACCCTTTCCCTCAGCTTACCTATGTCACCTTTTCCAGGAAGCCTTCCTAGCAGCAACTCCTCCCCCTGCTCCCCAACCTCAGGTACTGCCCACATCTCCATTGACATCATATTTATTTCTGTTGGTTGTGGGGGCTCACTCAATATTGAGTCCCTTTTTTAACTGAAGGACTGCTCTAGTTATCATCTATACTCAGGAATAAGCTTTGATCTCCTTTTGTATTTTTAAATATTTTAACAGTTTTATTGAGATATAATTCATATACCATACAATATCTCCTAGGAGCTCTGGTAGCATAGAGCCTAAGGCACTTGACTGCTAACCAGAAGACTGGTGGTTCAAACCCATCAGCCACTCCTCGGAAGGAAGATGGGCAATCTACTTCCATAGTGATACTGCCTCGAAAACCCAAGGAGGGGTCACTATGAGTCGAGTCCAACTCGACGGCACATAACAACAACAGCAACATACAATATCTCCATGTGAAGCGTACAATTTTTTTTTTATTAGGATTTGGGTGAAGATTTACAGAGTAAATTCACTTTTCATACAGCAGTTCACATATACTTTG
>NW_006922043.1:1104275-1153228 GCF_000298275.1 Orycteropus afer afer | reverse complement strand
TTCACGCAAATTCTTCTGCTAGTTGGGGTTTAGTCCAAATCTGCATCCTTTCCTTCAAGGCTCAGGGGTCCAAGATTATCTTCTGTGTCTGTATTTATTGGTTTCCCTTTTCTTTGTTGAAGAGGGTCTGTGCAATCCTTCTGCCTAGTCCGCCATCTTGCCCTCGAAGCGTACAATTTTTTTTTTTTTTTGTAGCAAATTGACTGCGTTGTGCAACATGAACATAATTTTAATAATTTTTGTTCCCTCTCCCCAAAAGAAAGCCCCTGCCCATTATCATTCATCCCCATTGCCTCATTGGATTCCCACCCCAGCCTTAGGAACCACTAATCTACTGTCTGTCTTTGTAGATTTGCCTGTTCTGGAAATTTCCATGTGAATGAAATAATAGAACTTGTAGTCTTTTGTGACTGGATCCTTTCACTTAGCACAACATTTTCAAGGTCCATCCACACTGAAGCAGGTACCAGTATTTCATTCCTTTTTATTCTGAATTATATTCTATTGCATGGTTTTACAAATTTTACTTACCTGTTCATCGTTTGGTAGCTCTGGTAGCATAGTGCCTAAGGCACTTGACTGCTAACCAGAAGGCTGGCGGTTCAAACCCACCAGCCACTCCTCTCGGAAGGAAGGTTGGGCTATCAGTCCAGTCCGACTCGACGGCACATAACAACAACAACAACAACATACAATATCTCCATGTGAAGTGTACAATTTTTTTTATAGCAAATTGACTGAGTTGTGCAACATGAACACAATTTTAATAATTTTTGTTCCCTCACCCCAAAAGAAAGCCCCTGCCCATTATCATTCATTGCCCATCATTGACGGCACATAACAACAACAACATTCATCATTTGATGGACATCTGAGTTGTTTCAATTTTTTTGGCTGTTATAAATAACACCATCACTTGTCCACCAGTTTACCATACTGTGGTGACTTATCTGTTACTGTGATGCTGGAAGCTGTGTCACTGGTATTTTAAATACTAACATGGTCACTCATGGTGGACAAGTTTCAGGAGAGCTTCCAGATTAAAACAGTCTAGGAAGAAGGACCTGGCTCTCTATTTCTAAAAAAAAATTGGCCAGTGAAAACCTTATGAATAGTAGAGAAACATTGTCTGACGGAAGATGAGCCCCTCAGGTTGGAAGGCACTCAAAATATGGCTGAGGAAGAGCTGCCTCCTCAAGGTAGCGTTGACCTTAACAACATGAATAGAATAAAGCTTTTGGGACCTTTATTTGGCTGATATAGCATATGACTCAAAATGAGAATAAATAGCTCTAAACATCCTTATTGGAATGTGGAATGTATGAATTATGAGTCTAGGAAAATTGGAAGGTGTCAAAAATGAAATGGAACACTTCAAGATCAATATCCTAGGCATTAGTGAGCTGAAATGGGCCGATACTGGGCATTTTGAATAGGAAAATCCTTTAGTCTACTATGCTGGGAATGACAAAGAAGAATGGCATAGCAATCATTGTCAAAAAGAATATTTCAAGATCTATCCTGAAGTACAATGCTGTCAGTGATAGAATAATATCCATACATCTATAAGGAAGACCAGTTTATGAGACTATTATTCCAGTTTACCCACAAACCACTAATGCCAAAGATGAAGAAACTGAAGATTTTTACTAACATCTGAAATTGATTATACCTGCCGTTAAGATACATCGATAATTACTGGTGACTGGAATGTGACAGTAGGAAACAAAGAAGAAGCATTTGTAGTTGGAAAACATGGCCTTGGTGATAGAAATGACACTAGAGATAGAACGATAGAATTTTGCAAGGACTTATTCATTGAAAATAATTTTTTCAAAAACATAAATGGCATAACATAACTATACATGTGGACCTCACTGGATGGAATAAACAGAAATCAAATTGACTACATCTGTGGAAAGAGGAGATGGAGAAGCTCAATATCATCAGTGAGAACAAGGCCAGGGGCCAGCTGCAGAACAGACCATCAGTTGCTCATATGCAAGTTCAAGTGAAAGTTGAAGAAAATTGAAACAAGTCCTTGAGAGCCAAAATATGCCCTTGACTATATCCCATATGAATTTAGAGACCATCTCCAGAATAAATTTGACACACTGAACACCAAGGACTGAAGACCAGATGAGCTTTGGACATCAAGGACATCATACATGAAGAAAAAGATCATTAAAAAGACAGGAATGGAAGAAAAGACCAAATGAATGTGAGATGAGACTCTGAAACTTGCTCTTGAACACAGAGTAACTAAAACAAATGGAAGAAATGGTGAAATAAAAGAGCTGAACAGAAGATTTCATAGGGTGGCTCAAGAAGACAAAGTATTATAATAAAATGTGCAAAGACCTGGAGTTAGAAAATCAAAAGGGAAGAACTTGCTCAGCATTTCTCAAGCTGAAAGAATTGGGGGGAAAAAATTCAAGCCTTGAGTTGCAATTTTGAAGAATACTATGGGCAAAATCATTTGGCTGCTAAACAGTGGATCAGTGGTTTGAACCCACCAGTCACTCCACAGTAGAAAGATAAGACCGTCTGCTTCCATAAAGATTTATTGTTTTGAAACCCTATGGGGCAGTTCTCCTCTGTCCTAAAGTGTTGTTAAAGGGTTGTTATGAGTCAGAATTGGCTTGATGACAATGGGCTTGGGTTTGGTTTTTATGGTCAAAATATTGAACAACACAGGAACCATCAAAAAATGATGGAAGGAATACACTGAGTCACTGTACCAAAAAGAATTGGTTGACATGCAATCATTTCAGGAAGCAGCATATGATCAAGAACCGATGGTATTGAAGAAAGAAGTCCAAGCTGCACTGATTTTTGTTATGTGCCATCGAGTCGGCCCTGACTCATAGTGACCCCCGACTCATAGTGACCCCTCCTTGGGTTTCTGAGGCAGTATCACTACAAAAGTAGGATTGCCCAACCTTCCTTCTGAGGAGTGGCTGGTGGGTTTGAACTGCCAACCTTCTGGTAAGCAGTCAAGTGCTTTAGGCACTATGCTACCAGAGCGCCTCTGAAGGTATTGGTAAAAAACAAAGCTCCAGGAATTGATGGTATACCCATTGAGATGTTTCAACAAAGTGAGGCAACCCTGGAGGTACTCATTCATTTATGCCAAGAATTTTGGGAGACAATTGACTGGAAGAGGCCCAGATGTGTGCCTATTCCAAAGAGAGGTGACCCACCAGAATGCAGAAATTATTGAACAATATCATTAATATCACACCCAAGTAAAATTTTGCTGAAGACAATTAAAAAATGATTATAGTAGTACATTGCAATGGAGCTGCCAGCAGTTCAAATCAGATTTGAGGAATATATCATTGCTGATGTCAGATCTTGGCTGGAAACAGAGAATTCCAGACAGATTTTTACCTATGTTTTATTGACTATACAAAGGTATTTGACTATGTGGACCATCAGAAATTATGGATAACATTGTGAAGAATGGTATTCCAGAACACTTAATTGTTTTCATGAGAAACCTATACATAGACCAAGAGGCTATCGTTTTAAAAGAACAAGGGGATACTGTGTGCTTTAAAATCAGAAAAGGTATGTGGTAGGGATGTATACTTTCACCACATTTACTCAATCTGTATGCTGAGCAAATAATCCTAGAAGCTGGACTATATGAAGAAGAAAAAATGTGGAATCAAGATTGAAGGTAAAATCACTAACAACCTGTGACAGGCAGATGACACAACCTTGTAGGCTGAAAGTGAAGAAGACTTGAGGCACTTACTGATGAAGTTCAAAGACTATAGACTTATGGATTACAGATCAACGTAAAGAAAACAAAAATCCTCACAACTGGACTAATAAGCAACATCCCGATAAATGGAGAAAAGATTGAAGTTGTCAATGATTTCATTTTACTTGGATCCATAATTAACATCCATGGAAGCAGCAGTCAAGAAATCAAATCAGATCTGCATTGGGCAATTCTGCTGCAAAAGACTTCTTTAAAGTGTTAAAAAGCCAAGATGTCACTTTGAGGCCTATGGTGCCCCTGACCCAAGCCACAGTCTTTTCAATCCTTTCACATGCGTGTGAGAGCTGGACAATGAAAAAGGAAGACTGAAGAAGAATTTATGCCTTTGAATTATGGTGTTGGCAAAGATTATCAAATATACCAGAATATTGTATATGCCAGAGAATGAACAAATCTGTCTCAGAAGTACAGCCAGAATGCTCCTAAGAAGAGAGAATGGCCAGACTTCGTCTCATGTACTTTGCTCATATTGTCAGGAAGGACTAATCCCTGGAGAAGGTCATATGCTTGGTGAGCGAAAATGAGGAAGACTCTCAACTAGATGGATTGACATAGTGGCAGCAAAAATGGCTTAAACATAGCAATGATTGTGAGAATGGTGCAGGACCAGGTAGGGTTTTGTTCTTAGTACATGGGGTTGTTATGAGTCTGCACCAACTTGCTGGCACCTAACAACAGCAAGAACATAAATAATGCTGCTATGGATATCTGTGTAGAAGTTTTTGTGTGGACGTATGCTCTCATTTCTCTTGTACGTAGACCAAGAGGCTCTTGGTCTTCCAGGAGTGGAATTGCTGAGTCTTACTGGTAACTCTGTGCTTACCCTTTGGGGAACTGCCTGACTCTTTTCACAGCTGCTGCACCATTTTACGCTTCCACCAGCTATGTGATTTTTCGATTTCTCCTCATCCTTGTCAAGTGGTCTTTCCTTTTTTGATTTGCATTTCCCTGATGGCTGAGGATGCTGAGCATCTTTGCATGAGTTTGTTGGCTCTGTGTATATCTTCCTCAGAGAAATAACTCTTCAGATCCTTTGCTGATTTTTAACTGTGGTCTCCTTGTGAAGAGGTCCCCCAGACGCTGAGCTCTCTGTGTTCCCGTGCTTCCTGGTCCAGGACCCAGGGAAGCTGTGATTGTGTGGAATCCATTCCTGGGGTCTCTGCTCCCCTAGATCTCTGTGTTTTCCCCACCACTCACACACTCTCACATTCAGGTTCTCTCTCTCTCTCTTTCACACACACACACACACACACACACAGAGTGCATTTGACTCTATTTCTCCTTGGGAAAGTCCAGAGACTGGGGATGAGTAGAAGACAGAGTCAAGAGACTCAAGTCCCAGTTATATCCTTGCCAATTATTAGCCCAATAACCAGGGTACCTCACGCTAGCCCTTGAGCACTTGAGCACCTTGGTTTCAGTGACTGGAAGACTGCAGCAGGTCTTCCTTGACTTCAAGATGCTAAGGAGGTAGTGAGGTACATCTTGTAGGAAGCCTAGGGAAGGTCACAGGAAGATGACTGGTGCTGCCTTAGCTACTACTGACCTTCCCAAGGATAGCTACACTGCAGGGTGGAGCAGGCATGAATCTGAGCCTCACTCTCTGGGGGACATTTTCCAGACCTGCCCCTCCTGGGTGCAGAGGAGTCCAGTGAGGAAGGAGTGGGGCATCCATGAGCAAGTGGCTCCCAGGGGCCACAAAATATCCCCTCTCCTTCTCCGTGGAGAAGTCAGCAGCAGAGTCATCCTAGTACCCTGGCCCACCAAGTGCACAGGGATGCCAGGGGCAGTGGGTGGTGCATCTTGCCTTCAGGAAAAGGGAGAAAAAGAGGGAGGACAAGGAAAGCCAAGGGCGGATGGCCATGGTTGTCCTCCAAGCCTGACTCACCAGTCTTGGAATCTCGGCCTGACCTGGGATTCCCAGATCACGTCTTCTTGCTTAGAGAGGGTAACAGTGACTGGACAACATGGGTTATCTTCTGTGGCCCTCCCCTTTTTAGCTGTGGGAAGGGAGTAGAGAGGGTGGGACCCATGGCTCCAGGGTCAATAAAGACCAGTCCCCATTACAGCTTCCAACCTGGTCTTGACCATCCCCCACTCGCTCACCTCCTGCCCACTGGCCTTCTGCCATTTCTAGAACCAGGCTTGATTAATCCACCAACAGCCAACTGGGCTTTGCACATTCTGTTCCCTCAACCCAGAACACTTGCCCCAAGTGCATATGCACATGTATTCATGTACATACTCTCACCTGCACAGTCATGTACACATTCATGTACACACATTCATATACACACTCACATTCATATAGACTCACAGTACTTACTCATGGACACACATACTTGTTTACATACTCTCACTTATGTGGCCATGTGCACATTCCCGTATACATGCTCATGTACACACTGATACTCACTGATGTACATACACTCAGACTCATAGTACATACTCATGTACACACTCATGTACACACTCATATACAGACTCACACATATACTCATGCACATGTACTAGTGTACATACTCATATATAGACTCAAAGTCACATACATACTCGTGTATACATATACATATGTAAATCTCATATACATCTGGACTCATATACATCCAACTGTACACACATGTACACACATGCACATACATTCATGTACAGACTTATATTCATATGCACTCACGTACACACTCACACACTCAAATATTCACATACCCAGTGCACACATGCACACACACTCATTCTTTTAGACTAAAAAACTCACAGAAACTCACACTCATGCACACTCATACAGTCACACATACTCTTGTACATTTTTGTATACCTGCACACACTCACATTCGTGTTCATTTTTTTTGCCTTCTCTGTCTCTACCTCCAAATCCCACCCTTTCCCTTCATTATTCTAAGTGAATGGCATGGCTTTCTCAGCTCTCCAGCCCCAAACTAGGCACCTTCATACCTGTCCACAGCTCAGCTGGCAACCTCAACCCTCAAGATATTCCCAAGACTCAAGAAGCCGGTGGCCAATGTCATATTCACATCTACCTCCACAGAGCCCTTGAAAATAGGAACACTCCCTGCTAATACCCACCAAGAGTAGGTGCTAGAGCACCTCCGAGTGGAGTTTGGGCAGCTGGGGCCACCTGTACAGGACAGCTGGGACTTTTGAGAACTTGAGGATGCTCACAATGCTGTTCTAGAGTTCTTCAAATTCGTAATTACCAACTTTGTCTCTCCCTGTAGGGAAGTCTTGGCCTCCAGGGTGAGAGGTTGTGAGCACAGAGCTATGTACCAGTTGGGATGGGCATTGTCTCAGGGGCAGCTTCCTGAAGGTGGTGGCCTAAGGGTATGGGCCACTGTGACCATGGGTTTAATGGGAGAGGGTGAAGTGCTCTGAAAACAGGGGCTGCCACGCAGCCATGCAGGGCTGAGACAGGGACAGCATCCTTGAGCCTCTCATGGTGGAGATGAGCCTGAAGGCTGGGCAGAAGTTAGCTGCAGATCAGGGCACAGGGAGTGTCCAGGCAGAAGGATGATTCCTGGGCAAGAGAGGATGACCAGGGCCAAGTCTTGGGGCCAGGGCAGGGGCTATATCCTTTCTCCACAAGCTCTCAAGCATCCCTCACACTTGCTCCAGTGCTCTGCCATGGAGTCTGCCTCCATTAGCCCCTCCCTCATAGGGCCCCAGCTGTAAGGGAAGAAGAGGATGGGCACTTCCTCATTCTACCAGCAGCCCACGTCCCTGGCTTGCAAATGTTGGGAATGATAAAAAATTCAACCCAGTAGTCCCAATGCTAGACTGAAAGCTTGCCAGTCAGGTGAGCCTGGGGGCCTGCAGTATGCTGTGCATGTGCACGTACACATGTGTGCACGTGTGTACAGAGCCCATACAATGTGTGCAATTGCCTCTAGAGAAATAGGGACATTCTTTAGAAAGAGGCTGCGTTTTTGAATTTCAATGGGCTGTCACAATAATGTCCGTTTAATTAGTGTGTTTTCAAGAGGAAATGAAGGAAAATTATAACTCAGACGAGAAAATGGCTTGGACGTGATCAGCTTTTCTGGGGTTTGGAAGAGCCTCTCCGGTCTGGTAGAGCTTGGGCCCAGCACATCCAGGCCAAAGCCCAGGCTGGGCGGGGAGAAGAGCTGAGGAGTCTCGGGCTGGGGATGAGGGGAAGGCTGGCAAGTGGGCAGGAAGATATAGAGGCTGGAGCAGTCTGCGACTGTGGGGTTGTCATCTGGGGAGCCTTAGGGTGGCTCATTAGAAGAGAGCAAGGGCCCATTTGAGGCCTGAGTTCGAATCCCTGCCTTTGTTTTCTCTCAGAACTCTCCGGTTTCTTTATTGGTAAAATTTGCAAAATGGTGGTGATGAGTGTGAAGCCAATAAAACATTGGCCAAGAAAGGGCTTTTATAACACATCAAGTCCTGGAACAATTTGGAATGTTGGCTAAGTCTCTCTCTCTCTAAGTGCAAACTCCCTCCCCCCTTCCTTGGAGGTTCCTGGAGCCTGGGGGCAGGGTGTGGGCTTGCTGGAGGCTGGCTCCCTGGAGGTTGGTTCCCTGGAGGTTGGTTCCCTGGAAGTCCTGTCCTATCTCCCAAGGTGCCAAGTCCCCACAGTGGGCCCTGAGGCCAAGCCTCTCAGGTAGCACCCAGGTGAGGGAGGCTGGGTGGAAATCACATTGCAGGGAGGTTCCTGGCTCCTTACACCCAACTGGCCCCCAACTCTCCCTCCTGGCCCTCTGATGGACAGCCAGGCCCCTGGTGGTGTGTGAGGGGTATAGTGCTGGCAGGTATCGGGCTCCTCCTCCCCAGCAGCTTCCATTCACAGCCGCCCTTGCTCATCTGGCGCCAGTCTGGGGAAGTGTGCCAAAGGTCTGAGGGCAACTGTTGCCCAACGTGCTCAGGAGCTCTGCTCGTGGGCGGGCAGGGGCACAGGGAGGAGGGAAGGATGGGCCCATGTCCAGGAGAACAGGGCACCTTGCCAGGAAGGCTCAAGGCAGTCTCATTTCAGGGTTCCCAGGAGCCCCTCCACTGGACTGCACTGTCCCTCTTTGTGTACCCACTTGCTGGTAGGCCCGGGTTCTCTGAACACTCCTGTTCAGTGTCACAACTCCAGCCACCCTCCCTGTGGAGGTGAGGACACAGGATCACTAGGTACCACATGTTGTCAGGTTGGGGTGCAGTCCCCAGTGGTCAGCCTCCAAAGCTCATGCCCAGCCCTATGCTGCAAGATGGCACCAAGAAAAGGTGGCCCCATGGAGAGCCAGGGGTGGTGTGGGCAAGGCCAAGGGACCTGGAACATGAGAGACCCCAACTGAACATTACCTATGTGCCACAGCAGCCAGGATGCCATGATCAGACACTCCCCTAGTCATCTCTGCCAAGCATCGTGTGCTGACGAGGCTCCGCAGCTGTGCTCCTGGCCCCTGGCTCCCTGCTCCCATTGTTGGGCACCTGGGAAGTTTCCAGTTCTTCCCTGTCATGAATAGCATTGTTATAACTGTTTTGGCCCAAGCAACTTCTTCCCTACTGATCACGTTATTTCCCTCTTGCAAAGGCTTTGACACTTCCCCGATATGTTCTCTAATGTAGCTAGGAGCCACTGGGATGGCCCTAAGGAGAACGTGGCAGTCACCTTGGCTGAGCCTCCTGGGGTAAGGGGTTGCCATCTTCAGAAGAATATGTCCTTGTCACCTCTCCTGTGCCCTACATGTTCAGCACGTTGCACACAGATGGCCTCTCAAAGTGTAACCCATCAGAGTGAGAACGAGTATTCTCATTTCACAGATGAAGAAACTGAGGCTCAGAGAGATTCAAGAACAACACAGAGGTAGCAGGAGAGAACTGGATTTGACCTAGGTCTGCCTGATTGGAGGCTGGTGCTTGCGACCAACACTTCCCCAGAACCCCTTCCCTAGTAGTGTGTCCACGCTCGTTCCTTGGTCCCTCTCCTGGGAGGTGTGTGCTCACCTTCAATTGCCACATACTCCATGTTTTCCACCACCTGCTGTCCCTGTCCCCAGGAGTCTTAGCAGTGTGTGCTGCCAGCTCCCTGGAGGTGGGCCATGGTTGGGTCCTTGCTCTACTTCAGGTCCTTGCTCTACTTCTTGCCCTTGCCTCACAGGCCTCAGCTAGAGCTAGTCAGGCCAGCAGATGGATGAATGAGTGGCTGCTAGGTGAGTGGTAGAATGTGTCACAGAAGCCTGGACCCTGTAGGAAGCGTGGAACCCAAGCCTTCTCCTTGAGTCAGCAAGAGGGCCTGCACTACCCTGGGCTAGGAGGGCCTTAAGAGGATGGGGTCTCACGTGGAGAACTAGGCCCTCGTGAAGAACTGCACCCACAGCAGACGTGACTAATCAACCAAGCCCCTGCTGCACCTGTGGCAGACATGACTAATCAAACTGTTCCTGGGGGCATCCATGGCACACATGACTAATTGAGCAGACCCCTACTATGTCTGTGGCAGACATCACTAATTGAGTAGGCCCATGCTGCTCCCATGGCACACAAGACTAATCAGCCAGGCCCCTGCTGCACCCATGGCAGATGCGACTAATTGACCAGGTCCCTGCTGTACCATAGTAGACATGAATGATCATTCAGGCCCCTGCTATGTCTGTGGCAGACATGGCTAATTGACCAGGGCTAGCACTTGCCTGCTAACCAGACGGCTGGCAGTTCAAACCCACCAGCCACTCCTCGGAAGGAAGGTTGGGCAATCCTACTTCCGTAGTGATACTGCCTCGGAAACCCAAGGAGGGGTCGCTATGAGTTGGGGCCAACTCGACGGCAAATAACAACAACAACAACAGCTCTCTCACTCAGTAGAGCTTGGCTTCTAGCCCTCCCCAGGCTAGCCAGGATAGGTGGATTGCGGCTGCTCCAGAAGGTAGATCTGCCATCTCAGTTGTTAGCTATTATTTAAAATGCAGTTACCAGGAGAATAGAAGGGTTGTGTATACACAGGGAGACAACTCAAAGTGCTGTAGCGCATGGGAGAGAAGGACACAGGGAAGAGGTAACTATGGGGAGGAAGTAGGAAGAGAGTTGTTGCATTGTGGGAAATTGCAGTCAGTATCATGAGACAAAACGTATGTGAACTGCTGTATGAAAAATGAATTTGCTCTGTAAACTTTCACCCAAATCATAATAAAAATTTTAAAAAATGCAATCACTAGGCAGCAGTGACTGGCTCTGTAGTCAGTCCATGTGGGTCTAGGCTCAGCTCTGCGCCTTAGAGTTGTGTAGCTTTGGGCAGTTATTCAGCCTCTGGAAGGCTTGGGTCCCTCGCTTGTCAAATGCACAGTCACAGACCTGCTTGTTGTGGGAAGGGGTAGGAAACTGCATGGCGCAGAGCAGGCCCTTTTCTCGTGGTGGTTTGCATCCCGTGGTGTGGGGCAGCTATGCTCTCTGCCCTCTGTGCTGAGCTGAGCCCTGTGCCTGGCATGATGTGAGTGCTGCTATTAATATTGATGCCCTCCGCCTTGACTGCCTTGAGTGGGAGGACACCGGCGAGGGGGTGGGGTAGGGGTGGGTGCAGCCCCACCACAGACACATTCAGCCAGAGCTGATGCCTGCCCATGACCCAGGACTGTGTCCTCCCACCTGGCCCTGCCCGCCCACCGTGGCTGCCCACATGCTGCCTTGGGTCGCCAAGCTTCTGGCCACACACTGCTCTGGCTTTTTCCTCCTGAAAGTCAACAGACCCGTTTTAGCACAGAAAAGCAGAAAGACATAAACACACTGCCCAGAGGGGCTACTCCACACCCAGGAGCTCCGCTACCCTCTGGGTTATTCTTTCCAGCCTCTTCCACATGTAATAACAGCAATATTGAGCCCTCTCTCTGCACTGGGCGCCATGCCCAGGACCAGACGTGCAGGGCCCTCCCTGGCTTCACAACAACATTCATGTCGCAGATGAAGAAACCAAGGCACCAAGAGGCCATGGTCTGGGTGATGCAGTTGGCAAACTGAGGCCCCAGCACGAGTGTGATCTCCCTGACCCTGGATGCTGAGCCCAGAAGCTGAGCAGGGTCCCTGACCTCAAGTACTGACCAAGGCCCCAGCATGAGTGGCTCCAATGAGGCTCTGAGCTCTGATGGACTGAACAAAGCTGTGTGAATAATTGAGTGTATGAACAAGGAGAGTAATGAAGCATTCATATCTTCCAGGAGATTTCTCATGCCAGGGAATAAGGCCTCAGGGAGGCTGTGGAGGCTGAGCAGGTTTGGAGTCCTGCACACGGGGCTGAAGTCCCTGTGTAAGTGATATGGCAAAGCCACTATAATTTTCACCTGTGTGAGACTATAGTGAAAAATCGGTGCAGCCCCATGCAAAGGCTGCTCACTGCCCTGGCTGTCCACTAACTCAGCCACCTACTGCCTACCTCCCTGGCTCCCCACTGCCCCAGCCACCCACCATCCCAGCCACCCACCACCTACCTGGTGAGTGTCTGGGCTGCGTGAGCCTGTTTGTTCTGAGGTTTCTCCTCCTGACACAGCAGCAGGGGGCAGGTGGGCTGGGAACTCCCATATAAATCACCCAAGGCAGCATCCCACAGTGAGGTTGACCGTATCTGGGCCATCTCCTGCCCTTTCCTGCACCCCTTGGGCCTGCCTACCCGCTGTCTTCCAGGTGAACATTCCTTAGAAAAATGACTTCATTATCACTCTTGGTGACCTGAGCTGGGGGAGGGATGTGTGTGGCTGGGCCCGGGCAGGGCAGACAGGGAGGACATCACCTCCCTCTCTCCTGGAACAGCTGGGTGGGGGCGGCAGAGAGTCCTGGCGCTCTAGCTGCTGGGACCCCCACCCTCAGGCCTGACGGAGACAGATCTGTAGGACCAAGGGGCTGGAGGAGGAAGATTACATTATGATAACAAATCACTCCGTTGATTGGAACTTAATTACGTCTCTTTTATCTTGGTGACAGTCAAGCACCTGGGCTTGAGGCCTGGTGGGGGAAGGGTGAAGCCCTGGGGACTAATGAGGCCGAGCCCTCACCAACCCCCCCCACCACCTTGGCCAGGAAGCCAGGGGCTGTTTGCCTCATCCTCTGCTGGGCGGGGTTGGGGGGACAAAAGGGGCCTCTCCTGTGGAGAAAGAGCTACCAGGGCCTTGGCAGAGAACGTGGGGGCACACTGGGGCAGGTGTTCAAGTGGGCTGTCCAGTCCTGCTGCAATGGATCAGAATTCCCAGGACAGCAAGGCTGTGCTGGGGCCCGACACTGCAGAATGAAGGTTCCCACTGCCTAAGGTACAGGCCTTCCCTAACCCCCAGCAGCGCGGGGTGGAAGGGATCATATTTGAGGCGTACGCACACGGACAGTCACTTGGTGTTGCCTTAGGGGTGGGAGCTGGCTCAGATGGGTTCTGTAGACCCTGGGGGTGGAGCTGGCCCTGGTGAGCTAGGGGTGGTGGTGGTGGCTGAGTCCTGAGGAGTGCAGACAGGACAATGGCCAAGTCTTGCTTGAATAGCAAAATTTGAATTACAAAAAGAGGGGATTACCTCTTTTTCAGGGCAAACTACCCTTTAGAGCTTTCTGGAGTGGCTTTGATTTTAGAAATTCAGTCCCAGGAACAAATGACAGTCTAACACTCGGGGTTCAGGCTGCCAGCCTTGGAGTGTTTTTCCCGTGGCTTAAATCATGTCCTTATGTGCAAGCATTAACTGTGTGAGGTTTGGAGGCCACCCTGCCTGGGTCTGGATCCCAGCTCTCTCCTCTGTGAGCAGTGAGGCCCTGGGCCATCCGGGGTCTTGTTTTCCTCATTCAGAGAATGAGGTGACGGCTGCCAGCTCCTAGGCTGGCATGAGGCTGGACGATGTGACAAGCCTGCATGGAGCCTTCTCCCTGACCTCCCCTCACCCACCCCGGAAGGACTCCAGGTGCTGCAGATACTACCTCAGTCAATCCACATGAAGACCTTATGAGGCAATCTATTCCAAATGTGGAAACAGAGGCACAGAGAGGAGAAGCTACTTGCTCGAGGACACCCAGCTATAAGTGGCCAAGCTGGGATTCAAGCCCAGGGAGCCAGGCCCATGTGTCTGTTGTTTTGCCCTTGGGATCTGGTTATATGCAGGTGCCCCACAAACAGCCCTGTTACCACCGTTATCATGTATAGGATGCTGGGCCCTCCATCCAATTATAAGCACTTTCTCTTTGTGGGATAAATGTTAAAAGGGACACATCTGAGTTGGAGAATATGGTTCCCCTACCAGGCCCAGCTCTCCTGACCCTCTCTGGGGCCCTCTTTGGCCAAGGTTCCTCTGGAGGCTCCCTTGCTGCCCCATTAGAGCATCTGGAGCTTGGAGAATGTCATCCCTGAGGAGGCTGCCCAGGATCCTAGGCTGGAGCCTCCCAGTGCCAGGCAGTTGCTCAACCTTCACCAGTACCCATAGGCTGCCAAGGGGCTGCCTGAGCTTGTCCTGATGGAAGAGCTGGGGTCACCCCTGGCAGAGTGAGTGCCGTTTCATAGACTGGCTGATGGCCGCTGAGTCATCATGTGAACCATCCATCAGCCGAGTGCTAATGGCAGGAACGAGAATGTTGCCATTACTTTGGGGACAGTTGGGGGTGGGGCGGCCTTGTCTTCACCCAGTTCCCGGCAGGGGCTGGGGGGCCATGGTAGGTGGAAGGGGGCGGGGGAAAGGGAGAGGGATGTGTGATTCTGCTCCATTGTCACTGTGGATGGGGCACACGTGTGAGTTTGTGGATGCACACGCCCAGGTGAGCACCTCATGCCCTGCAGCTGTGAGTGTGTTGGAAGGCATGTACAGGCCGAGGGGGGTACTCAATCCTATGCACATGTGTGTGCATGCATGCCCCAGTGCGTCTGTGGGCATCCATGCCCCTGGAACATGCCTGCTTATCATCTGAATGTTGATGTGGTCAAGTGCATGCTTAAATGTCTGCATGTGGATCATGGCACAAAGGTTGTCGGGGCATAGACTCTGGCAGGATCCCAGAGCTCTCATTTACTGCCTACCGGCCAACTGAGTACTCACATCTGAGAGCTGTGACGCCACAGAGCCAAGCTCACCTACTCTCTGTGAGAGTTAATTGGACCCTCACAGGCCGAATGTCCTGAGTGGATGGAGTTGCCACTGCAGCCCCCAAGGGCTAGTGCAGACATGTGGCTGCCTGGCCCTGCTGTGTGTGTGCAGAGATGCTTATGAGCACCTCTAGTTACTGGGTGGATGAGTGCTCTTGTAAGTGCACACCTACACACTTATGCTCTGTTGTTGTTATGTGCTGTGGAGTTGGACCCAACTCATAGTGACCACTCCTTGGGTTTCCGAGGCAATATCACTACGGAAGTAGATTGCCCCATCTTCTTTCCAAGGAGTGGCTGGTGTGAACTGCCAGCCTTCTGGTTAGCAGTCAAGTGCCTTAGGCACTATGCTACCAGAGCTCCTACTTATGCTCTAAGATCACCCAATGAAGGCAATGCTTTCATGATAATAACTGTAATTTTTCACAATAATAATTTTATTGAATGATCTTGAAGTTCTAGTACAAGAAAAATCATTTTCTTAAAGATATCAAGAAAATACAGATTATAAATTTATTTTAAATCATGTTGTTTTCAGTTGGCAAAATCCTACCTGCTAAAGCTGTTGAAAGGAGTCTTGGTGGCGCAGTGGTTAAGTGCTCAGCTGCTAACATAAAGGTTGGTAGTTTGAACCCACCAGCAGCTCCATGGAAAAAAGACTTGGCAATTTGCTCCTGTAAAGATTACAGCCTAGGAAACCATATGGGGTTCTATAAGCCTGCTATGATTCAGAATTGGCTTGACAGCAATGGGTTTGATTTGATTTTGGTTTGCTGGTTCAGCGGTTAAGCACTTTTGTTGTTGTTGTTGTTAAGTGCCGTCGAGTCATTTCCGACTCATAGCGACCCCATGCACAGCAGAACGAAACGCTGCCCAATCCCGCGCCAGCCCCACAATCCCTGCTATACTTGAGCCCATCATCGCAGCTACCGTGTCAATAGAGCCTTTTAGCCTAAACGGACTATTCCTAAAGTTGCGCAGTAATATACCAAACATAGAGGTTAAGCACTTACTTGGTAAATAACTAAAAGGTGGTGGCACGAACCTTCCCAGCGGCCCCCTGGGAGAAAAGACTGGGCAATCTGCTCCCATAATGATTACAGCCTAAGAAACCCTATGGAGCAGTTCTACTCTGTCCTGTAGGGTCACCATGAGTTGGAATTGAATCGAGAGCATACAATAACATGCTTATACACATGTTTTCTCATGACAGTTCAGGCCCAGAAGAGGGCCTGGAAGGTCTTCTGGGTGGTGTGTGTGCACACTTCTGTGCTTGGCATGCTTGTGTGTTCCCGTGGGGACTCACACCGGCAGGCAGGACCTGGGTCTCTGTGTGTTCTCTGAGGACGGCTGTGCGCAGGCTGAATTCCTGCTCAGTCTGCTCTGCTAAGGCTGTAGGCAGCCTGGCAGCCACCTCCATTGTGAGCTCTCTGAGGGGCTTTGGGCTCCATGGGGACTCTCTGGGTCCCTCTGGCCTCTATGTTCCTGCCTGCCTGTGGGGGTGGGGATGCTGGCACTCCACTAGGATAAAGGATATGACAGGGTTTTGCCAAGGCCTGGAGGCCACTGGGAGGCCCCCTCTCTGCCTAGCCCTCTGCAAACAGTGTGAACTAGGTGTGCTGGGGCTAAGGTCCAAGGAGGGCTGGCAGCCCACATGCTCCCCATGTCTACCCTGCCTTCCCTGAGCAGCAAGGGGAGCCCTGCCAGAGCCAGCACTGAGCGTTTACCCTCCCTCCTCCACCTGCTGAATTTGTCCCCACCCCCACCCTAGGACCTGCCCTGGCCACACTGAAACTCACCTACTGGGGGCAGGTCTCTGAGGGCAGGGACGCCATCTGTGTTGCCTCACATGGATCTCAGTGCCTGTTCTGGGCTCAGCCACGGGGTACCCAGTGAATACAGCTAAAGAAATCATTGAATTAACATTTCTCCCCACATTCCCACTTGAGCCACACCCTCATCTTCTGCAGGACCCTGCCCCCCACTCTCCTATGGGAAGCCCACCCTTCACCCTGGCTAGCCCCACTGTCCCTTGTCTCTATGGAGCTCCTGAGGCTGGTGCAGTGGTTCCCTAGGCTCAGACCATGCTCTGAAGCCTCTGTCCCATCCCAGCAATCTTATCAGGGGCCACACTTATGGTCACTTTTGTCATCACCACCCATACTAACAAAATACCTACTATGTGGCAAGCCAGGAGCAGCTGGACACAAGGCAGGGCAGAGAGGTAGTCAGTATTGCTGGCCCCTAGTCTAATTCCTCCCTGAGTTGCACTCCTCACCCGAAGCCATGGTGCCACAGCACTCAAGTAGCTCTGTGGGCAGTGCTTGAGTGTGTGAGCGGGCTTGTACTTGTGTGTTTGTTAGAAGCAAGTCAAGTTCATTCATTTCTGTTGAAGTGAAGATTTTGTGATAACATTGAGATATATCCATCTGAAATTAATTATTTCAAATATACTAGTGGAAAGCCACGGTGTGGGGCAGAGGAGGGACTGGAAGAGGTGGATATAGGAGTGGGTTTGATGGGTGAATGGGGTTCTTGTGGGCATGGAACCATGGGTAACCCAACAGAAAGGAAGCAGGGAGGGCAGGACACTCATGGGCGTGGCAAGAGATGGGGTTAAATGCTGGGCTGGAGGGACTTAGATGCCATGGGAAGAAGCCACTGAGGACCCCAATCTGGCATGCCGTGGGGGGCTGCTCAAGGAGACACTGGCCTTGTCCCATCTCCATGAGCCTCTTCTCTATCCTGTCATTGTTCCTGGATAAGTTTCTGTCTGCAAGTCTCTTTAGAATTTGCAGCTCAGACCCCAGTCCCCCGCCCCCTAAATCCAGAGTGGAAGCAGGTGTGTTGGTTTTTGCACACTAAACGGGTCCTGCGGCTGCAGCACGCAGGCACATTTCCAAATTTCCGTTTCTGGGAGAAAAATACAAGTGACAATAAGTAGAGGGAGAGGGAGCATTTCCATTTCAAAAAGCTGAGCAATTTGAGCTGAGGGAGGTGCTCGGGAGACAAGCTGTCTCACCAACTTTCTTGCCACCACGAGGTCCTTCTTCCTCCCATGAGGTGCGGCTCAGGGCTGCCCAGGGTGGCTGGACTGACTAGTGCCGTCAGAGTGACAGGACAGCTCTGGTGTGGGGTCCTGACATCCAGACTGTTCGCTCCTTCCAGGGAGCTGACTCTGGCTGGCAGAAGGGTTAGGCCAGCCCTGTCTGGGAGTGCAGGTGGAGGACTCAGAACTGCTGGGTCCCTGGTTGGCCAGTTCTATGTCCATGGGCTGGGGATGCTGTGCTGGACAGCACCCAGTCTACTGCTGCCTGGTCTGAGGGGCTGCTCTGAAATGCAGCTGGGTTCACAGAGGGCTGACAGCTCCTCTGCAGTGCTTTGCCACCGTACACAGCTGTCATGGAATCATAGTGAGGTGACGCAGCAGAAGGCTGTCTGGCCTTTGACTATAAACTCCTTGAAGGCAGGGGCTGTGTCTGTCTGATGGTCTTTGCTCCCCAGCCCCGAGCCTTGCGCCTGATGCTGAAAAGGACCACAGTAAATACTGGCTGAGTGGATGGTAAAGTCCAAAGAGCCCTCATCTCCAAGCAAAGGTAGAAATGAAGGAGTTTATCTGATACGTGTTTCAATAATGAGATCAGGGCAACCTCTGGAACCCTAGCCCGGAATAGAAATGGAGCTCCTGGATGATTCTCCAGGGTTACTTTGTGCAGACACCTGATCTCTGATATCGGGGGAAGGTTCCACCCTGAGAAGTGGAGGTGGGCAGTGTGGGTGGAGAGGCCTGGCTTCCATTCAGCACACAATGGCTGTACTTTGGGTGGTGAACTGTGTTGTCCTTAAGCCCCAGTGTGTCCAGCTATGAAGTGAGGGCACATGAGTCACTGTGGAAGCCGTGGATGTGAGTCTTAAACAAATTGTGTACAGAGGCCAACACATGGTGGAGTAGTTCCTAAGGCATTTGACTGCTAACCAGAAACCTGGCAGTTCAAACCCACCAGCCACTCCTTGGAAGTAAGGTTGGGCAATCTACTTCCATAGTGATACAGCCTCGGAAACCAAAGGAAGGGTTGCTATGAGTCGGATCTGACTTGACGGTAGTATGTTGTATTGCGTTTGCATTATCCTCTGGGCTATGCAGGGCTGGGGGCAAGGACTTGCCCTGTGCCCAGTTGATTTTCCAACAGCAGCCCTTAGGACACTCCAACCATGGAACTCCAGGGCACCTTGGAACAGAACAGGGTGGTTAAGGTTGAGGCCTGGGTGCAGGGAGGCAGAGGAACCACAGATCACTGAGACCCTACCTCCCATCCACTGACTGAGACTTGGCTGCTTAGAGACCAGAGATTTTTTTCATGCTCTATATGAATAGACCACCACTCGTCTGTCTCTTGCACTGTGGTGGCTTGTGTGTTGCTATGATGCTAGAACCTATACAACCAGTATTTCAAATACCTGCAGGATCCCCCTGGTGGACAGGTTTTAGCAGAGCTTCCAAATGAAGACAGACCAGGAAGAAAGGCCTGGTGATCTACTTCTGCAAATTGACCAATGAAAGCCTTATGGATCACAATAGAACATTGTCTGAGATGGTACTGGAAGATGAGCAATGTAGGTTGGAAGGCACTCAGAATACACAGTGGCCACAATGGACTCAAACACACAACAATGGTGAAGATGGCCCAGGACCAGGCAATGTTTTGTGAGATCTGACTCGACGGCAACTGACACCACCATCAACATGAACAGCATCAGTGATGTAAGCATAAATGTGAGCAGGAAGGACAGTGAGTTGGGAAGCACCTACTGCTCATGCTGATAAGGAGGAGAATGAGGCCAGGTTGGGGATCCTTGACTTCAACTTGGCAGCCAGGTGTGGGAGAATTTCTCTCCCGAGGTCAGCCAGCAGGACCCTAGAACAGAGCCTTTCCAGTATTCCACCTGACCAACTTCCTCAAGGGCTTGTCACCTACACACTGCCTGGTTCCAGAGTGATGGCAGCATAGGGGCTACCCCTCACCCTTTCTGCCACAATTGCAAAGTCATCATTTTAAGGTCACAGTTTACTGAGGGGGTCTTTGTAATAATGGCAGAAACTCAGCTGGTGCCCAGAGTGACTCCAAACCCATGAGGCTAAGGAGGCCTCCTCTGCTTTCTTAGGAAGGAAACTCTGACCATGTTGTATGAGCCTGGGCCCCTGCACGGCCCCACCCTCTGGCCACCCGACTTCTAGTAGCCAATATCCAGATGCCATGGGAAAGCAAGAGTGGGTGCTCCTCAGGTTTGCAATTTGCAAAACCACTTTGGTGCCCTTGGTGGTGACCCTGTAATACAATCCACTGGCCTTACTCCTCAATGAAATAGAACCTGCTCCCCTTCCAGTGCCCTTTCTCCCAGGTCTGACCCTGCAACGTGCACCAGATGATCCCCTGCCCTATGCAGCCACATGGATGATTTTCTTCTGAGGATTGTGGTAGGCCTTTTGGAGGGGCTTCACGTCCCTGCCATTTGGACTACTCTGTGGATTCCTTGAAGGTCCCTAACCCAGTGCCTAGGAAACACGAACTCATGGCATACCCCAAACAGATTACTAAGAGCATGCAGACAGGAAACCAAAATCCATGCATGGTACCAAGTAGGAACTGGCCTGTCCAACGTGGAAGGAGGATTCCCATAAAGGGGAGCATCTTTCCAACAAGCAAGACCCCACAGATTCCCTGGGTTCCTTGCCTCCATAGCTGCCCCTCCATCTCCATTTGGCCTCCAGAGCATCTTCTGGACCTCTACAAGTTCACACTAAACTATGACCCTCCTCCTCCAAGCCCTTCCATGGCTCCTTAGTATTCTCAGACAAAACCTAGACTCTACAGCATGACTGACCAGGTGTTGTAGGCCCTGCTCTGCTTCTCCTGTGCTCACTCAATTCTACCCATCAGCCAGACCCAACCACTTGCCATAATGGGCCTCGTCCTCTTCATGACTCAGCATAGGCTGTTCCCTCTGCCTACACACTTCCCTCTTCACTTGAGCATACTTTAGGCTCTGTGTAAGTGGTACCTCTTCTGAGAAGCTTTTCCTGACTCCACAGATGAGTCAGAACTAAGCTCTGAACCTTCACTGCCCCCTAACACATTGGGTTGTGATCCTCCGCCCCTCCCTCTGAGTGCAAGCTCTGTGAGGCAGGCCCTGTGAGGTGTAATGTCCATCTGAGAGGCACGGGGTGGGGGTGGGGGTGGGAATAGGTGCATGGGGTGAGCCCAGTGTCCGAGTAGAGGGGCTGGTCCAACATGAGGAATATAGGCTGGACTGGGTGGGCCCTCTCTCTCCTGAGCAAGTCCTCTCTTCTCAGACCTGACCTCAAATCTTTGGGACCATGTCCTCTATGGCTGGAGGGCCAGATGCACCTTGTTGATCAACTGAGTTATGGTACCAACCTTACAACACACTGCAGCATGAAGGCCCCATGTCTGGACCATGAGGTCCCTGGTTCAGGATAGCCAATAAAATAAATTCTTTGCCCCTGCCTCTGAGGCTAGCCACAGTTCTGCCACATGGGGACCAGTCATGCCTCTACCACACATAGAATAGCTGAGCTACTGCCACATGTGGACCAGCTGTGCCTCTGCCATGCGTGGGCCAGCCACACTTCTGCCACCGTGAACCAACCATGCCTCCCCTGCGTGTGGCTGGACTCTAGGCTGGGAAGCTTGTGGTGCAGGCCGCATACCTTCAAATCCACAGCCTTAGGCTTGGAGAGGGAAAATCCTTAGGCACCTAAGAAGGGACCAAGGGACAGAATCCTAGTGCCTGCTCATGGCTAGCACTTCTTCTGCCTTTGGCTCCTGAGATGGGTACTCGCTGGATTCACGCTGCACATGTGCACATGCTTCGTAACTGGGTCTGGTGGGCTGTGTCTTCCACTTGAGAGTGGGCACCTGCCCTCCTGCACACACCTTCTTAGGGCATTGCTTTGAGCAAGATCTTTTCCTTTTCTTCCTTCAGAGCTGACTGCCTGTGGCTGAGTGCCACACTCCAGTTTTACTCAGCCTCCACCTCTCTGAGCTCTGTGCTTAAAGGCCTGGGTTTGGCCAGGGGTCTCTACCCTCTGGCTCTGTGCTGAGTCGGGGTGGCTGGGCTTGGAGGATGACAGGGGGCTCTGGGGTCCTGGCCCAAATGGTTTGGGGCACAATGGGGATCCTCCCCAGCTTGGTTCATTGCTCTGGGGTTCCTAGCACCCAGTGGCTGCTCTAGTTACTGGTGCATCAGGATGGCAACTCTGTGGTTGGCCCACTGGCTGCAGGCTGGTTGTTCAGGGTCCCATCCTTGGGCCAGACGCGCTGTAGGGACATCACCCGTAGGCACTCCGGGAGCCAGCTGCAGGGACAGGACATTCTAAAGTACTGCTCTGGAGAACCAGATGGATGTTTACCTGCTACCCACCCTGTGCCCAAGATGCAACCCGATCTCATCTGCCCTGGCCCCAGACCTATGTGTGTGGGAAGCTCTGGTTTGTATCCAAAGCCACGTTGCTGTGGGTGCCAGGGTTTGAGGATGCAGACTGGTGGGGGAGGGGCCGAGTGGGGACAGATGTGACCCATTGGTATGCCTTCTTCCCATCATGGGCCTTTCCTAGAACAACGGCCCCCAGGCCCCTATTATGTTCCCTCTGTGAGGTCTTGGGGGAAACGGCGAACAAAGGCCTGAGCCTGCATCATTTTTCTCCCCCTTCACCCCTGTCCTACCCTTTTCTTCCTTTTAGAATGTGCTTTAGCAGCCTCAGACCAAGATGGATGAGTGGCAAGCACTGGGAGGGAGCAGCCCTGCCTTCTCTTCTCGTCTCATCCTGGCTGCCTGTGGAGGAGTTAGGCAGCAGGGCCGCCAGGAGGAGTGTGCCAAGGGCTGGAAGTAGTGCTGGCCCAGCTCTGCCCCAGCCGCCCTGCTCGGCCTCCTGGGATCTCTCATGGGACTGGGCTTTTGGCCTCCCCCAGAGTGGCACCTTCAACCCCAAACCTCACTTCATCGTGCTCTGCTTTCTTCTCTGCTGTTCCTGTCGTGTCCCTGGAAGTCAACATAGCTATGTGGGGACCTGTGGAGCCAGCGCTGGTGGGGGTGGAGGGCAGCGGGACCCCCAAACTCAGCTCTCAGTCCAGCTGGAGGACAAGAGAGGGCCGAAATAATAGCACACCAAACAAGGCCTTGTCCTTCCCTCCCTCCCTCCCTCTCTCTCTCTTTAAATTGTTTTACTGTGGTAAAAATACATATAACCAACCAACCAAACAAAAAAACCAAAAACCCAAACTTACTACCATTGAGTTGTTTCTCACTCATAGTGACCCCCATTGGGTTTCTCAGGCTGTAAATCTTTACAGAAGTAGATTGCCCCATCTTCATTCCACAGAGCGTTTGGTAGTTTTAAACCACTGATCTTCCAGTTAGCAGTCAAGTGCCTTATCCACTATGCCACCAAATTTGTTATATATGACAAAACATTTGCCAATTCAACAATACATACCTGTACGATTGAGTGACATTGATTATATTCACCATGTTGTTAACTATCACCACTCTTTCCAGATTTTTCCAACACCCTCAGCAGAAGTTCAGCACTCCCTAGGCCATGACTCCCCCACTCCCTCCCTCCACCCCTGAAACCTCCTATAACTATTCATGAGTTTTGGTCTCTATTTTGTATTAGTGGAATCATGCAGTGTTTGTTCTTTTGTGCTTAGTTCACTCAGCACAATCTTTTAGAGGTTCATCTCTGTTGCTCTTCCTTTCTTTATCTGATCACTTATTCACTCCTCAATTCACCAGTACTTGCCCCTTGTTTTCCTTGCTGGGCCCTCTACTCACTTCTTCCAAGTTAACAGCAGCCAGCCTCAAACTGAGGGCTCCCTTGGCTCAGTTGCAATGATTGCTTCTACAGTACAGAGACGTAGGCACCATTATCCCCATTTTACAGATAAGGAAACTGAGGAGTGAGCGTTCAACAACATGGCCAAGGTCACGCAGCTGGTAACAGGCAGAGCCTCACCCTGGCCCCAGCAGCCTGACTTACCACAAGGCACAGCGGGGAGGACAGGGAGGATGTATCTCTAGGCCACAGAGGAACCTCTGCCTCCCAGGCTTGGGGAGCTCTGTCAGTGATGATTGGTGAGGTCAGGAGAGGGTTTGTTCTGGCAGGGGCCCCTTCCTCACTAACCCCTGGGAGTCTTGGGTGATGTCATGTGACCCACCTCTCATGGGACTCTGAGGCCCAGGGAGATTTGAGGACCTGCTCGAGCTGTTGAGGGTCAGGAAGTGGGGCTCAGAACTGGGGACTCAGTTGTCTGGTTCCAGGTGAAGAAAGTGCTTTGGAAAATTCAAAGGGCATACTCTTTCCTGGGGTCAAGTCACAAATGAAAGTCAATCAAAATGTAAATGTAGGGATTGATGTTGCCTTGGACAACAGGACTCTTCTCTGGCTTGTTTTTCTGCCTGGGGTCTCTGCTGCCTGAACAGGCAGACACAGCTTTGCTAACTGTGTCCTCATTGTGAGACTTTTCCAGAAACAGACAGGTTTTAACATAGATCTTTATCTATACTTTAATAGACTCATTACAGAAATGAAAATGTTGCCCCCATACTTAACGTGTAAAGGGTGAATCCTACCCTCAGGCACAAACTTGATTAATGTATATATTTTGAGCTCTGGTGGCATAGTGTCTAAGGAATTTGACTGCTAACCAGAAGGCTGGCAGTTCAAACCCACCAGCTGCTCCTCAGAAGGAAGATTGGGCAATCTACTTCTGTACTGATACCACCTTGGAAACCCAAGGAGGGGTCGCTATGAGTCGGATCTGATGTGACAGCAGTGAGTTTGTTTTTTTTGGATATATTTTGAGCATTTGCTTTTCAAGCTTGAAAGTGTTCCTGCTTTCCTTCCAAATTCTTATGAATAAAATCCAAAGCAGTTTCTTGAAATCCCAGGATTTGGAAACATGTTAGGGTCTCTTTTCCTTTCTTTGAAGCTCATATTTTTTTAAGACCCTCCAGCTCATTAAAATGGTAATTTTTCTCTTGATTTACAAGTGTGGCTCGACTGGGTGTAGTTTGAAACTATGAACACAGCTGTGAAGATAGAGCTGTGAAGATGGACTTGTCCTGGAGGGGCCTGACAGAGAGGCCTACATGGAGGACATCACCCACATCCAGAGGACTCATGCCATCCTGGAACCTCAGAAAAATCTGGTTAAGAACTCTCCTGAAGTAGGAACCTCCTGTGGACTAGGACAGATCTCCCAGGGAAATGGAAGTCAGCCAAAGAGTAAAAAGCCATGGGGGGAGATGCAGACCAGCCAGGGATGATGCTCCACTCTCAGATTACATAAACAGTCAGGTGGGACTCCCCGTGGGTGCTTTTGGAGTTGAGGCTCAGATGCTGCCCTGGATGAGCTTCTGGAAGGGAGGCAGGTGGCAGAAGTGGGATAGGAACTGTCCATGGTGACTCTAGAATCACAGGTCAGGGTTGGGGCAGTACTTCTTAGCCCACCTTCCATTTTGTAGATGGAGAGACTGAGGCCCACAGAGCTCTGAGATCCCAGCCCTCAGTCCAGCACTCTCTTCCTAAAGCTAGCTAGCTAGATAGATAAATGTCACCCAAGTAGTCCCTATGTAGATGGATGTTCCTAATGGATTCATTCAGAAAACCAGAATTTGGACTCTGAATTAGTTTCTTGCAGCTGTCATACAAAAGTATCACAGAGGGAGTGCCTTATAAGAGCAGAAATTTGTTATCTCATAATTCTGGAGGCTAAAATCTGAATTCAGGGTGTTAGCAAGGCCATGCTCTCTCCAAAGGTTCTGGAGGGAAGATCCTTCTTGATCTCTCCTGGCTTCTGGTGGTCCCAGGTATCCATTGACTTGTAGTATTACTTCATTTCTGCTTACATCTACACCTAGCCACAATCCTCAGTTTCTCTGTCTTCTCTTTTTTATAAGAATACTGGTCAGATTGGATTAACACTTACCTTACTCCAATATAACTTCGTGTTTACTTCACTGACAACACCTGCAAAGACCCTATGTCCAAAGAAGGTCACATTCACATGTACAAGGGTTAGAATTTCAATCTCTCTTTTTTGGGAGATATAATCCAATCAACCACAGACACTAGACCTTGATTTCAAACTCCTCTACAGGTCTGTAGCAAAGTATTATATTAGTTATCTGTTGCTACAAAAGGAACTACCCCTAACATCTAGTGGTTTAAAACAACAATCATTTATTATTTTCTACACTTTCCACAGGTCAGGAATTTGGGAGCAGGTTTAGCTGGGCAGGTCTGGCTTGGAGTCTTTTAAGATGTGGCCATCAAGATGTCAGCAGGGGTAGTCATATGAAGGCTTTGTGGGAAAGAGATTCACTTCCAAGGGGCTCACAAATGTCACTGGCAAGTTTGTGCTGGCTGTTGGCAGTAGGCTTCCATTCCTCCTTATGTGAACCTCTATCTGGCTGCTTGAGTGTCCTCACAACATGGCGTCTGGCTTTCCCTAGAATGAGTGATCCAAGAAAGAGCAAGATGGAAACCAATGTCCTCTATGACTTAACCTCAGGAGTCACACACTGTCATTTTCCCAGTATTCTATTGGTCACCCAGGTCAGCCCTCCCCAATGAAGGAGGGGACCATACAAGGCTAGGAACACTAGGAGTGGACATCATTGGGTACTATCTTGAAATCTGCCTACAATCAACATGAACTCATGAAGTTTACAGTTAAAATCTTTCTGGAGTTGGTGTGTGCAGCCTCGTCAACCCTTTGATACTGCTGTTTTCAGACTTTCCAAATAAATTGACGATAATTCCCTATGATTACCCATGCTGTACTGAGCTGTGGGAACATCTACCTGCCTGAAGCACTATTTTTAAAGCAGCCTAACACTGTCTCTTCAGTGGCAGGACGACTGGCAAGTCTGAGTCCTAATGACAAAAACATCCCCACACATGTGTGTGCTTCAGGCAGGCAGCTCAATGAAGAAGAGAGCTGACTGTGCCCAGTGCCCACAGAGAGAGAGCTCCATGATGATAAAGAGTGTTTACAAACCAGTAAGAATATGTTGGCTGTGCTGCAGGGCCTGCCCCTCCCAGACTCCTTTCCCTTCCTGCCACATGGTGGTGATTCTGGTCCAGGGAAGTTGGCCTAATGAATAGAGTGGGCAGCCCATCATCCTCCAGCTTCAGCAGGCAGAAGTAAGGTATGTTCAGGGCATTGTTTCTTCATCTTCTTTGTGAGGCTACCTTGGCTGGCTGCATTACAGTGTCTGTCAGGTATCTCCCTCCTTCAACACTCTCCACTTGTCTCTTCAAGCGTAGGATGGTGACAGCCCCTTGTTTCTTGTCCTGAGTGTTGCCTGGCCCCTTGCAGTCCCCAGTGACCCTGCTCACACTCTTGTAAGACACTCTTGTAAACACTCCTCAAGTCATGCAGGTTGAGTGTGCTAGTTATTGGGAATCCCAACTCATGTGTAACTAAAGGGAAAAAGAGACAAAGGACACAAGACCCACTGATGCTGAACACTGACCAGTGTCACAGACAGTGGAAATAGGAAAGTGTTCAAACACCCCAGGAATGAGAGAATGTAAATTGAACCATAACACCGATGTGGCAGTTAAGTTTGTGTGTCAACTTGGCTGGGCCTTGTTGAGTGGCTGGGCAGCTGGATGTAGTTATTTCCCATGGGGAGATTGGTAATTAACTCCATGGTGGAATCTATTGGAGCAACTGAGTAGCTGCTTTAGGGATGTGGTCTGCTTCCTGTATATAAGAAACAGCTTTGGGAATGGTCTCTAGCTTACGGCACACTTAACCCTGTATGTAGGCATGTCGTTGTTCAGGAGCCTGCCATGCTCTGCCAACCATGGGACTTTCAATGGACTTGAGTTAATGGCCTGTCATGTTGTTTGTTAACATTGGGACTAGGCCATTTTATTTGTCGACCTTGGGGTTGTTAGCCTCAGCAACCGGTCGCTGCCTGAGTGAAGAGATGCCTCTGGTTTCAGTGGGCCGGGAGCAAGAGGCAGAGCTGAAGCCCGAGATCAAGGGGCTTTCAAACAGCCCCTAGAGCCCGGCACTTAGAACTCAAACTTCTAGCTTCCAAAAATTTTAAGAATAAACTTTTGTTTGTTAAAGCCATCCTATTTGTGTTATCTTCTGTTAGAGCAGTACTAGGTAACCAGAGCAACCAAAAAAAAAAAAAAATAGCTCTTGAGAATACTATGAAAGGGCATAGCCAGGCTCTTCCTGAGTCCCCAGACTGTCCTGGTGCAATTGTACCAGTCCTCATCTTGACAAAAGGTATCAGGCTTAATAGTGTAGGTACCTCAGACACAGTATCTCACTTCAGGGAAGATGTTCTAGGAAATAATCCAAGATGTGTGGATGAGGACTTTTATCAGAGATACTTCATTCAAGGGAGTTAATTGCTACAAATTGCCCACTGGACTCCAATGAGACCATCATAAGTGATAATTCAAGAGCATTTAATGAAGCAAGAAAATGTCCAGCGTATAACTTTAAGTGAAAAAATAGAATTGTTATTGTTGTTAGCTGACATCAAATCAACTCTGGCTCATGGTAACCTTACATAGAACTGAACAAAACCTTATTTGGTTCTGTGTCATCCTCACAATCACCAGCAATGGTAAATATAATATGAGCCCAATTATGTGTGTGTATAAAAAGAAAAAAAAAAAAAAAAAAAAAACCTCACCACCATGGAGTCAGTTCCCACTCATAGTGGACCCCTTTGGGTTTTGAGGCACTAAATCTTTACGAAAGTAGATTGCCCAGTTTTCCTTCCATAGAGTGGCTGGTAGCTTTGAACTACCGGCCTTCTGGTTAGCAGTGAAATGCCATATATATATAAAGACCAGGAGGAAAGAAAACATAGTATTAATAATGGTTATTTCTTCATAGTGGGATTATTGGGATTTTAGTTTTGTCTCATCCTGTATTCTCAACAATTTCTAAAATGAATTACTGTTTGTGTTTAAAAAGGAAATGCCTTAAAAACCCATGTCATATAAGACAAAACACTTTTTAGGCAGGCTGCACGATGCCGTGGGGACAGTGGCTCATACATGTGTGCACTATGCTCTACAGTTTACAGAAGACTGCCCCTGGTGTGAAGCAAGACTCTTCAGAGACTTCGGAGACCCTGGTTGTGTCATGGCTTTGGTCTGCCTCACTGTGTGAATTGGGGAAATTCCCTCTGTCCAAGCCATGCTTACTCTATCCCCTCAGACATGGTCAGAACATTTCCCCACGCTAGATATAGACACTGAGCCATATAAATTCTGCTCTGCAAGATGAGTCCAGTGATGCTGCGGAGGAAAAGCTTGGTGATATACCTCCTTAAGATTGTTGTTCTTATTAAGTGCCATCAAGTCATCTATGACTCATAGCGACCCTGTGTATAACAGAATGAAACACTGCTTGTTCCTATGCCAGCCTCACAATCCTTACTATGCTTGAGCCCTTCATTGCAGCCACTGTGTCAATCCATCTCATTGAGCGTCTTCCCCTTTTTTGCTGACCCTCTATTTTATTAAGGAGCTCTGGTGGTGTAGTGGCTAAGGGATTTGACCATTAACCAGAAGGGCAGTGGTTCAAACCCACTCCTCGGAAGGAAGACTGGGCAATCTACTTCCATAGAGATAAAAACAAAACCAAACTCACTGCCATCTAGTCAGATCCGACTCATAGTGACCCTTCCTTGGGTTTCCCAGGCAGTATCACTACGGAAGTAGATTGTCCTTCCGAGGAGTGGCTGGTGGGTTTGAACCACCAGCCTTCTGGTTAGCAATCAAATGCCTTAGGCACTGCAAGGAGGGGTCTCTATGAGTTGGGAACGACTCAATTGCAGTGAGTTTTTTAGTTTTTTTCTACTTTACTAAGCATGATATCCTTCTCCAGGGAATGCTCCTTTCTGATAACACCACCAAAGTAAACGAGAGACAAAGTCTGGCTATTCTCACTTCTAAGGAGCATTCTGGCTGTACTTCTTCCAGGACAGATTTGTTTGTTCTTTTGGCAGTCCATGGTATTTTCAGTATTCTTCGCCAACAGCACAATTCAAAGGCATCAACTCTTCTTTGGTCCTCCTTATTCATTATTCAGCTTTCTCATGCATATGAGGCAAGTGAAAAGACCATGGCTTGGGTTAGGCGCACTTTAGTCTTCAAAGTGACATTTTAAAGAGGTCTCTTGCAGCAGATTTTCCCAGTGCAACATGACATCTGATTTCTTGATTGCTGCCTCCACGGATGTTGACTGTGGAGCCAAGTAAAACGAAACCCCTGGTAACTTTAATCTTTTCTCCATTTATCACGATGTTGTTGCTTATTGGTCCAGTTGTGAGGATTTTCATTTTCTTTATATTGAGATGTAATCCATACAGAAGATTGTAGTCTTTGATCTTCATTAGTGAGTGCTTCAAGTCATCTTCACTTTTAGCAAGCAAAGTTGTGTCATCTGTGTATCGCAGGTTGTGAATTCTTCTTCCTCTAATCCTTATGCTGCATTCTTCTCTATATAGTCCAGCTTCTAGAATTACTTGCTTAGTATACAGATTGAATAAGTATGGTGAAAGGATACAACCTTAATGCATGCCTTTCTAGATTTTAAACTATGCAGTACCCCCTTGTTCTATATGAACAAGTGCTTCTTGGTCTATGTATAGGTTCCTCAAGAACATAACTAAGTGTTGTGGAATTCCCATTCTTCTTAATGTTACCCATAATTTATTATGATCCACATAGTCCAAAGCCTTTGCATAGTCAATAAAACACAAGTAAACATATTTCTGGTAGTCTTTGCTTTTAGCCAAGATCCATCTGACGTTAGCAATGATATCACTTGTTCCACATACCCATCTGAATCCAGCTTGAATTTCTGGAAGTTCCTTCTTAATATATTGCTGTAACCGTTTTTGAATTATCTTCAGCAAAATTTTACTTGTGTATGATATTGCTGAGGTGCTCTAGTGCTGTAATGTTAAGGCATTTGGCGGCTAACCAAAAGGTTGGTGGTTCGAATCCACCAGCCACTCTGTGGTAGAAATGAGGCATTCCTTAAGATTACAGCCAAGAAAACCCTATAGAGGACAGTTCTCTGTGACACACATGGGGTTGCTGTGATTTGAAATCGATGTTGACAATGGATTTGGTTTTTGTTTGAATAATGTTTAGGTGGCGTGTCCCTCACTTTTCAGGGACTTCTTCCAAGGCCCTGGGCCTAATTGTGTATTTGTAATTTTGTATTCATTTTCTTAACGAAGGCCTATAAATTGTACATGCTTTCAAACCAAACCAAATCCATTGCTGTCAAGTCCATTCCAACTCATAGCAACCCTATAGGACAGAGTCGAACTGCCATGTAGGGTTTCCAAAGCTGTAACCTTTACAGAAGCAGACAACCACATCTTTTTCTCACAGAGCCGCTGGTGGGTTCGACCACCAATCTTTCAATTAACAGCCAACCATTTAACCTCTGTATCACCAGGGCTCCTTGCCCCAAACCTGGACTTGCCCTGACATAAATATGTCTGTCCCAAATGCTGGTGAAGAATCCCAGGTTTGGGGGTGGGGACAGGCCCTCCAGCTCACATAGTACCTCCCTTCACCACCCCACCCCTGTAGCAGGGCCACACAGAGTCTGATCCCTTCCTTGACCCTGCTTGACTTCTCCTGGCAATGAGCCTTCGTTCCTTACTGTGGCTCTTTCAATTGCGCCCCAGGCTATTCCCCTTCCTCAGGGACCTCCTTCATTCTATCCCACCCCCGCCTAGAAGATCCTGGTCCAGGTGGCCCGCTCCCTGCCAGCACCTTGCCCTGATGGACCCTCTTCATCTGTTGCTGTGGTGACAAGCCATTGTGCTAAGGGCAGGACAGCTGCTTGGTCACTGCCTGTCCTCAGCACAGTGCCTGGCATGTAGGATATTAGGTAACCTCTCCCTAAGTGAGGCAATGTCAGAGTAGAGGGTGCAGAAAGACAGCCTTCCCACCCATGGCTCCCACAGGCTCCTTGTGTGGCTCCCAGGTGGAGGGATGGCTTGGCTTTGGTTAGAGCTGGGCAACAAAGCAGCTTCCCTGGCCTCCTAGCTGTTCTCTTCTCTGCCGATGCTAAGGTGCCCAGCCTACACTTGCACCCTGAGCTCACTCAGAGGCTCCTGGCCACCTTGGTCTTGGCTGGAGAGGCCTCTGTTGGGCCCAGTCTGTGCCACCTCCTTGACCACCCTGACTGTCTTTGACACTGGGCCACAAAGATCACGTCCCCCTGCCCAGCCCAGCCCCACAGCTAGACTGGCCTTGCTGTGTTACTTTTGGCTTTGTCCTTGTCAATACCACCCTATTAAAAGTTGAGAATACATTTTCCTCCTGCTGATCCCTTTCCTTTTCATTTAGCAAACATTGATTTTTTTCCTTCCTGCAGATGGAATAGAAATGAAGTCACATGCGTCTCTTTGGGGTGATTTAGTCGTCAGAGCCGGAGGCAGGGGCAGACAAGACTCTCTTGTCACCTCATCTGCGGGTCACTTCCTGACCTCAGATGGTCATTTAGCCTCTCTCCTATGCCATGTTTCCTCTGGCTAGAAAAGGATACCCTGGTGCCCCTCGCCTGGGAAAGCAAGGGGCTCTATTCACCAGCCAGAGGAACCTCCCGGAGAGGCTCGGATAAAAGCTTTCATGGAAAAGCCAAGTTGAAGGTTGTGTCAACATCAAACACCATGAAGTGGCAATTATCCAATTAACTTGATTAGTGTAGACAGTGCCATCAATGTCTACTCTGCATACCCCTTCCCGCTGACTTCTGGCAGAGTAGAGAGAATGCCAGACTCAAGAGGCTGGGCCTCCAGTCACACTCGGGCTGTCTCTCTCTGAACCTCGACTTCCCTGGCTTGGGAATAAAAAAGCTTGTCTCACAGGCCCCAGTGAGGATTCATGGGGCAGTTTAGGTAAGAGCCCCTGGGATACTTGGGGAGCAGGTGCTTAATAGGAGAGCACTGGGGAGGGGATGGTGCAGACCTGGACCTACACTCAGGGCCTGATGTTTTTCTCAGAGCCTGACTGGTTAAGTGCCTCAGTTTCTTCATCTGCTCATAGCAGGGTTCAGAATGTACCTCAGAGATACACAAGCACAGGGTTAGTCTTCTCCACAATGAATATGGTTGCCATGATGGTGATGATGGTGGTGGTGATCATGGTGATCATGGTGATAGTGATGATGTTGGTGATGATCAGTGATGGTGATGAAAATGGGGATGATGGTGGTGTTGACAGTAATGATAATGGTGGTGAAGGTGGTGATTGATGATGGTGGTGATGATGGTGGTGATGGCAATGACTGTGATGATGATGAAGATGATGATAATGGTGATGAAATACCTTTCTCATGGACTCACTACATAGGCAACCAAGGAAATAGATAGAAAGCCTTTCCAAAATGATCCCTCTCCTGTTGAGAGAGGGTGTCTACTTCCTCTTCCCTTGACCCTGGGCTGGCTTTGTGGCTTGCTTAAGCAGTAGAATACAGTGGACATGATGCCTTATGACTTCTAAGGCAAATCAGAAGAAACCTCACAGTCCCCCGCCCCTCAGGCCTCTTGCAACATTCTGATGACTGCCCTGAGAGCACCTTGTTGGAGAGGTCATGTTCTCCATACCCATGCCATCTACCATCTGAGTGATATTCTGAGTTGAACCCAGGAATAAGACATGTAAGTGAGGCCATCAGAGACCTCCAGGCCAGCCCAGCCCAGCTGCCAACTGGCCACTGTTGGATGAACCTTGTCAATGCCACATGATGCAGAATTGCCCGGTTGGATCCCAAAGGAGTTCCTGACCCACATGATTGTGAGACATAATAAAATGGCTACAACTACTCAATTTTATAGATGTTTGCTGCGTAGCCATGGCCAACAGCTCAATAGGTCTGCACAGTACTGTTTCTCAGTGTGTCCTAGATGAACTTCTGTCTATGGATGCCTAGGCCTTGCCCTGCTTTGGGGTCCACTGGAAGCTATGGCCATTTCCTTTAGACAAAGTGCAGTTCAGATTGCCTGCCTCTCAGCATGAGGGAAAGTAGGTGTGTTTTGAAGCTGGTGCTTGGTGCTTGAAGAACTGGATAATATATTATCCTTTTGACATATTGTTAGAAACAATTTGTTAACACTGTGATTTTTTTTTTTTAATTAAATACTTGACCAAAGATTTTATCAAAGAATTGACAAAAGATCATATGACACTTTTGATAAAAGATTGGAACGATGGATAGAATTCACCAGTGATACCATCTGGGTGTGGATTTTACTTTTTGGGAAGGTTTTTGATAACATATCCAAATCCTTACTAGCTTACATAGGACTTATCAGATGTTCCATTTGTTCTGGGTTAGTTAGGTAAGTTGTATTTTTCAAGACACGCATTTGTTTCATCTTGCTTGTGCTCATTGGCACACAGCTCATTTGTGGGCAAGCTGAAAATTCATCATGAGTCTCATCACTTTCTAAAGCCTTGACCTTCCCTGGCCCAAGCAACAGCTTTCCAAGTGGCTGTTGAACTGGTGTGGAGGCTTTTTGGCGTTAGGATCCTCTTGCTCTAGCTGGAAATGAGGGCAGACACCTCCCCCTGAGGAGGTCCTGGCCGGATGGCTTTGCAACAAGGGGAGTCAGAAGGCTGGGCACACTGCCTCTGGGGGAAAAATGGGCCTCCCATCTTCAGCACATGGAGAACTTAGGGAGTTTCCTTTCTTTCCCCCGTAGTCAAGTGGAGAGCAAAAGTGTGTTGAGAGTGTACTCTGTGTGTGCACTGTGCCAAGCTCTTTGGCCTGACAACCACTCTGAGGGTTATTGTACTTGTTGTTGTTGTTATGTGCCGTCGAGTCAAACCCAACTCATAGTGACCCCTCCTTGGGTTTCCGAGGCAGTATCACTACGGAAGTAGGATTGCCCAACCTTCCTTCCAAGGAGAGCTCTGGTAGCATAGTGCTTAAGGCACTTGACTGCTAACCAGAAGGCTGGTGGTTCAAACCCACTGGCCACTCCTCGGAAGGAAGATGGGGCAATCTACTTCCGTAGTGATACTGCCTCGGAAACCCAAGGAGGGGTCGCTATGAGTCGGGTCCGACTCGACGGCACATAACAACATAACACAACCATATTGTACTTGGTGCTCATTTTATAGGTGAGGAAACTGAGGCTCAGGGAAATGACTTGCCCCAGGACACACTGCCCAAGCAGCAAATCCTTCCATTACATGGGGCTCTAAGCTCTACCCTGTGCCTGGAGAGTGTGGGTAACTGAGGCACAGAGGTCATCCCTTGGGCACTACTTGGGAGGAGAGGAGCCAAAGGGTGCTGCTGGTGCTACCCTGGGCCAGCTGTGGATAACCATGTGGGCACATGCTCATGACTTCTCAGAACCCTTCAGTAGAAGCCCAGAGCTCCTCTGAGAGAAGGCAAGGCACCCGTGAGCCAGCTGGGTCTTCTGATAGATGCAATTATGGTGTTCGCACACTTTTCAGATCAGTGCACCAGTGAGGGTCTGCACTGATGGGAGACTGGCTCCTGGCAGTGAGCAGCAGCCTTCATAGGAGGGGTGACGGGATACAGCAGGCACCAGTCCCCTGCTGTGCACCAACTCCCTGCAATTGCTCCTCCCACATATCCTACACTGTGCAAGGGGGTCAGGGAGCCTCGTCTTAAAGCGGATCAGTGAGGTCAAGGCCCCTGCCCAGGCCTATGGACATTTACCCAGACCACTGGGCTCAGAGACACAGCCCCATGGACCCAACAATGGAGCAGGGGCTGCTGGACTTGCATGAGACAGTTTTGTCTGTTAGGCTCCTTTAGCCAGCGGGTCCCACTTACAGATGGGTGGCTTCCAGCTCAATTGCACATCAAAGCCCCTTGAAGCCACTAGGGCTGGTGGTCCTGGTAGAGGGGGCGTCAGCGCTAATCCTCTTTAGATGGCAAGGGGTGACCCAGGAGTGACGGGGCGGGAGAAATCCTGTTAGTCCTTTTCTCCCAGCCTCTGAGGGCCCCATTGAGTGTCTGCACAAAGGCGCTGAGTGCCTGGCGGTCAGGAGCAGGCACGTGAGCGGCCCCAGAGCATAATCCCCAAAAGCGGGAGTGGAAGGGAGGGCGGAAGCCTCACTCCACTCTGAGTCGCTAGAAGTGTCTCAGTCAAAGGCCTGGGAGGCCCTGCAAGCTGGGTGGCCCTGGGCAAGCCCCCTCCCTCCTTCTGTTCCATAGAGGATCAGTGAGAAATATTGGGGGAAGGGAGGAGGTCTCAAAGGTTTTTAGGGTGTCCTGGGGCACCCTAAAGGAACTCTGGTGATGTAGTAGTTAAAGCATTTGGCTGCTAACCAAAAGGCTGGTGGTTTAAACCCATCAGGTGCTCCTCGGAAGAAAGATGAGGCAGTCTGCTTCTGGAAAGATTTATAGGCTTGGAAACCCAATGGGGTCACTATCAGTAGGAACGGACTCAATGGCAGTAAGGTTTGTATTTTTTTTTTTTTCTTTTTGGTTTTAGGGCACCCTGAGTCTCACCAAGGACAGATGGGAAGAGAGCCCAGTTCAGCTCCCCTTCCCCTGGACATCAGCCTCACTGCCTAGAGAGGCATCACAGGTGTGTGGTGGGTGTGTGCAGCTCCCCTCCCCCTCCCCCCTCAGGACCAGGCCTGCTGTGCCTTGGTGGGAACTCAAATTTGGGTTCCCGCCCACTCACTGCAGGGACCCAGCTAAGCTTCTGTGTGAAGCAAGTTTCTTCTGGTATCTAAAAGCCTTGCTTCCCCCCTTACAAAAGGAGCCAACAACAGCATTCACTTCACAGTATGGGTATGGGAGCACCTCGGGCACAGCAAGTACTCGACAGAGGGCAGGGCCTCGGCTTATGGTCACCAACTTGTGTATCACTCTGGGCTCAGACCATCCTTAGAGGACATTCAAGAACAGTCCAGACCTGGACCAACCCTGCTGAGGGAAGCAGGTTCTTTCCTCTGAGCATCTGAACCCTCTGTCTGCCTGCTTTGCTGCATTCCCTCCCAGCTGTCTAGAACAGACCCTGGCCCCTGCTTCCTCTGAGCCTTCTGACCTCCTCTGAAGGCCTTGGAATCCTCTTGGGTATCTGAGCCCATATCCCATTTTTCTCTTTGGTCCTGTGATTGGACCCTTGTGTCCTGTCTCTCTCCCCGTCCAAGTATTTGGCTCCCCATGGAGGCCCCAGGCTGACTCAGGGGAACTGGCACAAGGATGTGTGTCTAACACCTGGAAAAGAGGAGAGAGGGTTCGACGACACCGTGCACCTTCCACCTTTGGCTTGAAAGAGGCGCTGAGTGGGATTGGCATTTAGGGTGCCAGGGTCTGGGGTGCTGTCCTGTGCTCGGCTCCTTGGCTTGTCACAGCCACTCTGCTGTCTTGGCAACAGACAACCTCGAAGAGGAGCCAAGTGGCTTCTGCATCAGCTTTTAAACCTGAATGTGAGCTCACTTGTCGAGCTGTGGGCCAAATGTTTTGGCCATTTAGATGCAACCTTCTGTGCTTGTGAAATTAAGTGTATTATTAATCTCGCCTGACCCAGTGACAGGGGACAGTTCAAATAAATATGCTCGAGGGGGAAGGAGGGCAGTGTGAGCACGCGCTTATGGGCACCAAGTCGATGCAGAACGTTCGGGAACAGCACAGATAGAGACAAGCCTGTGTGGGGGGGGTGGTTAGATGGCAGGGGGGGGGGGGGGGGTCAAGGCAGTTAGGGAGCAGAGGAAAAGTCTGTCTGGGACACGACCACAGGCTGCCAGGCTCTGTAGGGATGTTTCATGGGGTGACACTTGGCAGGAAGTGTAGGGGCTTTTGCAGGGAGCTGTGGAGCAGGGAGGAAGGGCCAGTGGGGCTGTCTACAAGCCCTAAGGAGCCAGTTTAGATGGGCTTCAGATGGGCCTTTTATTTTTTTTTAATTGTGATTTGGGTGAAGATTTACAGAGCAAATTCACTTTCCGTACAGCAGTTCACATATACTTTGTCTCATGTCATTGACCACAGATTACCACAATGCAACAGCTCCCCTCCCACTTCCTCCCCATAGTTACCTCTTCCCAGTGTCCATCCCTCCATATACTCCTGCCCCCTGAGCTGTCTCCCTGTGCATAAGCAGCCCTTCTTTCTCCCATGATTGTTCTCTCCAAGGAGTGTGTCTATTTAAGGTAAATGTTTAACTCATATGCCTGTATTTTGTTTGGCTGGAAACCACAGGTGTGGGTTCAATTCCAGACCTGAAGGGCAGCTAGGGGCCATAGTCTCAGTGGTTCCACCAGGCTCTATCAGACCAGCAAACCTGGTCTCCACCTTTTTTTTTTTCTCCAAATGATTTTGAGTTTTGTTCCACATTGCTCTTCCTCTCTATCAAGGATCTCCTACACAGATCCCCTTCCAAGTGGATGACAGTGCTAGCTGGGCACCATCTAGTTCTTCTGGTCTCATAGTTGTATAGGCTGCAGATCAGATGGTGTACCAGTCGCTAGGACTAATTGTTTCCATGAATTTTGGTTCTCTTCATTCTTCTTTGCTCTGGACAGGGAGAGACCCATCGTTGCATCTAGATAGCAGCTTGCTAGCTTTTAAGATCCAGATGGGTCTTTTTTAACCTAATTTTGTTCTGATTGTAGAAGTCATAAAGGCTCATTACTGAAAGTGAGGAGCAGGAGATGGTTCTTTTTGGATTCTTGTGTATTATCTTAAACCAAACTCTCTTTCCTGCACAGTGTATTATTCTTACCGCATGCATGTGTGCTGTTGGAGGTTGGACCTATCACTTATTTAATAGGACGTCATCAGTGGCTGTCAAGCCTGTTCCCATCTTTGCAGCTGTCAGGCAGTCTTTGCAGCTGGATCTTTTTCCAAGTTTCCATCTCTTCAGAGCCTGTCATGGGGTGGGGGTAACTGGCTGGGCTCTGGACAGGGTACAGCAACCTTGCTGATGACCTGAGAAGGGGAAGCTCTCATCTCCCTTGAGAGACACTCCTGGAATCACATACCCTGGAATGGGAGTTACTCTTCAGAGGTGGAAACCATGGTCAGCCACAGCCTGTATCTCCTGGGCCTGAAACCCAGGAAGCCCAGCTGGCAGGCTATTGGCAGGATAACATTCCCAGCAGCTAACGTTTCTCCAAAGTCCCACAGCAGAGAGTACCAGTGCTGGGTTGCCATGTGCCCACAGCTCTGGGGCTGGCCTGGCCACCAGCTCCTTGGAAGTCAGGTTCTGGGAGCAGATGATGCTGTGTGGGACCAGCTTGCTTTCCTGATGCACTGGCTTATCCTCTCTGCCAGGGTGTGACCCATACATAGTTGGCAGGGTAGACACTTACCTCTCTGCTGGTGTCTGTGTGGCCTCCCTCGCCAGCTCTGATGCCCTGGGGGACTCTGGGAGGCATTTCTGCTCCTCCCCAGCCTCCCCAAGTATGTTGTCATTTCTCATTGTCACCCAGTTGATTTGTACGCATGGCAACCCAGTGTGTGGAATGGAACTGCTTCACAGGGTTGTCAAGGCCGTGACCTTTCAGAAGCAGTTTTCCAGGCCTGACTTCTGACACCCTTCTGGATGGGTTCAAAGTACCAAGCTTTTGTCTAGTAGCCAAGTGCTTAACTGTAGTACTTTTGAAAATCTCTGAGACCTGGAGGCTACTCCAGCAAGATACAACCCATGGGAAGGGACTCTGACCCTGCTGAGCTCCCAAGGATCCAAGCTACGTGGACTTGTGCCCATGAAGAGGCCACGGTATATTGGGATGACCATATAAACACCAGGATAAACACCAATTTCTGGCACATGGTTTAAACAGGGGATTGCTGGGGTCTGGCATTGCTTCCACAAAATGGCCAACTTGTATGCTAAGGCCCTTCATGGGAAGGGATGGAAGGCGCCGTGCACATCACCCAGTCCCATCAACAGCCAGTTAGCTGGACTTTACTCCAGGCAGGTCTGGGCTGGTAGCTCCATGGACACAATTTCATTCAATCCACATGAAGCCAGCCCTGTCACTACCCCAGTGCAGAGGGAAAACTGAGGCTGAGAAGGGACGCAGTCAGATTGGTGACCCCTAGTCCCCTCAAAGCCAAGATCCCCAGTCTCACCACAGGGCCTGGATTCGTAGATCAACCTGGAAACAACAACAAACAAAACACACTTTTTTCCCCTCAAAAACGAAACATTTTCTCAAGAACTAAACATCCCCAACAATAACCACCTCCACAAAACTGCAATCAGAAGTTTCACACTGCAAAAACAAAACCAAGACTCTTCACGTCTAGGATGTGGGCGCCAGGTGGGGTTTCTGTCTCCCTGTTACTGCTGTGATGGCAGAGAGGCTGCGTCAGGGGCTCTGGCTTCCCTTTCCAAACCTGCACAGCTTGCTCTCCCCCTTTTGCTGCTCATAAGGCCCCCAAGTGTCACCACGAACTGGGCAGAGGGTTTCCTTCCTGATATGGGGCACCTTCATCTATGGGGTCTGAGAGGCACCTCAGTCAGGGGTGGGGCCCAGTGGGCAGGCTCTAGGCACTCGCTGGCTTCAGCCAGGGTATGGTCTGCCTCCGTTGTATTCTCAGCCTTCTACAAAGGTCAATGAATAAGGTCTCTTGAAGCCTACTGCCCCTGCCCATCCACTTCCATGTCCCTTCTTGGGTCTACACTGCCCTGAGGTGGATGAGGTCCCTGATAGCCCACCAAGGGCGATGGTCAGGACAGAAAGTTACAGTGTGGAGGGACCCATGCACCTCTGCTGTGTGCAGGGCTTGGACAGGCTATGGGTGGGGGGTGCAGGAGAAGCCTAAAGCCTGGGGGTCCACTGCCCGGGGAGGCCCCAGTGAGCCCCATGCAACAGCAGGAACCAAATCATGGTGTTTATTGGAGGGTGAGCAGCACCGAGTAGGAAGCTGGGTCAGGGCCCACTCCCCCTGGGTCTGGGTGCAGGTGAAGGGAGGGCCCAGCCAGTGGGCTAAGACTCCTGTGCTGTGCCTCCTTGGGCCATCAGTGATGCTCTGTCTGGTGCTAGTCTTCCTGGGGTCCTGCTGACTGCCCCCAGGAGCATGTCCCCTGTGGGGAAGGGAGTGCCAGGCCTGCTGGGTTCCTCTTCCTGGCAACTTCACCTCTAGGACAGGGTTGCCCTCCTGGCGTCCTATCAGGGTAGCTGTTTTGGGCAGCAGGGACCCTTGTTAGTAGGACAAAGGGCAATTGTCATCATGAGCTGTGACCCATCAGCCACTGCAGGCACCCGGAGGGAGGGAACAGCCATCCTGTCACGGGGGAGGGTCAGGTGAGAGGATAAAAGCCCTCAGGTTTTCCGTGTCAAGTCTGAGGACTTCCCTGGGGCCAACACTAAGGGCTTCCTCTTGGGTCCACAGCCTTGGTCTTCTGGGTGTCGTTGGCCCCAGAGCCGCAGACTCATTGCACTGATGGGTAAACTGAACCCCTGGAGAAGGAGCTTTAGGGATCCTGAGAGCCTCTTGGTCTAGAGGGGAGCTGAGAAGGATGCCATGTGCTGTCCTGCCCTGGCTCCATCAGTGAGCGAAAGGGGAAGGTGGCTGCTTATAGACAGGCAGCATTGCTAGATCACTCAGTCCCTCATTTATTCCCTCATTCATTCATTCTCTCATTCACTCACTCACTCATTCACTCACTCACTCACTGATTCATTCTCTCATTCACTCATTTATTTACCTCCTCACTCATCCACTCATTCATTCTCTCATCCACTCACTCATTCATTCATCTCCTCACTCATTCACCCCCTCACTAACTCATTCTTTCACCTGCTCACTCACTCATTTATTCACCCCCTCACTCATCCACTCATTCTGTCATCCACTCTGCATTCAGGCAGTGAGCGTCACTGAACACCCACGACTGTGCAAGGTGGGAATGGAATGCTATTGCCTCCCAGTCACTGCCCATGTGAGCTTGCAAGCTTGTGTAGTATGTTAGGGCTGGTGGCTCTGAGAAATTCACAGCCTGGGCTGTGTGTGTGTGTGTGTGTGTGTGTGTGTGTGTGTGTGAGAGAGAGAGCAAACCATCCAGAGAAGTCATAAGGGACTGGAGTCTTCAAGTGGACAGCGGAGTGGCAGTGTACAGGAGGGCCCAGAGGGAAGAGAGGGAGGGTGGTGTGGCTGTAAGGAAGGGTGTGGGTGGGAAGGAGATGATGCAGGGGAGGGAGGGAGGAAGGCAAGGAGTTTGGACTTTATCTCTGGGGCAGGAGAGGGTTTTTTAGCTGTGGTATGATTGGGGTGGGGGGGCTGGTCTGTTTTGAATGGAGACTGGACAACAAGACTGGGTAGCAGTGGCAGGGGGAGGGTTGGTCCAGAAACCTAGTTCCACAGGTTGACCAGGGCCTCACACTGGTCTGGGGTCTCCTCTGAGGGGCGCTGGCTTCACTGGCCCTTGGAGCTGCAGCTGGCACCAGGCCTGGCTACCTTGGCCACCACAAGCCAAGGGCATCAGGATCAAGTTCCAGGCAAAGGCTTGGCCCCTCTTGCTAACGATTCAAGATGGGCTGAGCTGTGTTTTTAGCCCAGGCCTTCTGAAGCAAGCCCTCAGGAGCATGAGGCAAACTCCTCAGCACTTTTCCCATTCTTCAATGCAAACGACACCTCTTTATGGCCGCCATCAATAACCGCTCCCATTGCCCTGATGCCGCAGCTACCACATATATAATATTTAAACCACATTGGTGGGTGACAGAGACGGATGGATATTTTTAATCCCAACAGGCTATTATGGCTCGTATCATGTCTGTCAAATAAATATTATGAATCCTTTCCCGTTATCTTTATGTGGCAAGTTGACTTCGCCGACACATTTGGGGTGGGCAGCTGGCCCTGCATATTCATCCTCTCTCATGTATATGTGTGCTGCAGAGGGAGACGGCTGCAGCAAATGTCAATAATAAATGCCCCTGATAAAGCATATTATCTTCCAGCTTGATAGGCGGTGCCTGGAGAGAGCTGTGGTGGAGAGGACTCCAGGGAGGAGCCATCTTCCCAGGCCCAGGGGGAGATTCACACCCTATGCTTGGTTTCTTGACCTTGCCCCTTCTCCTAAGCCTCTGTGTGGTACCATCTGTTTCTCTGTCATCCTATTCTCCTTCCATCCCAAAGACCTCAAAGGCTCTTTTCTCCCATTGCGTAGAAAAAGACAGATATCCAGAGAGGACCCTTGTTCAAGGACCACACAAGAATCAACAGCAAAGCCTGGCTATGGCCCCCATCTCCTGGTACCTGTCCCAGCCTTTGGCTTTCCAAGTCTGTCACATCTCCCTTGTCTCTGGTCTACAGTCTTACCAGGTGCCTCCTGCCCCAGCTGATGCTCCCATACCCAGTGAGAAGCAAGGAGGCGAAGCCATTCACAGAAGGCTGGAGTACAAGGCCAGTAGTTGTTCAGAGGCTTCCTGCAGAGTTTGGCCACCAACTTTGATCCTGGGCCTGGTGGTAGCATGCTGTGTGACCTGGGGCCAGTCACTGCCCCTCTTGGCCTCAGTTTCTCTGTCTGTGACATGGGCAAAGCAGAAGCCTTCATCTGCAGGCTTGGTGTGGGGTCAAAGAAGCTGGTGTATGGCTGGCCTGGCCCCAGAGCACCCAAGAAGGCTCTGTACCAGAACTCAGAGCCACCCATCTCTCCAGCTCACTTGCCACCTCCACTTTCCAGTCAGGGTATTGTGGCACCTTCCAGTAGCTGGGGGTTTCTCAAGATCATCTGTCTTAGTTTTCTAGTGCTTCTGTAACAGAAATACCACAAGTGGATGGCTTTAACAAAACCAGAAAAACCAAACTCACTTCCTTCGAGTTGGATCCGACTCATAGCGATCCCTCCTTGAGTTTCCGAGGCGGTATCACTATGGAAATAGATTGCCCAATCTTCCTTCTGAGGAGTGGCTGGTGGGTTTGAACCACCAGCCTTCTGGTTAGCAGTTGAATGTCTTATGCACTATGCCACCAGACAGGAATTTATTCTCTCACAGTTTGTTGTTATTGTTGTTATGTGCCATCAAGTCGGACCTGACTCATAGCAACCCCTCTTTGGGTTTCTGAGGCAGTATCACTACAGAAGTAGATTGCTCCATCTTCCTTCTGAGGAGTGTCTTACAGTTTAGGAGACCAAAAATCCAAATTCAGAGTACTTGATCTAGGGGCTTGGTGAAGGCCCCTCGATGTTGGACTTCAGTTCTGCCTCTTGTTCCAGGCCCACTGGTGCTAGAAGCATTTCTTAACTCATGCAGCTTCTGAGACTGATGAACCAAAGGTTGGCAGGTAAAATGGCATAATCCCAAGATTGGCAGGCAACCCAGTAGGCCACTGGTTCAAGACCAGGAATTGGAGATGAAGATTTGCCAAAAGGAGGATCCAAATTGCCAAAAGCTGGAGACCTTCCTCAAAGCTTCTCCATATTTACTGCAAGCAGGCCATACCCTGAAGGCAGCTCTCCTTTAACTGATCAACTGCTCACAATAAATTCCACCATGGAGGTGATTATAATCTCATCATGGGGAATAACCATACCAGCTGCCAAACTACTCAAAACCATGGCCCAGCCAAGATGACACACAACCTTAACTACCACAGCATCCACAGAATCTCTTCTGAGACTCCTGGAGGGGACCCACCAGCTCTTACTCCAGGGTTGCCATAATTCCAGCCCTTCTCTACCCACTCTGGTTGCTGAAATCAACATTCAGCCTCAGAGTCTAGAAATAGGACCCCCTCCCCCACCACACACACACACAAGGGCCTTCAGCTGCTGGCCTTTAGAAGAACCCAGTTAAAGGGAACCTTATTCTCTCTCTTCTCCAGTGCTGGTATGGGGTATCTCACCAGGGACTTTTCTGAGGGCAGGAGTCCCTGCTGAAGATGCTGTCAGGGGTTTGTTGTTATGTGCCGTTGAGTTGGACCCGACTCACAGCGACCCCTCCCTCCTTGGGTTTCTGAGGTGGTATCACTGCCGAAGTAGATTGCCCAACCTTCCTTCCAAGGAGTGGCTAGGCACTATGCTACCAGTCAGGGGTCTACAGGGTTGCAAATGCTTTTGTGGAGGACAAGATCAGGGGTGGGAGGCCTGCTCCCTCCTCCTCTTCCTCTCCTGCCTTTTCCCTTCTCCTTCCCTCTCCCCTTCCCTCTCTTTCCCCCTCCCTCCCCACCTTTCCACTCCTCTTATCTCATTCCCTTCTCCTCCCCTCCCCTCCCTGCCCCTCTTCCTCTCCTCTTTTTCCCTTCCCTCTTTTCTCCTCCCTTCCTTCCCTCCCCTCCCTTTCCCTTCTCTTTTTTCCCTCCCTCCCCTCCCTTTCTTTCTCCTCCCCTCCACTTAGGTAGCATAGTGCCTAAGGCATTTGACTGCTAACCAGAAGGCTGGCATTCAAACCCACCAGCCACTCCTCAGAAGGAAGGATGGGCAATCCTACTTCTCGCTATGAGTCTGGCTGACTCGTTGGCAAATAACAACAACAACAACAACCACTGAGAGTGGGGCCCAGTACAGACTAGCAGCCTCTCTGTTTTCCATAGACTGAGGGAGGGACAGGGGTGTCACTTGGGGGCTGGAACCCCTGAGTCCTAATCCAGCTCTACCTGGCCTTATAGTGTGACCTCAGAGGAGCTCCTGGCCTCTCTGGGCTTCCTCCCCACTGCCCAGCTTTAGTCATGTGTCTCCACTGGTGGAAAGTGTTACCCCCAAAGGAGCCACAGAGGAGGGCAGGAATTTGAGGTGGGAAGGGCCCCCTAGGCCTGGTGGTTAGGGTGGAGGGCCTGTCAGAGAGGCGATCTTGCCCAGCCTCAAGCACAGGCTAGAGCACCCAAGCTGGGCCCTGGCTTGTCCAAAACCCCTGTGACACCCTGACTACAATCAAGCCCAGGGGAATGGGGCTCCTGAATCTCCTCTGTGGAAGAGGAACTGGATGCAGTCGAGCCCCACCTCGGCAGCCCTGGCCGTGCAGAGCCGGCGCTCAGACGCCAGCCTCAGAACACCAGCCCAGTGCAGACACGACCTTTAAAAATACTGTTCGTCCGCGATCCGGAGACTGTTTACAAGACAAGCCCAGCCAGGCGCACTGAATAGCCAAAGTACCTTAAAAAGCATCTTGTAGGAATTTTTTTTTTTTTTTTTAAAAGAAGAGTCCCAAACAAAAAACAAAACCCTCTTAGATCCCAGGTTGTAAATAGATGGATATTATTATAAAAATATTTCTGGCTGTCAAAGCCCATGGCTGGAAGGCTGGGGCACTTTTTCCATGGTTAGCTGGATGTTGCCAAATGCTCAGGCACTGTCCCGATGGTCTCCCAGGAGGGCGGTCTCTTGTGGGGTCATTTGCACCCAAGAGCTCCACATGGAGGGGAGGGTGACAAGCAGTGGCCACAGAATCATAGCATCCTCATTTTCTATCGAGGAGGCAGCGTGTGTTTGCCAGGGGCTTCCCTCCAGGAATGGTGGAGAAACAGTGGGAACTCGTGGGCTCCAGGGCTCTGGACCCAAGAGCTCCTTATTGCTCACATGGTGTCCAGGAGCCCTGGGCAGAGGCAGGGGCTGGGTGGCCTCCGAGGGGCTCTTGGGTGTAAAGCCACTTGGACACTTGCCTGTGTGACTCCTGGCTCCAAATAGCCACAGGGCTGAACAGAGCCCTTGAGTTTTCCATGGCAAAGGGTGGGGCTGGGACCTGGGGGGGGGGTGAGAGCCCAGGCCTGGGGTGCCTTCTGTCTGGAGGTGACACTCAGGTGCTTTAGCCCGGTGCGCTGGGCCCCTGGGATCAGCTTGGCACCCACCAAATCCTTTTGCCTGGATGCTCACCTTGTTCTCACCTGGTGAGCCCTCCTTCATGCTAACCTCACATACCAGCTGTGCCAGGCTCCCTGGTTGGAAGGGGCCTTACCCTCCACCTGATCTGTGCACATTCTGTCTGCCCATCATGCTCCACCTCAAATTACAGGTGCTTGTGGGCAAGTCTTATCTTTGCTTTTGGCAGGGCAGTGATCTTGTCTAATTCACCATCATCTCATAATAATAACAATGATAATAATAGTAGCTCTCACCTACACAGCTCCACCTGCTCAGTGTCAGATTCTCCCACTATTAATTCAGGTACTCAGGAGAAGACTGTGGTCATACCTATTTTTCAGATGTGAAAACTGAGGCCCAGGGTAGAGAGTGAGCCAGAAGCAGAGCTGGGGTCTAGCTTCCTGACTCACACCTTATCCATGTCAAGATTGTACCTCTACGTGAGCACCTGACCCAGAGCACAGGGTATGACCCTATGGAGGGGCTTCATGTCTGTTGAATAAATGAATAATCCATGACATTGGAGAACAAGAGTCATCCATGTTTTTTGCTTCTACTGGTCTCCACCCACTCTCATTTCTGTCCTGACACTGAGCTCCACAGGGCATGGATGGGCCACCACAGCCCACAGAGCCTACAGGACATGGCAGGATGGCAGTGTTGCTCTCTTGTCATGATATATACATGGTGGCCCAGAGGTTCCAAGGACAGGCTCCCAAGTCAAGAGACCTCATTGCTGTGTGACCTTGTTCAATCATGTCTCTGAGTTTTGCTTTCCTCACCAGTCAGTGGGTTTGTAGGGGCCGCTGCCCATGGGCTGCTAGAGGATTCTGGGAATGACTTGTGTGGGGAGCAGCAGATGCCATGGTCATTAAGGGGTGGCTTCTCTTCCCAACCACTTGTGCTGAATGGGGCTGAAGCCTCAAGGTCCCCATCTGATACAGGCCGGACAGCCTGAGTGTGCCCCATGGCCCAGGGCATGGTCTAGGTCCAGGAGTCAGCCTGGTTCTGTCCTGTCCCTGTGAGTGCCTACTTCTAGCCCTGGTGGGTGGAAGTCATTTTTAGAAGTGCAGGGCTTCCAGCAGTGCAATGGGAAGTGGGGGAGTGGGTTACTTGTGGCTGGGATGACAGCTGAGGAGACCGCACTGAAACAGCTGACAAGGGCTGCTGCAGGAGGGAGGGCAGTTGCAGGGCCAGGCTGCCCTGGGGAGCCAGGGTTGATGGCTCCTGCCCCAAGTGGAATGAAGCTTCCCTTCCTGGGGAGATAGCCATGGTACTCATTGGTCTTGCTCTGGGCCAGTCCTTTCTCTGCAGTCTGTCCTGCTAGCTCCGGGAGGTGGGTGATGTTACTCTGAATTTTCAATGATGAGGTAAGTGAAGCCCAGAGGGTTGTGAAGTTCCCTGGAGGGCACACTGCTAGGGGTGGTGCCCTGGGGGAGGGGTAGAGCTCTCTTTCCTCCAGTGCTGGGCTTATCTCCCCAAAGTCCGGATGGCAGACATGGAGTTGCCTCTCCATCAGCTCAGCAGACATGAGGGAATGGGGGTGTGTCGGGGGCACTACCAGCCTGTGGGACTGTGTGGCTCTTCTGCTCTCAGAGCCTGGGTCTGCACACCAGAAACATGGATTCCCCAGGTGCAAGCCTATGCGGCAGGCAAGGTAGACCAGAGGAGATGCAATGCACTGGTCCTGGCTCGGGGCAGCTGTTGGGAACAGATAGCTCATACCCAAACCCCACTTCCAGTCATGAGGTGAAGGAGACCGAGCTGTCCCGAAAGGAGTGCTTCCTTTTATTTTCAACCAAACAAATCACGAATTTAAAAGTCAGTATGGCAGAGCTACCCAGGGCACAAAAATGGCCAAGGCCACAAACGCAGTGTTCAACACCGGCAGCTCCTGGCCAGCCTTGCTCTTGTGAAGAAGGGTCCATGTTGAGCCGTGGAGTAAACCCCTACCCTGTCCAGAGGACCCCTGGGTCCATCCGTGGGCGCCAGGGGTGAGAGGCAGTGCTGGGGGCCTGTGGCATCTGCTTTCTACTCATGATGAACAGGGCAGTTCAGAACAGAAAACGATCCCCCAGCCCAGGTGGTCACCCTCTGCGTCCGGCGCATTGCTACTTCGCGGCCTCAGTTTCCCCATGTGCTAAGCAGGGTGGAGGTGCGGGCACATCTCCAGTCCCTGGCTCCACCGTAGCCGCTGCAGCCCGGCTTTGTGTGGCCGCAGCCGGGCCGCCGCGCGCTCGGCCTCTCGCCGGGTCTGTTCCGGCGGCCAGA
>NW_006922043.1:1001107-1103815 GCF_000298275.1 Orycteropus afer afer | reverse complement strand
GCCGGCCGGGCATGAGCGAGCCGCAGCCATGGACACCAAGCATTTCCTGCCGCTCGGTGAGTGTCGCGGCGGGCAATCGCGGCGAGCGGACTCCGGACCCTGCGCCCCTCCGCGAGGTGGCGGCGCCGGGCGGAGGCCGGGCCGGCAACTTTTCCGGCCGCTTGGCGCGGGGAGGGCGGCGGGCCGGCCGGAGCGGAGTTGTCGCTGGACGGAGTGGGCGGCCCGGAGGTGGCAGGTTCACTCGGGACCAGAGGATCCCCCTTCCCGCCGACTAAATTTAGCCTCCCCCCTCCCCCCTGCCTGGCATCGCCCTGGGCGCTCTCCCGCCTCCAGAGTGGCCGTCGCCTGCCCCGCACCTCCTGGCCACCAGGCACTTCCCTCCCGTTGGTGGGCGTCCTGCTCCGGCCCAGAGCGGGCCTGGAGGGCGGGAGAAGGAACTTCTGTCTTCCGAGCCTTCCCAGAGCCCTGGCCCCCACAGGCCGGCTTGGGCCCTCATTGGCCTCGGCAGCCGCAGGCCCGCGCCCTGGCCCCTTGGGTGTGTGTGTCCGCGGAGAAAACAGATTGGGACACCCCCCTGCCAACGTCGCCCAAGCCCGGTGGGCAGGTCATCTAGGAGCTTGTAGGAACAGGACTATATGACCTGGGAAGGCCTATCCCAGAAATGAGGCCCGCACTTGGCTGCACTGGGGTGCTCTCTGGAGCTGGAGACACATTTGGGAGGAGGGCATCTGGGAGCACAGCCCAGTCATTTTCCTACAGTGTACTTGCCCTGCTGCCCCCAACTTCATGCCCTTCTAGGCGAAAAGGGGATATGGTTCCTCACTGCACTGCCCTCTCAAGCCTTAGGAGCCAGGGGAGGCTGTGAGTGGGCACTTTATAAATGAGCCTGGGACCGATTGGTTTGGTGGAGGGGCTGCTGCCTGCATGTCAGACTGGGTGACTGATTTGTGCTGAATGGAAATTAAAACAGCTGATTATGAATGAAGACCACAGCTCCCCACCCCTTCTGTCTGCCCACCCCCTGTTGCCAGGGTGTTATGTGCATGAGGCCCCTGGCCTGGGAGGCAGTACACCCCACCCTGGGAGAGAAAGTGAGAGGCTGGAGCCAGCGTGGGGTTGGCCCACGGGATGTCAGGGATGTTGCCCCAGGACCTGCTCAGGATGAGTGGTGAGGGGGCCTTGGAAGTTTGTGCTTCCTGGAGCAGACTCACTCTGGGACTTTCTCTGTTGATGAAGACCTCTTCACCAGGGGTGGACTTGCTCTCACCCATTTTACAAATGAGAAAACAGGCTGGGAGGAAGTATCTTGTCCAGGGTCCCTGGGTAGAGTGGTGGATTTGAGTTTGAACCTGCAGCTTTTGGGTACGTGTGTCTGTGCCATAGAGAAAAGAAGGTTGAGTTGTGACATTGCTAGTGGCCTTGCGTTGGTATCTATTTCCCCCCATTAACACACACACGCATACACACACATTCAGCTGAGCTTTCTCCGAATGTTCTCTTCTAGGACTGATGTGCTCGGCTCTCTCTTGGGCTCCTCCAACATAGTGGGCCTGGCTGCACCCCGGCTGGGTACTGGGGCAGAACAGGTGCCCGTCCTTGATGCATAGGGCTGGCTCTAAGTGCTGGTACAGGCTGGTGCATGTATGGCAGGGATGAGCATGTTCAAACTACAGGGTGGCTGTGCCCTAATCCCCATGACAGGGTGGGTGCTCCTCCAACCCAATGCCTGGGGGCCGTGGTGGGCCCTCCCCACCTTTGGGAAGCCTTTGTTCACAGAAGCAGCTCTCAATCAGACCCTGCCTGGCCGGGGCCTCCCAGGCAGCCCATGCCCCAGGCCTGAGCTCAAGTCATGGGCTCTGATTACATTTTATTTTTTTCTGAGCTTGTAACCAGCTCTGAAGTCCAGTGGAGTTGAAGGTTCATTTAAGAGGCTACTTGCCTAAGCCCTTTTGTCAACACTGCCTAATCCCTTGTGGTGTCAGCATGCTGGCTTGCCCAGGGCCCGGCTGATGGCCCAGGGCTGACCTGGAGGTGTGGAGTCCTCGACCACCCCTTTCAGGCTGCTGCCCCCTTTGAGGACTTGGCAGGAGGGCTTCAGCATCTGTGGCTTGATGGGCCAAGGCACTTTTGCTCTTGCTGAGACTCTCAGCTGCCACCCACTGAACCACTCAGTGAACCCAATGTACAGATTGGGGAGGAATTGAGGCCTGATGAGGGCTCCACCTATTGCCCTGCCACCCAGGGCTAGCCAGTGCTCCTGCGCTCATCAGGAGAAGGCTTTGTCTTCGCGCTGTTCAGCTGGAGCCTCAGAGTCCAAAGGTTTCATGGCCCACCAGACCCTCTTGGTTGCGGTGGCCCTTTGTCAATGGGAGGATGGGTGGCCAGCAGCAAGACCAGAGGCCCACTGACCACCCCCTGGAGAGCTCTCGGGGCCTAGGGAACCAGGCAAGGGGCTCCTGGTAACATCAGAGACCCAAAATAGAGCACATTCCGGGGCCTCCCAAAATAACAAGGTCACATGACTCTGGAGGCAGGGCTTGGAGTCCAGCGCGGGCCTGACGAGGCAGTTCGCATGTCTGCCTGGGCACTGCCGACTCTCGGGCGTTTGTTTTGGTAAACTCTGAGGGCTCTGTTTGTTGACTGGGGAAGTGTGAGTGCAAAAAAAACAACCCTCAGATGCCATCCTAGCCATGGCCATGGCTGTGTCGCCTACAGCCTGGTGCTGGCTGGCTGGCCTCAGTGCCTGGGTTCGAGTGGGCAGCCCTGATCTTTTCTGTCCAGAGACAGCTGGAGGAGCTGGCTCCAGAAAAGGGCTAGTAGGCAGAAGGGAGTGCTTAGAATCCTTTGAGGCATGTGGGTGCGGGATTGGGCAAGGAGTCTGGAGTGGCTGATTGGCTACTAGCTGCTCCTTCAGCTGTGCCTGTCCTTCAGGGCTGCTTGGGGGAGTCACCTCCTCCGGGAGGGCCCCCCCCCCCCCGCTTGCATGTTGCCCCTCCCATCCCCTTAGTGGTTTTGGCTACTTGTTGTCTTGGTTCCCCCTCCTGGAAAGGGTGCCTTATGGGGTTGTTTTGGAATTGCCACAGCCCTGAGCAGGCACAGAGGAAGTGTGCATGAGGTCCCCCTCTGCCTGGGTGGGCTAGGCTGAATGCTGGGGGCTTGACTTGGAGAGGGGCCCCTTCCCACGGAGTCCAGTGGGATAGACTTCAGATGTGAGAGGTGTGGCCTGCTGCCTGTGTCATCTCCCTTCCTTGGTTGTATGGGGTCTGACCGCGGCTTCTATGCTCCAGGGTTGTGGCCTTGAATGGTGAGCTCAGATGGTGTCTTGAGAGACGAGGGCTCTTGGGCCTGGGTGTCCCTGAAAGCTCAGGGCAGAGGCCACTGAGCTGGCGCAGGGCCAGGTACTGCATGCTGAGACCTGCCCTCCTTCACTTCTCTGAAGGCTCGAATGCTCTCATTTTTGGCTGGCTTTGGTGGCAAGGCTCGAGGTGTCCCATGAGCTGGTCTGCTTCCATAGAAGTGGCTGTTGGCAGAGCCAGGCATAGGACTGGGGTCTAGGTCTTCTCCTGGCCACCCAACTTCATAAAGAGTCTGGGGGCCAGGACTGTGTGTGGGGGTTGATGTTTGCTGGGGATCTTCTTTCTCCAGACCTTTGTCTGGGCACCATCAGGCAAGTGGACTTGGTGGACATCATGGGGAGCAGGCTCACGCCTTGGCCATGCCTACTGCATTTTTTAAGGGGCAGGTACATCCACCCTTTTCCTCCCCTTCTCCCTGCCTTCTCTGGCCCCATTGTCACTTGCTTTTTTCCACCCATTCTCTCTGAATGACTTGACCGAAGCCCCTGGGTGAGGGAGAGGGGATCTGGGATCTGTACCTCCCTGGGAAAGACCTCCTGATGGTGGCTTTTCTGCAGTCCTCTGTCCCAGCTGCCTGTATGGCCTACCTGTCTTGTTGAGGATTTGCAGAGCTGTGTTCATGAGGCATGCCCCTAGATGGACAGTGCCATGTGCTCCCTGAGTCTCTGTGCTGAGGTTTGAGGGCTGAACCCCAATAGGCAGTGGAGCCAAAGTAAGCACTGGTGTGAACAAGCATGAGAATTGGAAGGAGCTGACCACTGCCCCTGTTCCCTTGGTACCAAGTGATCACTCATGGAACCCCTTGTCCAGGAACCTGCCTGTGGAGGTCCTGGGCACCAGCGTCCTTGGACCCTACCTTCTCTGGCCTCTGCCTGGGATGGAGGGAGGCTGGGGGTGCTGCTGAGGTCCATCCCTGCCCCTCTCCCTGGTGGACTCTCCCCTGGGGCTCACAGGAGGTAAGGGACAGGCATTTGGACATCTAGCCGGGCGGGTGTGATATGCTCTGAGCATTGGTGCCCCAGTGCATCACAGACGGGGAAATTGCACCCTAGAGTTACAAAGCAATTGTCTAGCTCAGCAGCTGAATGAGCGTGAAATGGAGCAGAAAGCAGCAAAGTAAAATTGGCCCCAGCCAATGCGGGCAAGAGGGGGCCGTGTACACATGTATACAGGGCCTGGGTGTGCACATATACTCATTTGTGTACATTTACTTATATATACTTACATACGCTCTCCTTCCACTGGAATATTTCCATGCATCCACACACCTGCACACTCACACCCACCCACACATACTCATAACATACACTCACATAGCCTCTCTCCACCTGTGCACTCACACATACTCATGCACATTCCCCTCACCCACTCATAAGACACATACATTTGTACATATGCCTGCTCACATTTACACTCACCACTCACACCACATACTCATACTCTTGCACACACCCACACACATGCATACATGCTCTTGTACTTGCACTCACATACATGCATCCATGTACACACATATACACACATGCTCACAAGCTTACACTCATCCATGCACAGTGCACACACACATATTACACATATGTGCTCATCCATGTGCACACACACATGTACTCATGTGTGCACACATGGCCTGCTTGCATGCACATGCATGTGTACATGCATACACATGGCCTGTGCCAACTGGCTTCTCTCACAGGGCCCTTACTTAGCCTACTGGGCACAGGCCTACACTCTGTGGAAGTGGTGTGTGTGGCACAGAGTGGTGACACAGGTTCCCTGCTGGAGCTCATCTGGGCTGAGGGAGGGAGGTTGCAACAGGTGGTGGTGGGGGAGGGGCTCTGCAGGTGGTAAGGAGGTGAGACAAAGGCTTGGTTTGAGATGCAGGTGGGCAGGGCTGGGGAGTGGCTGCAGTGAGGCCTGGGGAGCTGAGGCAGGAGGCTGGAGAGCCCAAGTGAGGGTGGTAGTGGCCCTGGGGCCCTGCCCAGCGGTATCTGTAGTTAGAATTGTGTCTCTCATGGCTGTGCAGAAGGTGGGTTGGAGATGGCAGGGGGTGCTGGACGAAAGAGGTGGGGAGATCCATGGAGAGGAGGATGATTTAGCTCTAGCCCTCTCTGGCCAGTTAGCCTGTCCCAGCCGGGGCCTTGGTGCCCTGTTCATGTCCGCTGCCTGAGGATTGGGCTGGGCCCTTCAGTGCAGCAGTCTGAGCTGGAGCTCCAAGTGGAGTAGCTTCTTGGTGGAGGGCAGACAATGGACACCACTTTCCTTAGCCAGAGGCCCCCTGAGCAGGGATGTAGATGTCCTTTGGATCCTTGGTATACACCCCTCCCAGAGAGAGCCTTGCAAGTCTGCCCCATGAGCCTCACGGAAATGCTTTGCACCCCATGCCCTGCTCTCCCCCACATTAGCTGAGACCTGTCTTGGGGCCTGGATTGCTCATGGGTCTGAGCAGAGGGGCCACATTTCCCTACATCCTGGGCCCTGGCTCTCTGTAGAAGGTAGTCGGCAGTGGGTGCTCAAGGGCTCCTGAGTCCACCTGGGAGGAGCTGTTGGGCCCATAGCACCACACCGAATGGTGGGGATATGTGGGCATCCACAGGGCAGCAGGCAGCCAGGACACTGTGGCCAGGATGGGACCCCCAAAAGCCTTGGGCCATGGAGGGGACATGCTTTTGGGATGGGGAAAGTGACAGTGGGACAGTGGGTCCAGCAGGTAATGCCACAGAGTTGGAGGTGCTGAGCATCTCGGGGTGAGGAGCTACCTGAGTTCTGCTCTGCTTGAGATGGTCACGTGTGTCCTTCACGGCCAGGCCCTTGGCTCCCAACTGCTCCTGAGTCGGCATGTGAAGCAGGACTCTGGTCCTGCCAACTGGGGCTAGGGACTCAGGGGACCCTTGGCCTGAGACCCTGCTTCTGGGGTGATGCAGTGCCTACCCCTGGCCTCCTTGTGCTTTGGTAGTCTGTCTGATCTTGGGGTGTCCAGCAGGGTCTCAGTTTCCCTGCCCTGTCCTGGCACAGGGCTGACAGGTCTCTGCAGAGGCCGGCCCCCCAAGTCAGGAGCCTCTAGCGTGGAGGGCAGGCAGAGTGAGCTGGGCCTGAGCCAGGCACGTGCAAACTCTCCAGCTGCCGCGGAGAAGCCCCGTGGAGTTCAAAGCTGCCCAGTGTGGCCACGGGGCTGTAATGAGGTTACTGATTCAACAGGCTTCCTGGTGCTGCCTTGAGCGAGGGACCTGAGTATCTTGTAATTGACCAATTTAGCATAAGTGTCCATGCTAGCCCTGGGCAGAGGTCAGGTGGTGACAGCCTGTTGGCCACGCCAATGTGCACATGGCTCCCACGGTATTCAGGGATCTGAATTGACAACTCCTGATGCCAAGCTCTTCATAGGTAGGTGCCCCCTTATACTTATACTGCTTATACTGCGGCCTCTGTGGAAAGCCTGCACTCCATGCAGGCTCCATCTCCACCCTATCTACCTATCCACAGGCTCAGCTCGAAGGCCATGTCCTTCTGTAAGCCTCTTCTTGCCAGCTGTCCACAGTGGCCCTGTGTCCCACTTTGTGGGCAGTATAGAGTGAGGTGAGGTCACGGGTCTGACTTCTCTGTCTTGCTGTGTGGTTCAGTTTCCTGTCGTGTGTTGTAGGATGTGTGGAGATTAAGTGACTTGGTGCCACAACAGTCATTGAGGCCACCCTGGTGGAGCAGGAGCCAGCAGGCACACGCGGAGTCTCACTGTCTCCTGTTTCCAAGGCACCTGGGGCTGGAGCATGTGCTGTACAGTGGGTGGGCGTAAGTGACCCCAGCTCTGACCAAGCAGGTACTGGACTTCCCAGTGCCCCAGGTGATGGGCTGGTGAGGAGTACTCTGGGCCTTTGCTGCCTGTGCCGAGCTGCTCGCTGGGAGAACATGGGCGTCTTTGCTCCCCTCCTGGTGCCCATCTTTGTGAGGAGGAGCAAGGTGTCCAGGTGACTTTGGGCTGGACTCATCTGAGCCTTGCTGCTGCTCCTTGGAGGGGATATTACAGTTGAGCTCTGGGGAAGGGGCCTGGGGGCATCCCCCGAGATGGCTGCTTCTGCCCTGCTCTAGGGTAGGCAGGTATGGCACCTGCCTTGGGCGTCACTTGAGGGGAGTGGTGCCTTGGCCTTTTTAGTCGGGTGGTGACCGTCCATTGGAGTGGCACACTGGAGCTGAGGGACCAGCCCCCTAGGAAATAGCTCTGTGCTCTCCCCTGGCTGAGTGGGTGGGGACTGGGCTGGGGAGCAGGCTCCTGGGGGCTGGGAAGCCCTACTCTGAGCTGGCTGGGGTGAAGTGTATGGCCACTTCAGCGGGCCTGGCTTTGCACTGGGAGTACTATGGTGAGCCGTGTGCAGGCTGGGAAGGTGTTGTATGGGAAATAGTGGACCTTGAGAATGGGGGTGGGGAGACAGGGCAGCCAGCAGCTGAGTGGGGTCAGTCCCTGCACCAGCCACCACCTCAGACTAGGCCAGTCCAGCTACCTTCTCTGCCACTTCCCCTGCCTGGAGCATTTCTTAGCTACCCAGGGCCCCCAGCGTAGAGGTCAGGCCTCTGCCCACTGTCCTACCTCCTTGAGCACTGATCGTCACCCTGTGTGACTGTGAGTGCCAACTGTTTCAATCAGATCAGAGTTGGGGTTTCACCAGCGTGGGCCTCAGTTGCCTTACCTGTAAATGTGGGGGTCTCGTGAGCCTGACCTTGTTACGAAGGTTCTGTGCAATAATCTGCATGAGGTCTTAGCATGCATCCAGCCTGCATGGCTTGGGGTTCCTGCTTTTTAATTATTTTAGAAGATCTCTGGGGCAGCTACAACATGCCAGGCCCCACTGCTGCTGGGGGCTGGCCTGAACGACTTGTTCTGCCCTTGGGGCACTCTTAGCCTGTTGCAGAAGCTGCAGGTGGCCAGGGCAACTCCTCAGAGCAAGGGTGTATCAGAGGCAGGGGGCATTGGGGAGCTTGGAGCAAGGAACCAGAACTGCTTGGGGAGTCAGAGAGGCTTCCTAGAGGAGGCAATGTGTGGTTGTTGGTGGTTTTTTTTTTTTTTTTTTAAACTTTTTATTGTGATCTGATTGAAACTTTACAGAGCAAATTGATTTTCCTTTCAACAATTCATACACATTTTGTTTTGTGACATTGATTGCAATCCGTACAATGTAACAGCTCTCTTCCCGCTTCCTCCCTATATTTACTGTTTCAATTCACCCTTCTTTCTTATCCTGCCTTCTGTGCTTTATCTCTGGGTTTTGAGGGATGTTTAGGAATTTGTTGGACTGAATGAGGGAAGGGAATCAAGTAAAGAGAATAAATGCATCATCTCTAGGGAAGGATATGGGGAGGGGATGCCCCATCTGGGCATGGAGTGGGGGTCCTTCCTAGAGGATTTTAGAATGACTAGCTGCCATGGCCAGGCTTCTCTGGACTGCCCCTTGCTTGCTGGGCTATAGATCTAGGCTGGTGGGGATGTGTGAGCATGGGGGAGAGGTCAGCTGGTCTGGGAATGATTAATCCTGTGAGGGGCTGAGGCTGCGAGTGGGCCTGTCTGTGAGGGGCTGAGGCTGCGAGTGGACCTGCCTATGACTGGTAACCCCAACTCCTCTGAGCCAATCTGACATCCCTCTGCTTCCTGGAATGACTGGTTTAGAGTGTGAGTGACCCACCCTAGGCTCTTACACCCACTCAGGGCTCCCACTTCTGGGGTGGGTGGGGATGTTGGGTTGCTTTTTGCATGGAGTTGCTGGGGCTCCCTCCTCACTCCTCTCTGTCTCCACGTCCCTCAGTTCATCCATTGTATCCCTGCCTCTCCCTCATGGGCTGCTCATTTCTCAGAAGTTCCTGTGTGAGCACTGGGCTGGTGCCTTGCTGCCCTCTCCTTTTGGACTGAGGGCACAGCTCCAATTGGGACCAGAGTCCATCGGGTGGTGGCGCCCCACCCCACCCCTGGCTGGTGGACTTTCTGCCCAGGATCAAGGTTGGGAGGAGGCCTGGGAGGTGGGGGCCTTAGTCACTGGGTGCCCGGCCCTCAGGGCCTAGAGGCAAGCCTTGGTCCTGGAGTGGGGGTGGGTGGCGCTGTGGGGGCCCTTCTTGGGCCCTAGTGGAGAAGGAGGAAGGACTCTGGGAGGGGTCTCTCTCCCTGCTTCCTGAGTGTTTAAGGCACAAGGCAGACTCCCTGGGGCTGCACCAGGCTGTACACAGGGCCACATGGAGGAGGGCCCCCCAGACCCTGGGTGGTAGCGCCAGTGGCTCCAGCCTGTGGCTCCGTCTTGGCTCTGCCACGTGGACTTTGTGACTTAGGCGCCTTACTTCCTCTCGTTATCTCAGTTTCCTTGTTTGTGAAATAGAAGTAGGACGTTGGATTGGGTTGGAGGTGGGAAGTGCAGTGGGTGCAGGCAGGCGTTTTCAGCACAGTGGGCTCCAGGCACCCCCTCATAGTTGATTACAGCAGGGTCCCAGGTCTTGTTAGCTGCTGAATCCCCCGTGCCAGTGTGTCTCAGGCCTGGGAAGCATTTGCTGAGTGAATGAGTGCCTCCTGTGGACATCAACCCCCTGCCCTCTCAACTTCAGCAATGCTGAAGGCCTCTTGGTTGCAGAGTTGACTTTGAAATTATTATCATCCTTGAATTACTCTTCTTCAGGGCCCCTCCTGACTTTTGAGGGCAGGGAAGTCCTGCTGTGTGTCTAGCTGGGTGCTGATTCCTTTGGCCTAGAGGACCCCCTGGGCCAGTCCTTGCAGCTGCGGGCCCAGAGGGCTTCTGAGGGAGTCCTTGTCTGAGGATGAGCGTCCCGCCTGGCAGAGCCCCCTACCACGGCTGAGTCGGACTGCCCACTCTGCTTGATTTAAATGTGGCTGCCTCTGGCTGCTCTGTAGAACCTGGGATTTCCCTGGGACTCTGTGTGCCACTGTTGGGAAACTTGCTGCTGCTGCTGCTGGTATGTACATCCCGGGAGTCAGGACCAAGAGATTCAGAGCAGACCTCCTGCCCACTTGTCATCCATCTGCCCTTCTGTCTGTGTCTGCCTGGTTCCGGCCAGCTGCTGGGGAGGCAGAGCTGAGTGGGGCTCAGTCCCCTGTGGGGTGAATGCGGTGTCTGGGATTGGATGGTCAGGATGGAGCCCCAGGCTTCTATTCCCCAGCTGTGTGACTTGGACAAGATGTTTTAAAACCTCTCTGGCCTCAGTGTTCTTATCTGTAAAGTGGGACTATCCCTTTCCCACAGGGTGGTGAAGTGGGTAGATTTAAAGGAGAAAATGTAAGAGCATATCACCCATAGTGAACATTGGAAGTAAGGCTGACTAGTGTTGTGTAGGAGCTCTGGTGGAGTAGTGCCTAAGGCATTTGATTGCTAACCAGAAGGCTGATGGTTCAAACCAACCAGCCACTCCTTGGAAGGAAGATTGGGCAATCTACATCTGTAGAGATATCGCCTCGGAAACCCAAGGAGGGATTGCTATGAGTTGAATCGACTCAACGGTGGGTTTGGGTTTTGGGTTTAGGGTTTAGTGTTACGATATCATCTCTGTTCCTGTCTGGTGTAAGTGACAGTGTGAGTGTTGTGGTGGGAGGAAGTGGGGATACAGAGGAAAGGTTTCCATATCTGCCTGGTCTGCAGTGGGCTGGGAATGTCTCAACGGGGCTGTAAAGGATGTATGTATAAGTTTGCCTGGGAGAAGTCAGTTTCTGCATCCTTAGACCTGTGTCTCAGCTGTGTGTCTTCAGAACTCGAAGGCAGAGCTTTCAAATCCACAGTTGTCCTGTGCCTCAGATAGCGGTGTGTCTTCCCCTGGCTGACCACCCCTGACTCCAAGGTATCCTTGTGGTGCACAGCCTCTAGCAGTGTGTTCCTGACCACATTTGGGCTGCAGTGGATACTGAACTTGAACCCAAGAGAAACATGGCAGCAGATTTCATTTAGTTCAGCTGTGTGCTGACCCCACAAGGTGCTGGGAGACAGGGAGTTCAGCACCTGTGCCCCTGGGGCTTATGGAGCACTCATGAGGCCAGAAGCTGCTTAGCCAGCCAGGCTTCCCAGGCTGTGCTCCGAGCAGGGGCGGGTAGGTAAAGGAGTCGGAAGCCAGCAGCTAATCTGATGAGTGAGGCAAAAAGAGAGGCAGGGTGGTGATACAAGGATGGCAGGTATCGGGAGAGTGACCAGAGGTGGCATTGAGTAGGGTGCCAGTGTCATGAGCCACAGGCATGTGCAAGAGCTCTCCAGCGAAGGGGCTACGAGGGGAAGGGCGGCTGGGGTGTGCCAGGATGTCCAAGGAGGAGTGGAGGCTGTGAGGTGGAGCTGAGTGCAGGAGCTGGGACCCCTTACCCTGAGGGGCTGGAGTGTTGGAGGGTCTGGCCTGGGTGGGCACATTGGCCCACTCTCTGTTTGGGGGAGCTCTGCTGCCATGTGATGAAGTGGCTGTGGAGATTCAGAACAGACCTCCTGCCCACTTGTCATCCATCTGCACAGTGGGGGTCTAGGGCTGAAGCGGGGATGATGGATCGGAGCAGGGTAACTGGGTGGGAGGCGCCTAGAGCACCTGGAAGGATGGAGATACCTTTCACCAAATTGGGGGAAACCATGGAGGGAGCAGTTTTGGGGGTGTTTAGGATTAGGGTTTGGGATGGGGTGAGTCTGAGCTACATCTGGCACCTGTGAGGAAAGGGTGGTGGCAGTGGGAAGAAAGATGGTCTGGATCCAGTCACCTAGAGGGGGGGACCACCCAGGGATGAGAACCAGAGGGACGAACACCAGGAAGGGACCCTGGGGGCTTCCTTCTCATATGTCTCTCAGGCTGGCTCATGTTGCTAGGAGAGTTGTGTCTCCTGTCCTGGTGGATGGTGGCCCCGAGCACATTGGTGAGTTTGCACTGTGCAGGCCAGGAAGAAATCTCCTTGGGACCCTTGCCCTACACACCAGGGAGGGGATAGCTCCTCTGTTGTGGGTGGGTGGCTGCAGGCAGCACTGGTCTGTGGTTCTGGTGTGGCCCTGCAGCTTGTCTTCTGTGTGTCGTCTGGCCCTGCTGGCTGCTCTGTGATGCTGTTCGGAGGGAAGATCCTGCCCCCTCTGCTGCATCGAGGGGCACTGGAAGGTGATGTGTCCCCTGTCACCAGTGTGCCTGCTGTAACATGGGCCTGACTGCTCCCTGGTGCCTCAGAGGTGGGAGCCTGGCCTTGGGGCAGGGTGACTTCCTGACCTCGGAGTAGCCAGCTTGGGTATCACGTTGAGCTCCCCAGCCTGGATGGGGCAGTTTAGGACTCACATCTGTACCTGTACCGTGCTGGTCTGCACCTGGGCAGGCAGCCCCTAAGGATACTGCTTGTGCGCATAGCTCATCCTCCAGCCTCCTCCTGGGTTCCTGGCTTATGGGATTTACTAGGCCTCCTTGTGATAGGGTCTGCTGGCTGCAGGACGTGTGGACCCTTTGAGTCCAGAATGGTTGGCCCCTGGCTGGGTGATGTGCTTGGTCCCTCCGGCCTGGGCCAGTGCCCCAGGTCATGAGGTCACCTTGGTGGGCTAGTTGGGCATAGAGTTCCCTGCCGTCAGCTGACATGGAGCTGGGCTGTTGGTGAACAGTTACTGTGTTTTTGAGCTGGGCAGTGACAGTGCTGTTGTGCTGGTTGGTGGGTAGAGGGCTTCAGGAGTCCGAGCTGGCCCTTGACAGGGCTGATAAGCTGCAAAGCTCCTTATCGGAGCCTTCCCCCGCATCATCCCAGCCCTGCACAGATCCTGGACCCTGTGTTCTGCCCATCCCAGGGGCACGTGGGGTGGGGGCCACTCATGGCTTTGGGAAGCCAGCAGGCTGCTGTGGGGCTCAGGGAACCCCAGAGTGGAGAGGGCCCCCCAGGACTCCAGACACAGCAGCCCTGAGCTCTGAGCCTCCCCTCCGCCTGCCGACCCCCACCCTCTTGGCAGCCCCCCCCTTTCCCTGGCTGCCTTTCTGAGAACAGTGAGGCAATTGTTGTCACCACTGTTGTCTCCCTCTGCCTCTGGACTCCTCGGCTATGCTGACAGCCCACGCCAGCCTGTAGCCTGGGGACTCCACTGGGATTTGGGTCACCCGCCCCCAGACCCAGTGTCTCGGTGGGGCCCCAAAGAAGCACTCCTCTTGGGTTGGGCCCTGAGCCCCTGGCTCTGCGCTGTGTGTCTTCCTCCCTGCTGTCTGTCCCTTATCCATGGGACCTCTACTGCTGTCTGTGGCCTGACCCACTGAGGGACTGGCAGACAAGCCTCGGGGCCAGTGAAGCCCATCTGGACGGGGGTTGTTGGGAGTGCCTGTACAGCCCAGGGTCAACCTGCCCGTGCTGGGTGCTGCCGGGTATGTGGGGCATGGAGACTCTACAGTGAGGGGTGCCTCCTGAGGGCTCTGGGCCCTGCCTGGGCAGGGGTCCTTATCTGTAGCATGAGAACAGCCCAGACTGTGCATAGCATTTGGCCTGGGGGTGGGGGGCTTGTTGGTCCCTTCATAGGGCTGGGGGACGTTCGGCAGAAAGACTGAGACAGTGGTGGCCCTTGGCTCCCTCCCTTCTTTCTCCACTCTCCTTGGGGACCTAGTGCCAGGCCTACATGGAGTAAAGAGATGGGGCCACTGCATTCCCACCACCTGGTTCTGAAGCCAGAATGCATGCATGTCGGCATGTGTGCCTGTGTGCCTCTATGTGTGAGTGTGTGTGAACATGTGTGCCCATGTTTGTGTAAGTGTGTGCATCTATGTGCCTGTGTGTCTGTGTGCCCTTTGTCCCCAACCCCTGCTGTCTGGGTCTGAGATTAGGCCCCATGGCCTGTGTGGTCCAGCTCCTTCAGTTAGTGAAAGGACCCAGGCAAAGGGGACAGCCTGGCCTGGTGTGTGTGCTTGTACTGCATATCCATTGAAGTTGAGGCAGGTCAGAGTGTGTGTGTCTTGTGTGTGTGTCTGTGAGCGTGTGCAGGGGAATTCAGGCAGGTCAGAGGCTCATGGTAAGAAAAGGGGCAGAGAGGGGCCAGCATGGGCACTGAATGGAGAGAATGCTCCGGAAGCTGGGTGCTGGCGTGATGCCAGATGACCGTTATATCCTCACTTGCTCCTCGTTGATGAGTCAACCAAGATGAGGGGCCTTCTGTTCCTTGCCCACAGTCCCACAGCTGGTTAGTAGCATAGGCAGGATTTGAACCCAGGATTTGGGGGCTTTTCTTTGAGCGGCATCCTGCCCAAGGCCTTGGGGGATGGCTGAAGTGCTCGTGGCCTGTGGCGAGGGACTGGAGCCTAGCCACCCTGCTGGGACGGGAGATGCTTTGTTTCCTGCACAAATAGCCCAGAGCTGGCTGGAGTATTTTTATTTCCTATTTTTACTTCCCTGTTGTCTCTTTTTAGCAATTCTGTTTTGGGTAGACCCCAGCCTTCTAGTCTTCACCCAATTGGCTGCCTGGCCCCGGCCTGAGGCTTCAGAGCAGGGATACCTGGTGTGTGTGTGTGTCTTTGGGGGGAGGGGGATGTGGCAGCTTGGTTTGCATGCTCCTGGTGATGGGGAGCTCACTTCCTCCTGGGTAGTTCTGAAGCGCAGCGTTTTTTTGTCCTCTGGGAACATTCTGGAACCAGCCAAGGGGAGCTGGAGGAGGTAGGGGGATGTGCCATGAGCAGTGACTTAGTTTCTTCTCATTCCCGCCTCCTCCCCACCACTTGTTCTTGGCTGGAGGTTGAGCAGTTGGGTGGCTTTGACATGGAGAAGGGGTGATGATGTGAGTGTGGGTGCTGGCCGAGGTGGGCTATGGTTGTATGGGTAAGTAAATACGCGATGTTCCTGCCTCAGACTGGCTGAGCAGGTGCTTCGAGCAGGGCTGGGCTTCTTCAGACCATGTCCACTGCTGGCTCTGGGTTGACCCACAGAGGGACTGGCTGCCGTGCCTTGGGAGGCAGTGGAGTCCACCATGGCAGGGGTTGTTGGGAATGCTCATACAGCCCAGGGCCTACCTGCCTGTGATGGGTGCTGCCAGGTGTGTGGGGCATGGAGACCCTACAGTTAGGGGTACCTCCCAAGGGCTCTTGGCCCAGCCTGGGGGTGGGTCCTCATCAGTAGCATGAAAACAGCCTGGGCCATGTGTGGCATTTGGCTTGGGAGGGAATCCTGGACTGCCAGATCCAGGCTGGAGAAAAGCCTCTGTGTGCTATGGCCCTCGGGCCCGATGGGTGGGCTTCAGGCCAGGACTGAGCACCCCTTGAACGTGGCCTGTGCCAAGCCCACTGCACTCACCAGTCCTTGAGGGGAGGGGTTTACCCCATTGGCAGAGGAGGAATAGGCTCAGAGAGGTGCAGCCAGTCTTCAGGGTCACACACTGGTCAGTGGTAGCAGGCCCAGTCCCTCTTTTCCTTTAACTTCACCTTGAGTCACCTTTTTTTTCAGACAAAGAAACTGAGGCACAGGGAGCTGGGATAACTTTTCCAACGCAGCACAGGTCGACAGGCTCTGAGCCTGAGCTAGGTCTGCAGTCCTTACAATGAAGGGCGGGGCACATGGCTCCTGATGGAGCAATCCCGGCAGGCTTCCTGGACCTTGCTCTGGTGAGTTTGCACTGGGCCTTGAAGGTTGGGTAAATTCTCATCAGGGATGAGGAGGGTGAATTTTGAGAGAGACCAGCTGCTTTCTGAGCCCTGAGATGGGGAATTGGGTGATGGGCTAATGGTTGGTCTGAAGAACCTCAGGTTAGTCTGTAAATGGCTTGTATCCACGATGTCTGAATTGATGCTTTTGCCCGGTAGATGGCCCACGGCCTGCTGGGAGTGGGCCGTAGGGCCTAGCCATGGCCAAAGTAGGGGTACAGGATGGTGCTGAGTTCTTGAATAATTCATGTTTAAGTGCCCCTGATTTCTCAGTTGGTGGGTTAGGGCAAGTTCTAGAGGCTTGGTCCACAGGAAGGGCTGAGGTGAGGGGATGAGCTTAAGATTGTGTAGGCAGGGGCCATCTAGGCAGGGGTGGAGAGGAAACTGTGTGTTCACAGGCTATGTAGTGGGGAAGTGTTATCCCTTTTCAAGAAACTTGGAGGCCATTGTGGCCAAGGGTGGTGGTTGAGGGGTCAGGCAATAGGGCCTGGGGGCAAGGCCAGCCAGACTGAGGGCAGCAGTTTGAGATCAGGCCTCTTAGGGAAGGAGGGCAGATGGTGGTGAAAGGCTCTAAGGGGGTCAGAGGCATACTGGTCACCTACTGTGAGGTCCCCGCCTGCTGGTGTTGCCCAGGGTGGGGCTCCTTGTACACTGAGCATTGGAGATGGCTGCCCCTTCCTCCTCCACATGATGATACCCTGATATTCCTGAATAGAGCCCTGGGGCCATTACCTATACTGAGTCTGGTCCAGGGCCTGACTGCCCACAAGCTGTTTGCACTCTGGCCAGCTCATGGCTGGCACTGAGGTGATGCCCCTAACGTCTCTTGACACTGAGGGGTGGATGCAGCTCTGAGTCAGACCAGGCCACTCCAGGTAGTTGAGTGTTGGTGGCTCCCTATGGGTGCCAGCAGTAAGGGCAAAGTGCCCGTGTGGTCCAGTGGGGGACCACTCTGCAGGACTCACTCTGTGTCCAGAACCATGTGGGGAGCTCTGGAGCCAGAGAGAAGGTACCACAGACCTGGGAAGAAGGGGTGCTGGACATTACTCCTGAGCCTCGCTTCTTCTGCCCCATTGAGAAGTGCCCAGGCTGGTCTCGGTCTCTGTGTGTGGGCAGCATTGTCTGTGTGGCTAGAAGCAGTGCAGGAAGACCTGGCTAGTGGGTCCTCGGATGCAGCCCATTGGTCTCTCAGGTGCACTGTGTGCCTAGGTGAGCAGAGCTGGCAACCTGGCTGCAGGGCAGAGAGGTTGGCCCAGGCCCACCTGCTGGTCAGGTGTCTGGCCTGAGAGGACAGTGGAGTGCTGGAGGTGGCCATGGATTCTGTTGGCCATTTTCCTGCCCTGTTGCCCACTGGCCTTTGTCCCAGCGTGAATGATGTGGTAGGCAGCTTGGCTATGCCTGGTGGTTCCTGCACGTGTGGGCTGGGCACTGCTGGGTAATCTTTGATTCAAGGCTGGGGCTGAAGGTGGGAGGGGGCACCTCCTGCTTGGAAAGGCCCCACAGATGGTGGGATCCCACTGATTCACCTTGGGAGGCCCCAGGGCAGAGACTGTTTGGCCAGTGGAGGCCACCTTGTCACTATGGCTGGGGGGCCCCAGGGTCCTGGGGTGCAGGACAGATAGCTCTGAGGGTCTGGGTCCTCCAGTGACGCAGACCCCTCGTAGCTGTGTGACCCAGGGTGGGCTTCCATCTCTGAGCTCCACTTCATCCCTGTGAGGGGGGCATGCCCTGGCCTCCTGGGTGCTCCTCAGGGGCAACTGAGATAGGGCCTGACCTTTAGTTCTTGCCCCCGGGGTAGGGAAGAACGGTGACTGGGGTCCCCTAGACACCAGTGTCCTCTTTTGCACGAGACGAGTTTTTCGCTCTGGCTACTATGGGCTCATGAGGGCCTGTCAGTGCTCTGTGTCTATAGTCAGGAGCTCCCAGAATCAGGCTGCATACTGCTCTGAATAACAGGTATTGGTGCGCGTGCAGATGTGAGGCTCTGCTTCCTTGGGTACGGGGGTCTCAGGGGCAGCTGGTTCCAGAACCATCTTGGATCCCAGGAAGTCCCTGCCCTGTTGCCATTGGTCTCTGCCTGCCTAGTGACTGGGTCAGACATGTATGTCTGGCAGGGTGGCTCTGGGGCATGGGCTCTGTCAGGGACCCCAGCTTGGGGGACGGAGCCTGGAAGTGGTGTGACTCTGGTTCGCCTTTTTCATCAAGCAAAGAGGATCTTTCGTAACTGTGGGAACGAGCACTTCCTCCCTTGGTTGGGTGGGTCAGCAGATGTGACACCCTCTCACCCTCCTGCCCGAGTCACCCACAATCCCCACACCCACCTCTGAGTGCTCTCAGTGGGCAGGTGGTGGCCGGCTGAGCTCTTGCCCTGTAGGCATGCCACCCTGTCCCTCTCGCAGGCCTGACCCAGTGTCCCCCCCTGGAGCCCCATCCTGAGGCCTGAGCTGGTATCCCTCCATGGCCCCCAGGGGTTTGTCTGTGTAGCATGAATGTGGACAAGCCCACCCCATTCTGCCTGGGTCTCAGTTTCCCCAGCCCCCAGCGGCCCCTTCCAGGCTGCCGTATGAGGGTGTGGTGGCTTATTTCCTCTTGTGGGGCTGGGCACAGGCGGTAGGGGCATGGGGACGGTGGGTCAGCCAACCTGGCTTCCTGCCCACATGGGCGAAGGGGGCTGTGCTCCTGACTCAGCAGCCACAGGCTGGGGGAAACCAGAGATTTCTCGACAGAAACCCCAACGTTGGTCCCCGCCCACAACCCAGATTTTTCTTACGGAAGTGCCTGACTCCTAGTCCCTGACAGGCTGCTGAGGGGTGATTGTGGGAGTGGGGCTGCTGCTCCCTGGAGAGTGTTACTAGACACTGGGCTCCTGCCCACGCCTGCTCTGGCTCCCCAGGGCTGCAGGTGGAGCCCTCACTGCAGTCCTGCCTTGATCGCATCGGCTGCCCATGTTCTGCTCAGCCTCAGTGGGTGCCCCTTGGTGCTCCAGAACACCAGTCATTCCCTCTCAGGTCTGTGCTGCACTGCCCCTCATGAGCCTGCTCCCCAAGTCTGTAGGTCTCTGCCTAGATACTGCCACTCCCAGAGAATGCTTCCAGGTTAGGTCCCCTGTACCCTCTGAACACCGGGAGTGGAATTAATGCTGAGGAGGGCCTGGTTACATGCTCTGCATAGTGTCAGACACATGAGTGTTGAGTGGAAGAAAGGGGACAAGTGAAGCCTTGGTGCCCACTGCCTGCTCCTGGGTTTCTGAGAATTTCTGGTGGGCAGAGGGGCCGGGAGTACTGGGTGATGAGGCCTGCACTCGAGCAGCTGTGTGACTGGTGGACCTGAACCATGGAGGGTGTCCAGAAGATAAACGCTCCGTTCAGGGTGAAGCCTGGGGCAAGGGCTGCTGCTTCTTGGGCCTCGGTCTTTCCACCTGTGAAATAGGGATAATGCCTTCCCTCGGGGCCAGTGTCTGGAGCTGATGTTTGCACAGCCCTGAGGTGGTGCAGGTCCAGTGGGTGCTTGTTAAATATATGCTGGGAAGGCATTGAAAATTGAGACAAAAGTCAGAGATGGGCTTTCGCCCCTTCAGCAGCCGGCCAGCGGTGGGGTCCTTCCTCAGCCTTAGGGCACCGCTTCCCACCTTGCCTTCCTGTACATTCTAGCAAGGGCTCCTGCTGGCTCTTAGTAGCTGACACCAGCCCAGCTCCTCCCTGCCTTGAGATGCTACCAGCACCTGCCTTGCCTTGTCCCCTTGAGGAGTTTATGCAAACCTAAAAATGGCTGTACCCTGCGTGGGGGTGGGTAGCAGGAAGAACATTTGAAATTGAAGTTCATTGTGCTGCTGGATCCTCCTCCCCTTCGCTGCTAGTGCTGCTTGAGAAGGGAAGGTGCAGATTAACTAAAGTCCCTGCTCCAGTGGGGTTCATTCATGAGCCAGCATGGAGCCATGCACTATGGAGACACTGCCCTGCCTCACGGATCCTCCTCTGAGAAGCCCAGGATTCATTCATTCCGCATTTGGAAGATTCTCTCCAGACTCTGGTTCCTCAGGCATTTTATGGAGTCTTGTGTTGCTTTCCTTACGAGAATCTCGATTCCCACTCTGCCCATTGCAGGGCTCCATCTTTCCTCAGGGGCAGGTTGGGAGAAAGGGTGGCAGCCTGGATAGTGTTTGGGGGTAGGGCCCATGCAAGTGTGATGGTGGGGACCAGAAGAGCCTCCCATGGCCCCGCCCCACCATTGCTTGCTCTCTGACACTCTACCCTGATCATGCTGTCCCCATCCTAATCTTCAGATCCTGCCCCTTCCATCCGTGCGGCCTGGCTGAGGTTGGAGCCCCAGCCGGTTAGTGCCCTCAGCTCTGCTGGCCAGGACCAGTTATTCTTTCAGTCGCTGGGGTGCCTGGCCCACCCCACCCCTGCATGGCTGTTCCCCTATCTGGATGCCCTTCCTTGCACCTCCTACGGCCCCCCTGCCACTGCTTAGGCCTTGGCAGGGGCCACCTGCAGCCCGGCTCCATGGCCTTGCCTTCAGCTGTTACAACTGTTGGTACCCTTTGCCTGCTGCCTTCCTCCCAAGGATTGAGTGAGAGAGAACCGTTGGTGGGCTCACCCAAGGTAGGAGGATCCCTGGTGGGAGCATCTTGGATAGGAGAACTCTGGGTGGGAGCATCCTTGGTGGGAGGAGGAAGGCAGACGGAGTTGGGGAGCCTTGGTGTTCACCCTTGGACAGCAAGGGGTGGCTGTGTGAAGAGTGAGGAGAGAAAGGGTTAAGGTACTGAGAGAAGTCGTAACATTTCTAATTTTCCTATGTGATTTAATAAAAATGTAAATTGCTGGGTGGAGGACACTTGCCGGCTGGGTGTTGACCGAGATTAATTGCGATCTCGGTGGTCAGCCTGCCTTTGTCTCCAAGCCTCTGTGCTGCTGAGTCTGACTCCTGTGTCACAGTGGAGCCAGACACTGGAAAGACACTGGGCCCTTCAATCTGGACAGGTGGTAGGAAGCTGGGGGCGGCCAAGCCTGCGTTGGAGCCTGCCTCCCCTCTGACCTGCTGTACCCTCTACTGCTGGAAGTGCTCGGGGGCTGGGCTAGGATGGCCTGGAGCCTGCACTGATGGTGATCATATCCTGGGTATGTGGGGGTCAGTGTCAGGGTGATCAGGGAAACCCTCCTCCCTGGGGGGTGACATTGTTGCTGAGGTTGGGGTGAGAAAGAGTCGGCTGGGCAGAAACTTAGAGGCAGGAATTCAGCTGAAGGAACAGCATGTGCAAAAGCCCTGAGGTAGGAGTGAGCACAGCCTGGGTGAGGGTTAATGCAGAGCTGGGCATTGAGGTCCTGACAGTGGGGGTGTGCATTGGTGCTGGTGGCAGGAGGTGGCTGGTCCTCACAAGGATGGGTCTGGATGTGGGACGGGAGTGAGGCATGGAGGGGAACAGAGAGTTCTGGGTAGCAGGCATATGGAGAGGCCTGCATAGGGAGGATCACTCAGAGCCTGGGAGGCTGTGCCCCTAACCCTAGGCATGATGGAGGTGGGGGCCTCCAGGAGGTGGAGCGTGGGGTACAGTACCCACAACTGGACCAGGGATTAAAGGGCCAGGACGGACTGCTGTGACTGGGGTTGTGGTCCCTGGACAGAGCTGACGTTCTGTGTGTGGTACCAAGACATTGGGCCTGCCCCACACTGGGAACCCCAAAGGGCCCATGTTGGCTCTGAGCCTAAGAGTGGAGCCGCCATGTCACGTGGCAGGTATAGAGGCTCCCAGTGAGGGGGCGGTGTGTCCAAGACCCAGTTCTGTCACAAGTAGTGATGGCAGTGCTCTGAGAGGTGTTGGCGATGTGTTGTGGACATGCTGCCTCTGGGTCCTGGTGGCAGGAGGGGTCCTTTGTGGAAGCTCTCCTAGGAGGGCCCAAGCCAGGTGGTATGGGGAGCCCCCTTCCACTCTTCTCTGGATGGCTGCATGTGTCTGGTGGCCCATGTAGGGAGTTTCTGGACAGGGTGCCTTGACCTGGCTGGGAATGCAGCTGGGTGTGGTGGGTGGGAGGAAAGGGATTCCTGAGGGAGCAGGAGAGAGTGGACAGGGACATGATCTGGGAGGCTGCCAAGAGGAGATGCCCTGGGGTGAGGAGTCTTGCTGGCTGGTGGGTGAGGGAAGAGGGGCAACTGGGCCATGAATTGGGGGCCTCAGTGGGTGGGCTGAAACCTGCCCTGTGGCCTTAAAGGCCCAGATGTCAGACATGTGGGCAGTTAGCTCCTGTTACATGGACCAGTGTCTGCTAGATGTTCTGTAGTCTGAGCTGGTGGTGCCTCTTGGGCAAGGCTGGTGCCCTGGCAGTGGTGACAGGGCAGCGGGGGCTGGGACAGGATTCATGGTATCTAGGGAGCACACATGAGACTTGGACCCTCTCATCTATGTGGGCTCAGGCAGACAGGAGTAGTAGTCCTCAGGTGGCCCTGGAGACCCCCATGAGGGCTAATCTACTTGCACACCCAACGTGTCTCATGAGGTTTGGGGTCTTTGGTCCCTCAAGGGACTGTTTGGACTGTAGTATTTTTCAGTGTGTGTTTTGGACACATCACTTCTGTGTACCCAGTTCCCCAGATCGCGAGCCCTCAGGGTGGTGTCCACCTGAGGGGCTGCTCTGGGGAGGGGCAATGCAGTGAGGCTTGCAGGGCAGGCAGGTAGGGACAGGCAGGCTGGCCATGATGGGAGCAGTGTCCACAGTGCACACTACCTGATCTGCCTCAACCCATCCTGTCCATCCTAGCTGGGCCATCCCAATGAGCCTTGCTCCCCATGCCCAGGTGCCCTGCTGGCCCACCCTGGGCCCCTGACTCCTGCCTCTGTACAGAGTACAAGCAGGCCCAGGACCAGGAAGACCGGGCCTGCCAGATGGCCAGGAGAGTGCATCTGCCCAGTGAGGCCAGGAGACGTGCTGATCGCTGCTTTGATTAAGCGACCTGTCTGAGGGCCGCTGGGCAGCTGGTTAGTGTCATGCTCGCTCAGCAGGATGCATGTAAGCTGGGCTGTACATTTTGCACTGTCCTGGGTGGGGGGTGATGAGAGGGGGCAGTCAAAGGAAGGGCAGGGCAGGGGAGAGCCCTGGGGAGACAAGAGGGGGTAGATGGAGGAAGGGCAGGGCCTGGGGGAAGAGTGCCTGGAGGGATGAAGGGGGGCAGGCTGAGGAAGAACAGGACTTAGGGGTGATTCCTGTGGGGAAGCGGGGCGAGAGGGTGCGGATGGAGAAGGAGCAGGACTCCTGGGGATCTGGCACTGAAGGGGGGGGTGTCACTATGGCACAGCACTAGCAAGAGAGAGCCCAAGTTCACGGCCTGCCCCTTTGCTTACCTTCTGGGCACTCTGGGCATCCCCACTTTGCCCCTCTGAGCTTCAGTTTCCCCATCTGTGGAGAGAGGTGGTCAATGTCCTCGTCTTGGGTTGGTGGCTCAGGACACAAGGTATAGCAGCCACGTTGGGCAGTGTCCGTGGCTGTGGGAGGGCCCGGTGTTCCTGCTTAGGGGCCACACACTGTACACAGGAGAGGGCAGGTGAGTGCCCAGTGAGGATCTGCATGCCCACTGCCTGCTGCCCAGGCTGCTGTCCACCCTGGCAGGGCTGGAGCCATGACCACCACTTTCTCTGTTCTTGCCTTTCCTGAGGTCACCCTCTAGCCTGTGTCACAACATCTCCACATCCAGGAAGTTGTTCCGGTTAGGGCCTTGCTCTGGGCTCCTGCTCACTGAGGAGTCCAGCTTGGAGCGCAAGGGCTGGGTCTGAGCCCCTCTCTGTTTGGATGCATACCTGTGTGGCTAGGCACTCCGTTTCCCAGGCCCCTGACTTCATCTGCACCTGGGCGATGGTGGCAGCCCCCTGTTGGGTGGTAGCTGTTTTACACACCTCTCCCATCCTGAGGTGAGCTTTGGCAAGGGTGGGCCAGGCATGGGGGTCCTGCCTTGTTTCCCACTTACTGGGAAGTTGGGCAGCATTTCCCCCGTCTTGAGTCATCATGTCCCCCTTTGTAAAATGGGGGTACCGACTCAGTACAAAAGCCCATTGTGCTCACGTGCCAGTATTATAAGAGGGCTGGTCCCTGTTAAGTACTTTGCTCAGGAAATTAAAATGCCAATGCCTGATTCTTCTGGGGGTCGGGCTGGACCCTGGTGGTCGAGCTGGACCCTGGTGGTCAGAAAAGACAGCAGTACTCAGGCATAGCGGGAAGTTGCTGGGTCATCTAGGGTGGGTGTCAGACTTTGCCGGGCTGTATTGTCCTGCTTTGTGGAGGGCATTGGTGAGGTCATCCCCCAGGAAGCCCTGGTGCCCTCAGTGGGGTTTGATGTAGCTAGAAGAGCGGGGACAGTGGTGGCGGGTGGGAAAGGGGGTGGGAAGAGCTGTGAACAGGGCTGGTGCTGGCTGAGGGGCAGGTTGGTCACAGCCCAGTCTCCTTGGGGCATGCTCCTCCAAGTTGTCCTGGCTTTGTTGCCCCAAACCTGATGTCTTCCTCTCAGAGAACCCCCAGGGAGGGCAAGGATCATACCTTGGGAAATACAATCCCTCCCTGCTGTGAATATTTCATCAGTGGATTAAAAATTGAAGCCCTGCCTGTGTCAGGGAGGGGGAAGCTGCAGGTCTGGTTCAGGCCCGTTTGCATGTGGTACTCAATCATGAGGCTGTGTTAATTAGAAAGCCACATTGCTTTTTAAAATGCCACCCTGGACCCTCTTTAATTAAGGCCAAGGTATAATAACTAACCTACCGCCCGCCAAGAATGCGTTTTTAATCATTGAGAGGAGAGAGGCATGGCACACAGTGGGGGTAGCATGTGACACATAGTAGGGTAGGGGTACATAGCACACAGTGGGGGGTTACATGGTGCACAATGGGTAGGGCGCATGGCTTACAATGGGGGAGAGGCACGTGGCACGTGGTGGGGAAGAAGCCTATGGTGCACAGTAGCGGATGGGTGCACAGTGCATAGCAGGGCTGTCTGGGTGGGTGTGGGGGCCTTGGAGAGATGTATGGAGGCCATGTGGGGCTGTAGCTCTGGCCAGATGGGCATGTATGTGTATGTGCATGAGTGTGTGTGTGAGTGCACATGTGCATATGAGTGTGTGTCTGCATGTGTATGTATGCGTATGTGTGTGTCAGGGTGAGGATGGTCAGTAGCTGTGCATGTGAGTGTGTCAATGTATGAGTAAACATGTACCTGGTATGTGTGGGTATATAGAAGGATGTGTGTGTGTTGTGTGGAGTGGATCCTGTGGGTGTCTGTGTGTTGGGGCAGGGAGAGTCTGATGTGTGTGTGTATGTGTGTGTGTTGGCCTGGCTGGGGCTCTGGGGGGCTGAGGCCTGTCCTATTGCTCAGGACCCTCTGAGTCTGTTTGACCTTGATGCAGGGTGACTTGAGGCTCCTGTGCCCATTTGCCTGCCCTGTGAGAGGGAGGTAGGACCAGGCTCACAGAGCCAGCCAGAGTATGGGGGCCCCAGGAGCCACATCTAAGGTACCCTGAGGGACCTACAGGAGCCAGGGGCAGTCAGGGGAAAGTTCTGGGCTCTGGAGGTGAGGTACCATGTAGTGAGAGACTCATAGTAGGTGGTGGAGTTGCAGGGGGTGCTAGGGCAGGGGTGGGCCAGATGATGCTGGGCCAAGGCCCCAGGAGAGCCAGGCCTGGACCCATTGGCAGTGGGAGTGGATAGTGCATGGGGAGGGGCTGGGGTGGCTGGTGTCTGGGCCTGGGAAGGATGTGGGGCAGTACTTCTCCCCAGGGCCTGCCTGTGATCAGGACTCCACTCCTGGCCCCAGACAGGCGGTGCAGGACTTGGCAGCATGGTCCTGCCTTGGCCCTGCCCAGCAGCGGGCAGAAGTGGCCTTGTGCCAGAGCAGCAAACCATGCGAGGACAAGTGTCTGGACCACCCAGGCCTGCGGCCGCACTCCCACTTCGAGGCGCTTGTTTTCGTTGGGCGGCTGCAGACAGCCCCGGGCAGCGCGTCCTGGCCCATGTCCCACCAGACCGACAGCACTTGGTAGTGGGGGAGGTGAGGGTGTGTGTGTCTGCTCATATACCCATTGGGCCACCACGAGTGCATGTCACACTGGCCTCCTCATGGGCCTGGCCACTGGCACGTCTTGCTTTAAGTGTCACTTGCCTTCAGTGTTGGACTCCTTCATGCTGGGGTCCCCACCAAAGGATGGCCAGCTGCTCCCTGTGGGGACGTCAAGGACCTGATGGCTGTTCTCTGGGGTGGAGGTGTAAGCTGACCCCCTTGAGTTCCAGGGAGAGTTGCTTTCTCCTCAGCCCCTGAGGCATGCAGAAGTCAGTCTGATCCTATTCCTGCCTCCTCTCCTTTAGAGACCTATGGCCGTGTCCTTTGAATATTGTTGGGACCTCATTATCAGGGTGAGGGAAGTGTGAACACCTTCCCCTGTAGGCAGCAGTGCATAGCATCCCCTGGGGTCCTCTCGATGTTTGCACTTGGGGTACCCAGTTTCCCTTGGAGCCGGAAGGCTGACGTGGAAGCTACCAGGTGGCTGGGGGTGCAGATCCACAGATGGAGGTTCTGGGCTGTGAGGAAAAGCTGAAATTTTACTTTCAAAAGGAGAGCAAACAGTGAGTTAGGCTGCCCATCCGGGAGGAGGCCTGTTTATTTTCTTAAATGGGTAGGGAGACTGTTGGTGTAGCTTGTAGTGATCAGCAGAAGGTGGAATTTCTGACAGTCTGTAGTGTGGGAGGCTCGTGCCAGTGTGTGGGGTGTGATGGCATCACAGGTGGCCTGGGCTGTGTTTGTGTGCATGCATGTGTGAGTGTGTGTGCATGTGCATGCCTGAGAATGTGAGAATGTATGTATGCATCTGTGTACATGCATGTGGGTGTGTACACATGTATGCACCTGTGAGTGCATGCACACTTGTATGTGTACACATGTGTATTTTATGTATCATGTGTGCACACACCTGTGTGAGTGTATATGTGTGTACATGTGTGTGTGTGCTCATGCATTTGCTGCATACTTGCACACTGGCACCCTCCTTGCCTGGCTACAAGCACACATTCTCCTGCTTTACAAAATGGTTTATTGTCAGGTTCTTTGTGCCTGTGCGTCCCCAGTGTGTCCAGCTGGACCGTCTAGTCACTCTTGACAATGGTGGGTAAGGCTGTCCCCAGTCAGTTTGTCCTTCTCGAATTGTCCCAGGCTCTGGGAACGGAGGGGTTACTGTTCTCATGGGAACCCCCTTTCTGGGTATTTGTGAGTCTGGGGTGCCTCTGCTTGTTAGGCCGTGCTATCTGTGGTCTCCCCACATGTTCCTGATTCATTGAAGTTGGGGAATAAGCCTTGCTAGGTCTTGTGTGGGATGCCCTACCTACACCTGAGGACTGGATTCTCATGGTGCTGGTGGCAGTGGGGCTGGGCAGAGTTAGATTGTGCTGCAGAGAGCAGGGGCCAGGGTGCCTGGTGCTCTTCTCCCTGGAGGGGGATGGAAGGCCACAAGGCCCTCACACAGAGCGGGTGCACAGGCACTCAGATGGTAGAATTGCTGCCTGGTCCACACCTGCGAGAGGCCCAGGCTTTGTTTCCTTCCACATGCCTGTGCTCATGGATTGGCTGGAGTTGGTTGTGAGAAGTGTGGGGGGCTCAGAGAAGAGGGTGCAGAGATGGATGGTGATGTCTGCTAGGCAGATGGTGGACTGCACATAGTGGGTGTGCCGTGCACGGGGCAGCTGATTTCACTCCTCCCTCAGCAGTGAATGTCAGGCTGTTTCTATCAGGATTTCTGCCTTGTCCGACACCTGGTGTCCTGCCCCCTGCTTGCTTAGGCTTGGTGTGGAGAGGCTCAGCCTGTTGAGTGGATGGACTCGCCTGGGGCATAACATGTTGGCCTCCATCAGAAACTATCACCCAGGTGCGTGCTAGGACCCTCTAAGGAGCATTTTACGTCCTGGCCTGTTACATCTGCGCCTCTGGAAGCTGACGGGTGTGGGGTCTTTTAAACACTGTCTGGGTGATTCTAATGTACAGTCGGGGTGAGGCCATTCATTGCACACATCATCTGGGCTAGGCATTCTGGTGTGTTCTTGCTGTATTTGTACTATACCAGCCTTCTCTGTACCTGGGTTTTGAATCTTTAGAAGCTTTGATATTTCTAGAAAGTCCCAGACCTAGGGCAACCCTCCCTCCAAGGCCCTGGCCCCTCATGCTCCTTGGGCTGTAACTGAGTCCCTGATGGCCCCTGAGACCTGATCATGCCTAGTCCCACCAACCTTGCCTTTCCAGGGCCAGGCTTGTGATGGGCGTGGGGACATACATGTGGTGGGCATGGGGACATAGTCATGGTGAGTGTGGGCCGAGCAGTGGCCATGAGGACCTATATGCGGTGGGCACAGGGATGTAGGGGCTGAGGAGAAGGAGGCTCCTCATCTGGGTCTGTGGAAGCTCCAGAGTGCTTGGGGGTCTGACTCTCAGGCCCCAGGAACAGGATCCCCTGCTCCTGGGGACCACAGGACCTCTATTCTAGAAGGTCCCAAGACAGGTGATTCCAGGAAGGGACATGCCCTTCTCCTGGCCTGGTCTGCTTCTGCACCACCAGGGCATGGGGACAGGGAACCTGCTGGGGGCGGACCTTCATCTGGAGGCCTGCGTGTGTCTGTCTTTCTCCGCAAGTTCATCTTGGGTCCTGCAGGACCCTGAGTCCTTTGATGTGCATGAGGGTCCCCTGGGTGGGATGTGACCCCTGGGATGTACGTGAGGATCTCTTCCTCAAGGGCTCACCCCTGGGTAGATTAAGGTCTGACATGGAGGCAGTAAGTCCCCCCAGGTTCATGACTTCTGTGATTTACTCCATGTCAGAGGCACCCCCACCCAGGGCCTCCCCTTTCTCCTCAGCAGAACTGGGGTGTGAAGTGAGGAGGGGCATGGTGGGTCCCACCTGGCATGCAGAGAGTCTCAGATTGTTATTTTTGGTTAATCTTTTCTTGCTGTGGTCGCAGCACTTCTTAGGGGTGGGGCTAGGAGGGCGCAGGCCCAGACCTTGGGGGGCAAGAAGGGTTCCCCACAGGGAGGAGGGCTATCTTCAGAGAGATATTTGAAGCACCTCAGTGTCTGCCAGCAAGGCCCAATCCTTGCACCCTGGGGGTGGGGGTAGGGAGCTGCCAGGCCTGCTGAGGTGGGAGCTCTTGCCTCTGCTCCAAGTTCTCTGCAGCTGGACCAGTGGGGGCTTGCGACATGCATAGGCAGGTAGGGGCTGGCCTGTTGTGCAACTGGCTGGCTGGGGAATTTCTCCCAGCGCCTGGGGCCTGCCCTGGCCTGGAGTCTGCATTTTTTGGAAAGCTTTGTGGCACCTCGCCCCAGGGGAGCGGAGGCCTCAGGAGGCTGGTGCCTGGGGACCCTGTGTCCCCCAGGTTGAGGCAGGACACCCTCACTGATACCCCCTGCAGGGCTATGCCTCCACCGTGGGCAGCAGAGAGGAAGTGAAGTCGAGTCCCTTGCTCCAACCAAGCCTGACTGAGGGAACCTGGCCGGGAATCTTCCTGGCCTCCTTCCCCTATGACCTGGAAAGGGGAGCCCCGTATTCTTCCCTCCACCCTACAGAGGCCAGGTGAGACCTTCTGGGGGAAGCAGCCCCACCTTAGCCTATGTCCAAGCCCCCAGCCCATGGGGAGGGGCCCACAGGAGGTGAGGAGACTGTGCCAGGCACACTCCACAGTGACCCTCACTGGGGGCACTGCCTGAGGCTGAGCTCTGGGCAAGTTCCTAGGCCCCTGAACTTCAGTTTCTTCTTCAGCAAAGTGGGAAAGCAAGAGTCTCACCTGAATGGGCTTTGTACAGGTGGAAGATGACCATCCCATCCCACCTGGACCCAGCAGGACATGGCAGTGCACTGGGATCCCTTGTGTTGGCCTGGGGCTGCGACTAGGACGTATGGGCCTGATAGGAGGTCCCGGACAGGACTCCACTGCCTGTGTCCTACTGTATGCCTTGTAGGGCCTTCCAAATCATTCTCTGGAGGTCACCAGACCTAGGAGTCTCACATAGAAGGAGGCCCTGTTTTCCAAGCATATATTGTGTGGGCGCTGCAGTGATTGTCCTGGTCACTGGTATGCAGTGGGGCAAGGGTGGGCTTCTCAACCAGCTGAGAGGAAAGGTACATTCAGCTGGCCATGTTCCTCTGCAGTGGGAAAGAAAGACTTCTCTTGCGGGCCCCACCCTGCCCCCAGGCCTCGCCACCCGCATTGAGGCCAGCTGCCTAGGGAGGTACCTCCCTCCTTTGCAACCCCAGCCCCTTGAGGGGTCCCCTGCCAAGAGCCCCCAGGAAAGCTCTGGGCCTTGATCAGGGCTTGGGGCAGGTTGACAGCTAGTTCAGAGCAAAGGCACAGGCAGGGCCAGGGTGGAAGCAAAACAGCAAAACAAACCCACCCCGGCCCACCCAGCCCACACCAAGCTTCTTATCTGGGTCCCTACAGCCCTGTTGCAATCCCTAGATGAGCAGGTTGAGAAATGCTGATGGGCGAGATAGTCGCCCGGGTGCTGAGATGTCTGGGGCAGTCCAACAGGTTTGATTCCTGCCTGGATGGAGTGGTCCTGCTTCCTGGGAAGAAGCTGGCCAGAGTTCACTGCAGGGAGAGCACCCAGCCACCTGCCCTGGCCATGCACCTGGCCAGCACCTGGGGAAAGGGCAGGGACAGGGAGGGGGCACTGTGCAGCTGGCCTGCACTTGGCTGTTCTCCTAGGTTGTGAGTTTCCTTGACTGCCTGGAGTGGGGGTAGAAGGGGAGGTGAAAGAGATCTGTAGGTATCCAAGAAGCAAGAATGGTGAGACTTCATCTCATGTACTTCGAACATGTTATCTGGAGGGACCGGTCCCTGGAGAAGGACATCATGCTTGGTAAAGCGAGAGAGCTAGTGAAAAAGAGGAAGACTTTCAATGAGATGGACTGACACAGTAGCTTCAACAGTGGCTCAATCATGGCAACGATTGTGAGAAAGGCGCAGGACTGGGCAGTGTTTCCTTCTGTTGTGCATGAGGTCTCTATGAATCAGGACTGACTTGATGGCACCTAACAACACCCTGTTTACAAGGATTGTTCAGACTGTGAACACAGTGTGTTGAGTTGCCTGGGGTGGCTACATGGTAGTGGGAGTGGGTGACTCCAGGCCCAAGGCAGCCCCTCACTTGTACTGTGGCCCTGCACTTGGGGCCCTGAAGGCCAGGGGATCAGCAGTGATGGACATGAACAAAAAGATCAGATCTTAGGAAGGGAATGCCCCACTCAGCTAGAAGTTAGACTTGTCACCCAGAACCTTCCTGAACAAAAGCATGCCCCACAAGTAACCAGAAAGGGCCACCCCCAGGTCAGAGCCTGTATTCTTAGAAAATTGTGTGTAACTCGTAGTTTCTTAATATGTTTGTTCAGGGTTTGCTCTCGCAGCCTTTGACCTGTCTTGTTGAAGGATGAGACGATGGGGCAACTGGCCTGACAGCCAGGGAGGTTCAGGAAGTAGACTCTTTGGCTGGCTATTGAGCTAAGGGGCAGATAGCCTCGTGAGAACGTTCACAGTGGTCCTAGAGAACACAGGGAGGGACAGAGAAGTGGACCATGGAGAGAGGAGACTGAGGGTCCTTCTGACACTCTGGGACACAGGGGAGTGATGTGTGACCTCCAGATGTGCTTCTGCCAGTAGAACCTGTGGCCTGGCAGGATCCAGTGTGAGCTTCCTTCCTGGGTTAGAACTAACATGGCTGGGCCAACCTGGATATCCCAGCCTGGTGAGTGTGCCTTAAGGTAGGCACATGACCAGTTAGACCATCCTGACCGCTCTGGGGCAGGAGATGGATAAGGGGCAGGGTGTGGTGGGGCCAGGGAGGGGTTAGCAATGGTCAGTGCAGTCCAGGAAACGGGTGGGATAGGGGCTTGAAGGTGGGCTTCCTGGAGGTGGCAACAAGGAACAGCATATTCAAAGACCCATGAGAGAGGCCATGGTGCTTCTGGAGACAGTCTGGGGCTCAGCATGGGGAGGCTAAGAGCTGAGGGCAGGCAGTCATTGGTGGCCTGGACAAGAAGGAGGTTGGCAGTCAGGTCTGGACTTGACCCTGTGGGTACTGGGGAGCACGGAGGCATTGCAAGCAGGAACTGATGATTCCAGAGATTTCTCCTGGGTTACAACTTCTGGACTTCCGTGTAGATGCTGTTGTAACAGAACAGGACTACCCCAGGCACCCCTCTCCTAACCCCCTCCCATTTGTTAGCAGATAGATAGGTCCTGGGACAAGCTCAAGGCTTGGGCTGGGGTGTCTCTGGGTGCTGGCGGCCTCAGGAATGTTTGCCAGCCCTGTGAACTGAGTGTGTGCAGCGTTCAGTGGGTGGAAGGGCTGTAGGCATAGCGCTAGGGCCCCAGGATCCCTGTGATGGGCTATGGCAGGGGTGGGGCAGGCGGAGCCCTTGGTGGGTGGGCTAGAATGTCCCAGGTTCACACCCCTATGTGAGAAGCGGATCTTTTTGAGGCCTTGCACTTTCCCCACCCTCACTCTTCCTTCCATTTTTGGGCAGCCATGTCAGGGTGGGCATTCAGTTGAGAGAGATTTATTGGGAACCCCTGGGAAGGTGCCATGAGAAAAGGCTGGGGTGGGGCCCAGGGAGAGTGGGTCTACTTCTAGAGGCAGAGGAGAGGAAGTTTCTGGTAAGCAGCTGGGCTGGAGGACATTGTCTGGCAGGACATGGGCAGGGAGACTGGCTTTGGACCATCTTACGGCCATCGATATATCAGAGACAAAAGCAGAGGTATTGAGGTAGGGGCCACCTGCCTGCACCTGAGGGTTCCTTAGGGTGAAATTTGAAGGCTGCCCAGCTGGGGAAACTGAGGCCCAGGCAGGCAGTGGAGACTACAGAGTGTAGGGCAGAGCAGGGTCTCCTTGCAGAGGCCTGCCCTGCCTGTGGGGTTGCTGGGGGTGCCTGGTGAGGCATGTGTGCTCTGGCTGTCTTTGATGGGCTGCCTGGGGCCTTCTCTTGTGTTTTGGAGTGGCTTTGCAATAATTATCCAGCAATAATGAGCTAATTAATCGTTGCAGGTGTGGAGGGTGCCACCCCCTTCCAGATATTTCTCCCTCATATCTTCACTTCTGCTTCCTCCTTCCTTGATGGTCTGCTGCCTCACCTGGTCTGGCTTGTGTCCCCCGCACCCAGCCCTGTGGAGAATGAATCCCATGTATCAGCCCTGTGGGTTGGGGAGAGGGGAGGGAGACCCTAGACCCTGGCTGATCCCTGAGTGGGCTTTGGGTTGCTTTTCCTGAAAATTGGCAAAGAATGTGCTCTCTCCCGTCTGCCCAGTGAGTCAGAGCCCAGAGGGCCTTTGAATGTGGGAAGTGTGGCCCGGGAGTCTGGGGGGCTTTGCCCTCCTACTTGTTGCACCCCACCCCCCAGGCATGAACAGCCTCTCCTGGAAGGTGGGCCTGGGAAGGTCCTTGGTGCCCAGCCCTGCTGTCCTGCAGCCTGTTGGAGGCAAAGGTTTGGTTCAGGAGGGTTTGTCCAGCTGGGCAGCTGGGGGACAGTGACTCTGTGAGGGGAAGGGACCAGCAGCTCAGCCTCCAACTGGTTCCCCCAGAGCAGTTTCTAGAGTGGCTAGCCCCTGGGCTGGGGAGGGGCATGTTCCTTGGGTTGGCGAGTCCAGTCCTTGCATTGATGTGGGCCTGAGGGCTGAGTGGCCTGGATGGTGATAGGCTGCAGGTCTTGCCTGTCATCGGGCAGGTGGGTGGGCAGGAGCAGAGGGGCAGGAAGCAGCTGTCTCCCCTTCCTTCCCACCTCTGCAACTGTGGGCCAGGCTTTGGGGGGGTGGTGGTGCTGGTTGCCAGAGCGTCAAGCCCCCGGCTCACAGAGCCCTTCTCTGAGCGCAGGGATCAGGAGTGTTCCCTCGGGGTTGGCCCCATGTCCTCTCTAGCCTCAGCTTCCTTTTCCGAGGTGTTGTGAGGCAGCATGGTGGCCAGCACCATGACCCTCTGCTGTGGTGCCTCCAACTTGGGCCCCTTGGAAAACCTTTGGGAACAAGGGTCTTTCTCAGGCCCGGAGGGCTCTCTATTGCTCTTTGGCCAGGTAGATCTGGAAAGGCTTTGGCCATGGGGCTTCCCTGTATTAGAGTAAGGCTGTGACCTGGACGCCAAGAGGGATGTTCTGGCGGAGAGACTCCTTGGGGCTGGAGGTGGGCACATAGGCACATGGGCTGCTCTTGGGAAGGTTGAGGCCACCTGTCTGGGGCAGGCAAAGATGGGGGGCAGGGTTCCGGGCTCCCAGGCTTGCTGTGGGGGATAGAGGTCCCGGACTCCACCCCCAGTGGCTGCTAGAAGGTCTAGGGAGTGAGGAGGCCTAGGAAGGTTCTAAGCTGCCTCCCGCTTGAGGGTACCCCTGGTGCTGGTCTGGCTTGGGCTGTGCTTCTCTTGGGCCCCCCACATATGGTGAGGGATGCTGGCCTTGCTCAGAGAGAACTAGCTTCTAGGTGTCAGACTGACAGTCCCATATGCCCTGTGCCTGACTTGTCAAAGTAAGGAAGTGACCATTTAGCTAATTAACTCATTAATTAATCCTGGAACCTTCCATGATCACCTTCTCTGAGTCAGACTCTAGTTTCGGAGGCAACAGGGAACTTAAAGATTTGTTGAATGGTCTCGTTTCACAAATGGGGAAACTGAGGTCTCATTAATGCTCTCACACTGGCCCTGCCTTTTATCTGTGTCCCCCAGCCCTTTAGGTTAAGATCTCAATGCCACTCTGGGTCCCTTGACACAGCCCTGGGTTTCTCGATGTCGCCCTGGGTCTCTCAATGCTGCCCTAGTCCCAGGGCCCTGTGCGTGTATTTGGGCACACAGTGAGCATTTCATCCTCTTGTGCCCACAGTCAAGAGGACATGGAGGCCCATCTAAGGACTGGTGGAACCTTCACGATGTATCTGACCGTCTGATGCTTCCACATCCCTTCTGCCCCCGTGGTGTGTGTCTCCAAGGGAGTCCAGCCTGGCAGAGCCTGGCAGCTGGACTGGGGCGAGCTGGGTGGGTGGTGCGCTGACAGATGAGGCCTTGGGCGTTGAGGTGCTGCCGGGGACTAAACTCCTGCAACGCACACGATCCATCAGGGCTTCAGTGCCGGGAGGGCCGTGCCGCCACAGGCTGGTAATGAGCTTTCCTTCGTAATTTGTGTCTCCTAATTGCCAAATGAGCGCCTAATGGCTCTGATCAGAATCGGAAGACTTGCAGGCTGGCCTGGGTTTGGCAGAATGCCCCTGCTTCCTGCCTCTTCTGGACAGAAGTCTGAAGTGAGTGGACAGAGTAGGTGCTCCTCCCAGGGAAGTGTCAGGTGTGTGCGACCTGCCTTGTTCTCCCCATGGACGCGGGCCCTCTGGCTGGTGAATGTAAGCAGGTAGTGAGCACAGGCACGTGTGTAGGACACAGGCACCTCTGGTGGCAGGGGTGGCGGGGCCTTTGGAGGTGTCCTCCCCCACGGAGCCAGCAGTGGTGCAGGAGGTGGAGGTCCAGGCCCTTGTCAACTAATTTCATCCTTCACTGGTTTCTCAACTAAGCACCCAGCTCTAATGGCTGGTGGACCCGTGAGCCCTCTTGACTGGGCAAGTGGTGCAAGCTTTTGCCTCCTCTCTTCTCAGGGCTCTGGCTTGCACTTGTTCAGAGACTAGAAGGCACCATCCTTCAAAAAAGGTCCATGTGGTGCAGGTGGCCAGAGGGCAGTGATGCTCAGGTTGGGGTAATGACAGCTGTTGAGAGGTGGTGCCATATGCCCTGTCAGTTCCAAGCACCCTCTAGCTGAATTAGGACATCTTCTCATTTAACCTGAGTTTGTGAGGTCCAAACATCTTATTTGTAAAATTCAGGCATTAAAGAAAACTATGCAGGAGGGGTGGGAGGGCAGCGTGTCTGGTAAATGCTGCTTGATGAGCACAGGGGTATGTGTATGCGTGCATATGTGTGTGTGAGCACAGGTGTGTGTGTGTGAGCACAGGTGTGTGCTTGTGCCCATAGGTGTGTGTGGATGAGCATAGGTATATGTGCCTACGTGTAAGTGTGTGGACAGGTTCATGCATGTGTGAGCACAGGTGAGTTTACACAGGTATATATGTGAGCACATATCCATGTGCCCATGAGTGTGTGTAAGCACAGGTATGTGCATATGAGCACAGATATGTGTGTGCCTTGGGTGTGTATGTGTGAGAGCAGGTATGTACGTGTGAGCATAGGTACGTGCATATGCACATAGGTTTGTGTGTATAGATATGTGTATTGTGTAGGTGTGTGCACATGTGAGCACAGGTGAGTGTACACAGATATATATATGAGTGCAGGTGCATGTGTGTGAGCATGGTGTATGTGTTTGCAGATAGATGTGTGCGTGTAAGCACAGGTGTATGTATGCACTCTGGTAGACTCTGTGCCCCTGTATATGGAGTGTGGATGGGCTGACCTGCAGAGATGGGCCCCAGGAGAGGGCCTGGCATTGACATCTTGGGTCACAGTGAATGTAACAACACCCCCATTTTGGATGCTCACCTGTGCGTGTGTACTGGGAGACCTGTGTCTGCTCCAGCAGTGTGGACTGAGGTCCACACAGCTCAGGTCCAGGTACCTCCTGGCCTGGAGGCCCCTCCTGAATCTCTGGGCAGCTTCCTGCTCCTGACTTTGTTCCTGCACTCCCCTGGGCACAGCTGGCCCTGGTGTTGGGGTGTTTGGGGAGTGAGGAGCAGGGTGTCCAAGTTGGGGCTGCCTGTCCAGCCCCTGGCTTGTGATCCTGGCTGTTAAAACGTTATAGATCAGGGATCTTGAATTCCTCCCCATTCTCCACTGAGGCTGTGGAGAGTTATGCCCTGTCCAAGGTCACACAGTGATGGTGGGGCAGTCTCATAGCATCTGGGGGCTTCTGTTGTGGTCAAAACCCTGGAATCTTGGGAGTGAATGTGGCAGGGCTAGGTGCTGGCCAGGGAGGAGGTGGTGGGCTGATGAGTTCCAGAGGCAGCAACTTTCACAGTTGGGCACTTATACGCCCTGCCAGGCAGCCCCCAGGACAGGATCTCCATCAGGCCTAATGGATGAATGATGGACGGGATGAATTACTGGGGGTCTGTCTGGCTGAGACATCTCCTCTGTTCAGGGAGCGTGCTGTCCCCATCCCCGCCCTCACGCAGGGGCAGAACTCATGGGGCGGCCTGCTCGGCAGTGACTGGGTCAGGGGAGTGGCCTGTCTGCAGAGCTTTAAGAGCAGCAGGGTCTGTCTAGTGTATGTCTGCCCCCATTCCCCTTTCCTGAGACAGGCTTGGCCTTTCTTGAGCATATCTTGTTAGTATTTCTGGGTTCTAGATGGAAACTAAGACTGTGAGGGGCCCAGGTCCCAGTTGAGGAGATAGACGTTTTCGTGGTCCTGTCTCAGCCTTGCTGGCCTGCTGGGTGGTCTCCTGTGCCAGCAGTGGAGGTACTGGAGTCCCAGCAGACCCAGGGAGCACCCTGCTGTCTTTTTCCTGCTGCACATACCCCCACCCCAGCGGGCCTTGGCACGAGCTCAGGAATTCCACAGTATCTCTAACGTTCCCGGCTTCCTCAGCAGGGTGCAAGGTTGCTTCTGTCCTCCACTGGCCACATCTGGAACATGTTACGTTGGTGTCAGCTGCGGAAGCAGCCCCCTCCACAGGATCCCCAGTGAGCAGGAGGAGCTGGACCTGTGAGCCAGCTTGGCAGACCTGGTGGGGGGCAGGGAGGGTGGACAGTCCCTTCACCAACAGACTATGCTCCTTGGAGGAGCCGGGTGGGGCTGGAGCAGCTGTCTCAGGTAACCTGGCTCTTCCTGGTGCTGGAGCTGAGCCTAGAAATGCAGTCTGGGAAGGGTCCTCAGGGACTGCCACAAAATTCTTTCCTTTGCCATAAGGAGAAACTGAGGCCCAGAGAAGCTAGTCTCCTGCCCAAGGCCGTGCTGTGCCACAGGACCAAGGATCCTGTCTCCTGAAGCCCAGCTCCTGTGTACTGTGGCTAAGAGCTCTGCAGGTGGTGGGTTCAGGTGGAGCGGTTTCCAGGTTGGGGGCTATCATTGGCCAAATTAAGCCCTCCAAACTCCACTCAGGCCACTGTCAAAGTCATGGACATGCTCATGACAAGGGTTTGCTTGAGCTAAGATGTTGGACTTGAACTTGTCCTCCAGTGAGCCATGGTTTCAAGGCAGGCCAGGCCTGGCAGGTGCTGGGGAGTAGGGAGCCCTTCATAGGTCTGTGTCTAGAAGTGAGCCCTGGTCCCTGTCCCTGGGGAGCTGGCACTTTGTCAGGGGAGAGTGCCTGGCCACCACTGTGGTCACTGCCCATCCCCAGACACGGGTCCCTGGCCCTAGACATGGCCGCCCAGCTGCCGCTGCAGCCACTGCCTGCTGCCAGATGTGGATGCATGATATTCTTGAATGAATGAATTTATGTTCTTGTTGTTGTTGTTATTTGCCGTCGAGTCGGCCCCGACTCATAGCGACCCCTCCTTGGGTTTCCGAGGCAGTATCACTACGGAAGTAGGATTGCCCAACCTTCCTTCTGAGGAGTGGCTGGTGGGTTTGAACCTCCAGCCTTCTGGTTAGCAGTCAAGTGTCTTAGCCACTATGCTACCAGAGCTCCCGAATGAATTTATATTGATATCTAATTCATAAAGTCCACCAATTCAGAGGTTCTGAATCAATTACCTGTCATATGTTGTTGTTGTTAAGTGCCGTCGAGTCATTTCCGACTCATAGCGACCCCATGCACAGCAGAACGAAACACTGCCCGATCCCGCACCAGCCCCACAATCCCTGCTATACTCGAGCCCATCATCGCAGCCACTGTATCAATCCATCTCGTTGAAGGCCTCCCCCTCTTTCGTCGACCCTCCACCCTACCAAGCATGACATCCTTCTCCAGGGAATGGTCCCTTCTTACAACATGACCAAAATAGGTGAGACGAAGTCTGGCCATTCTTGCTTCCAAGGAGCATTCTGGCTGCACTTCCTCCAGGACAGATCTGTTAGTTCTTTTAGCAGTCCATGGTACTTTCAGCATTCTTTGCCAGCACCACAACTCAAAAGCATCAACTCTTCTTCGGTCTTCCCTATTCATTGTCCAGCTCTCACATGCATACAAGGTGATTGGAAATATCATGGCTTGTGTCAGGCACACCTTACTCCTCAAGGAGATATCCTTGCTCCTCAGCACTTGAAACAGTTCCTTTGCAGTTGACTTTCCCAATGCTACACGTCGTCTAATGTCCTGACTGCTGCTTCTGTTGGCATCGATTGTAGAACCAAGCAATGTGGATTCCTTGACAACCTCAATCTTCTCTCCATTGATTGTGATGCTGCTCATTGGTCCAGTTGTGAGGATTTTTGTTTTCTTTATGTTGAGATGTAATCCATACTGCAGACTGTATTCTTCAACCTTCATCAGTAGGTGCCTTAAGTCATCCTCACTTTCAGCAAGCAAAGTTGTATCGTATAGTCAGTCACAAAGTTGTGCAGCCATCCCTGTAGACAATTTTAGACCTTTTTTTGTCACCTAAAAAAGAAGCCCCACTCTTTAACAGTAAAAACTCACCTCCCTGTCCACATCCCCAGCCCTGGGCTCTTGTAGCTTGTGTGTGCCCTTGCTCTTCCTGGGGCAATAGGGCCTTTCTGGGCCCTGGCAAGGATGCTGAGTCTATAGTGTGTTGTGAGCCAGACACCACCCTGCGTACCCATTTTATAGGCAGGGAAAGTGAGCCCAGTAGAAGCCAGGAGTGAGCCATCTGCAGAGCTGGTGCTCTGAAATTTTTTGCCAAGCTATTCGGACTGTGTTGGTCTTGGCCAGTGCCTCCCTGGGTGATGGTGGGGTGGGTTTGGGGGCTTTCTCCCAAGGCTTTGGGGCGTGCCTTGGGAACTAAGTTTACCTTGAGAGCTGCCTCCTGGCCCCAGCCTGCCCCCAAGACCACCACCCTCGCCCCTCCTGCCTTTCTTGGGCGGGGGCACCTTGGCCCCACCCCAGGATCAGCCCAGCCCGTCTTGCTGGTTCCTGGCCTGGCCCAGCCTGCGGGTTTATGCTGAGCTTGCAGAGCTGCTCATTAAGCTCACAGTTCCCAGAGCTCCCACGGCAGTCAGTAGCGTGGCCATGTGAGATGTTGGCCGATAAGATGCCCCACCTGCTCTGTGTCGCTTGTTGTTAAACAAACATGCGCAGTCTGCCACAAAGCTGACTTGCCTTCTCTCCTCCCATCCTGTGTCTGAAGGCCAGTATGCGCCCCTCTAGGGCTTCCCTGCTTACGGGTGTCAGGGGAGACAACATGGGCTCAGGGGCAGGAGGCCTGGGTTTGAGGTCCAGCCTGGGGAGCCTGTATCCCTCTGTGGGCCCAGAGGAACTTCCAAAGTAGAGATGGTACTCCCTGCTGGAGCCCTAGGAGCTCATGTGACATTCTTGCCTGGCAGAATCTTGCCTCCCTCCTCAGGTCCGTGGTTACTGTATTTACTAGTGTCTGGAGCATTAGCTGCACAGGGCAGGGAGCAGAACCCAGATCTAGTGGAGCCCTGGGATAGGAGGACAGGCCATCATGTGTGGATGGCCACAGTTGCCTCCCTCACTGAAGATTCCTTCCTCTGTTGACACGGCTTCGCTGGGCTGAAGCCTTTGGGTGTCCCTAGAGCCGAACATGGTTCAAAGCCCTATTTCATCCTTCTGCATCACCCTGCTCACTGCCATCGAGTCGCTCCTGACTCATAACAACCCCTCCTTGGGTTTCGGAGGTGGTATCTCTACGAAAGTAGATTGCCCAACCTTCCTTCCAAGGAGTGAGTAGTGGATTTGAACCACCAGCCTTCTGGTTAGCAGTCAAATGCATTAGGCACTGTGCCACCAGAACTCCTTGCATCACCCTGCAGCACCCCCAAAACATCACACCAAGAGTCTCTGCATGATGAATGAGAGAGTCCACATACAGTGGAACCCCAGGTGAGCTGGTGGGCCCAGTGGCCAGCAGTGGGGGCTGGGGGCAGCTGACAAACAGCTGAGCTCAGACCAGGGCAGGCTGGGTTGGCAGCAGCCATGGCTGTCCTGTGTTCATATGCACATGCCCTCCCATTCACAAAGGGATGCTGCTGCTTTTTGGGCACTGGCTTTGCTGTGCTGTGGTCATTGTTGGGGGTGGGTGCCCCCAGCTTGTGCCATGTGAGGGTGTCTCCTGTGGGTGGCAGGCTTGGAGAAGGGACTGAAAAGGCAGCTGTGCTGGGATCCTCTGGAGATAAAGGTTGAGTGGCAGAGGGTGGGCTGGCCCAGGGGGCTTGTTAGAAGCTCTCCCTTCCAGTGCCCAAGGGGGCAGCTGGAGCATGGCATCCTCTGCTATGCTCTGGGTGGCCTCAGTTGCCGCTTCTGTGATGGGGGTTGCTGTGGGACCCTTTTCCCAGAGCCTAGGTCCCTTTGAGTGACAATTGTTGCTGCTGTTGTTTTTGTTTACAAGTCAGCAAAGACCTGGTGGCTGCAGTGGGGCCTGGCGCCCTTGGTTGTGCGGGAAATGTTGCTCCTGCCTAGCTGGGCAGCCTCAGGGCAGTGCAGTGGCCTGTACAGAGCAGGGACCAGCTCTGGGTGTTCTGGGATGTGGGTGGCTGGACGAGAACCTCTCCCTGACTTGGCTGCAGCCTTCATGCTGACAATGGTCCCTGAGCTCCAGTGGTACGCTGACTCCTTCCAGAATGTTCTCTCCCCTGAACCTCATCCTGGCAAGTCAGCTGGGCACTCTCCTGTCTCAAGACTGTGGAGCCTAAGGCTTGGTGCAGGGCTGGTAGCCATGGCATCTTGGTGTCCGGCTCACTTGCCAGCAGCCCCTCTACCCTGCCCCTGCCCCAGGTATTGAAAACAGGCTTGGGTGTGGCCTCTATACCCATGAAATGGCCACACCTTTGTCCCTCCCTGTCCCCCCCCCCCGAGGACAAGGGTCTGTCCCACGTCAGGAGGTGAGGGGAACTGGGGATACTGCTGGAGGCTGGCTTTGCCCCTCAAGTGGTGGCCCAGGGGTCGGGTGAGACGGCCCAGTCCCTTTCACACCCTTGTCCCTCCCAATCTCTGAGGACGAGGGTCTGTCCTACATTGGAAGACAAAGGGAGCTGGGGACTGTGTGCTTGAGGACTGGCCTCTCCCCTCGAGTGGTGGCCCAGGCAGGCAGGAGAGATGGCCGTGGCCTTTCATGGGGCTGCTGCGTGTCGAAACCTGTCACTGACGCGCCGGTGGTGGTGAAATAAGTACTTGCGGGTTTCTCAACATCCGCCTGCCAGTCACAGGACTGGGTGTCAGGAGGCCTGGTGCCAGGCCCAGCCTGGCCCACACTCAGGGTCCCGTTTCCTACTCAGGACATGAAGACCTGAGGTCATCCCCCTTGCTGTCAAGGGTACTGGCAGAAGTGGTGATGTGAGGACGAGATGACATTACCTGGGCCTATGGAATCCTCACAGTGTCCCCATGCGTGGAGAGGGCTACTAAGGCTTGGCGAGCTCAGGTGGCTGACTTTGGGGTGAGGGGATGGGATTTGAACCCAGTCATTTGAGTCTGTGGCTTTGCTCGTGGAAGGGGCAGGAGCAAGGGAGGGAAAGAGGAAATGGAGGAGGCAGAGGCTGACTGGGAGTGCTTTGCCTGAATGGAGGGTGCATGCCAACAAGTGGTCACGGCAGAGGCCAAGGGTCAGCACCTTGCCCTTCTTGGGGGCTGCCTGGGGACTGGCCTATACTGCTTTGGCCTGGGGTAGAGGCTGAGTGTGGGAAATGGTGGGGAGGTGGCAGCCCTTATGGAGCATCCCTCTCCATGGTTGGAGCATGTAGGGGTGCCTGTGAGTGGCAAACAACGATGGCCATGAAGGTTGCTCAACTCAATGACCATCAGTGTGTCCCAGGCACTTGGCTTAAGGGCAGTGTGGCACCCTCCCTGTAACCTCAGAGGTAGGCCTTCTGACCACCGGTGTGTCCTAGGCACTTGACTTGGGGGTAGCATGGTGCCTTTCCTATTACCTTCGTGGGGGACTCCTGTGTTTAGAGGAGGACATGGGGGCTCACGGAGTGACCACCTGGGAGCAAACACCTGCATCAGGATGGAGCAGCTGAGGGATCTCTGCCCTGCTCAGCTGTGTGATCCCAGGTGAGTTGCCCAGCTTCTCTGGTCCCTGAGGGGACTTCTTGTATGGGCACGGCATGATGGCAGTCATTCTGGAGTCTGGCTCTAGAGGTGAAGGGACAGTGTGTTGGGGGAGAGGTCTGAGCCTCCCTTATTGGCTGAGTCACCACTGCAGACCCCCAGCAGACCCCTCCTGGGTGGGGCCAGGATTCTAGGAAGTCTTGCAGTCAGATCTGGCCCAGGCTGTCGCTGCAGGGAGGGGCCCTGGAGGCCGTCTGTCATGGATGAGGAAGTAGTGTCCAGAGAGGACAAGGAACAAGGCCTGGCCACATGGGAGGAGGCTTTAGGGCCAGGCCTGTGGAGAGGTGGTGAAGGTGGATGCAGTGCTCTGGTAAGGTCGAGTTGGGCAGAGAGTAGCTATTGGGAAGGACGGGGTGACTGAAGCAGCGCCCCTTTGCTGAGCATCTACTATATGCTGGGAATATGGTCTGGGTGCTGGGAATAAGAGTTCTGGGGGCTGGGCCCCAGGGAGAGCCAGTGCTGCCAGGGTACCTAGCATGTCAGAGGCCTTCTGTCTCCCAGCCACTTCCTTCTTAGGTGACATTACTTTACAGAAGAAGAAACAAAGGCTCAGAGAGGTTGTGCAACCTGGTTACGGTGGCACAGCCTGATAGTACCTGGGTTTCCTGCTTGGGCCTCTATGACACTGAACTGCTGGCTCAGCTGGTGCTTAAGGATTGGAGTGAGTCCTGTAGCCTGCCCTGGCCCACTCCTAGCTCTCCCTACGCCCAGTCCAGCTATCGCTTCTGTGGTTTTTTTTTTTTTTTGGTGCCTGTTGTGTGCCAGGCCCTGTCCAGGCACCAGGGATGCATGATGAACCTGCTACCAGAGCCTACAGACTGTGCCAGATTCAGAGTGGGCTGTGGTGCCCAATGTCTCGGTCATGCCTGTCTCAGGGGCCCTACCCTGGCTGGAAGAATCTGTGAGGGCTCCTTGGAGGAGGTGGTATCTAAACTGAGCCTAGAGGGCTAGGGTGGAGTGAGCCAGGCATGGGCAGGGGACTTTCAGGCTAAGAGAACAACATGTTCAAGGCTAGAGATGAGAGCCTGTGCATTCCTGGAAGTGGCCCAGCTCCACGTGGGTAGGGCATGGGCAGGGCCAGGCCACATGGTCCGTGTGGGGCAGGCAGGGGAGAGTGGGTGTGGCTGCCGTCATCCTCATGGTCTGAGCAGGGTGGCTGTGGCTAGCCTGGGTCTGGAGGAGGCAAGAGTCCCTCTGGTGGCTTGGCCCTTTTTGGAGCTCTGGAATCTGCCAGGGGATGTTGTGGGAAATGTGTCCTCGGCAGCAGTGGGAGGATTCCAGGCAAACCCTACCCCAAATGAGACCCAGTTCATCTCGGGGTCAACCCAGACTGTTTGGAGGGCTATCATTGGCTTTGGAGGGGCTGGAGTGATGCCTGGGCCAGTTGGCTCGGTTTACAGCTGAGGAAGGGCTAGCGGCCTTGGGTGGGGGTGCCCAGCAGGAGGGTGCAGGGCTGGATGGACAGGAAGCCAGGCTCCTGGACCTGTCCCTGCATTGCCTGGCCATCTGGGCTGTTGCGGCAGCTGTAGGCCCTCCATGGCGGTTCCCGTGTACGCTTGGGGAAATTTTGAGGAGGTGTGTGGGGTGGTGGCGTTCTAGAAAAATTCACTCTTGTTAAGGAACAGGAGTGTTTGCTCTGAGTTCAGAGGGCACTTGGGGTGAGAACCTCTGTAAGTGGCTGGAAGACAAACCCAGAGCCCGCACCTTCATGATGTAAGCACAGGTCAGAGAGCAGAAGCCCTCGTCATGTCAGCCCGTCCCAGTGCCTGCTGCTGTGCTGCACACCCCAGCCCCTCCTTCCACCTGCCAAGGGTGGCACAGCTTGGTGTTGATCATTTTCTAAGCAAAAATGGAATACAGAGTTTTGGTTTTTGTCAAGGTTGGGCTCTCCCATGGGGAGGAGGGATTATGCTCCCTGCCTGCCCCTGCCTGGTGTTTTTTTTTTAAAGAAAAACCCCTGGGGGCTGGGCAGCTAGAGGAGAGGCCACAGGCACTGGACTCTGGGGGAGTGCTAGTCCTGCAAAGCTTCTGCTCTGCCCTGGCCCCAGCAGTGCCAGACAACAGGGAGGGCATTCCTCATGGCCAGGGGCTTCTGGGGGCTTCTGGTCCCCCCAACAGGGTGTTTTGGGTGGACCTTACTCCTCGATCTACTGTGTGTGCTGGTGTCTGTCCATTTCTATCTCCTGTGTCCCAACTAATAGTACTATTGCAGCTCCCCTGATGCCCGGGCTCTGCTTGCACCTGACAGCTACCTTCTCCCCTTTCCTCTCCTGGCCTGGGTGGTCGGGCAGCCTTGGACTTGGGATCTGGGCACTGACCAGCCACATGGCTTGTCTGTGAGCCCTTTCCCCCTTTTGTGCAAAGAGACTGATGCCTACAACTTGGAATTGTTGAAAGAACTGGGAGGGACATGTGAAGGACCTGGGTACAGAGCCTGGTGTACTGTAGCTGTCAGGAATCCTGGCAGCCCCTGCCCCCCTGCCCTGTTGCCATGTGCAGTGGGGCTGAGGGACCTTCTTCCCATCTTCTAGGCAGGGGATTGGAGGTGACTCCATGCAACTGAGAATGAGGGCCGGGCCACTCAGCAGCCTGGTGTGGGCTGTGTGGGCCAGGCAGCCTCTCTGAGGGAGAAGGGATGAGGTCAGGAGGCAATCGATGGTTAGGTCAGAGGAATCGCCTTCTTGGATGTCTGTTCATCTGGCCCCATGTGCTCTGTCCCAGGCAAGCCCTTGTTGCTGGTCCTGGGCGGGTGCACAAGTGCCCCATAGGCCCAGAGGGCATGTGTGGGCCATGTGGGGTGGGCTTGTTTGAGGACTTGGTTCCTTGAACAGCACCTTGGGTGGGTACTGTGTATCCGTCCACCCATGTGGGCCTTGGGCCCTTAAGGTGGCCGAGGTGGTTGCTCTGGGTGGGTCTTGGTTGGCATAGCACACACTGGCTTGGTTGCAGCTCTGATTGGGCCTGCCCGTGGTGGGGGAGTACCCAGGGCAGAGGTTTTCCAGATGTTCCTTCCAAGCTTGTGCTTTCCTGGGCATCCTCCTTGGGAGACAGCCATTTCCTCAGGGACCGGCAGAGGCCTCAGGCATTGGGTGACTTGCTCAGTTCTACCCTGAATCCACCTAACTTCCTATCTATGGTAGCTTTCAGGGGAGTGAGGAACACCCAAGTTCTTGTGGAGATTTTCATTCTCCTACTGAGAGCCTCTGGCTGTCCCTTGGCCTTGGGAGCCATGCACTGTGTGTGGTGAGCCGATTTCATGCTGACTGTGTTTGAGGATGAGGAGGGAGCCCAGTGGGAAGCTGGTAGTCACAGGAGCTATGGGCAAGGCTGGGAGGTGGCAGAGAGTACGTAGAGGCCTGAGGCCACCCAGGTTGCTTTGGGAAGGGGCCTTGGCTTGCTGTCGTCACGGAGTGGGGATGTGTTCTCCATCGGGTGTGGCGTGCGTTCCTGTAGGTGTTACTGTGCAGTGGTTTCATTCCACGTGTGGCCCAACAGTTTAAGTCTCTGGAAGATAGGACTGAGGTTGCCTGTCCCTGTAAGGGACCGTTGGCCTAGAGGGGGGAACATGGGTGCTTGCTAGTTTGTTTGCTCTGAGCCTGGCCTTGGATGGCCCATGGAGCTGCCCTCTGGGGGCGTGGTGCTCAACCAGAGCACAAAGTGCCAAGGGGCAGGGGCCCAGGTGGGATCTCTGGCAGTCAGTCACTGGCTGTGAGTCAGTCACATGGCCAGGGTAGCGGGGAGCCTCTGAGCCCTGGTGGAATACCTTGGTATCCAGCCACTCTGGCACGAAGCCTGGACTTGGCATTTGCTGAAAGGGAGGTGGCCGCTCTTGACCCTCCAGCCTGGTGACCATTTCTGCAGAGCACCGTAGGGGCTCTGGGCAGGCTGGACTGGCCTAGCTGTGACTTTATTTCTCTCTCTCAAGTCAGTTTGTCCTCCACCCTATGTGGAAGAGAGGCCCAGCTCTGTCCTGGGGTGGGGATAGGGGGGTGCACATACCAGGAGCTCCAGCTTTCCTTCTTGGCCGGGTAAGGTGGCAGTGGGCACCAAGGGTCTCTGTCATCCTCGTCATTCAGGCAGCATATGCAGCCATTGTCAGCCCTTCCCACTGGCATGGCTCCTGGGCTCTATCCACACCCTGAGGCCACAGGCATGCCTGGCTTATTGCCTTCCCCCAACTGCCTACCGGCCCTGGTGGTCTGTCTTCCTGATCTTCTTCAGGCTCACCCCCACCCCAGTGCATGTGCAGTGGTAAGCCCCGGATAGGTTCTCTTCCACCCCCTTAGGGCTCTCTAAGGTGAGGTCTCAGCTTGTCTTTTATAGCACCATCCTATTTTATAGATAAGGAGACTGAGGCCAGAGACAGATAGATACTAGCCTGAAGTCCTCAGAGGGTCTATTCTGAGCACAGGCCTGAAGCCTGAGGCCTGACGACTGGGCCTGTTGGCTGTCCTTCCTCCTAGGTGAAGCTGTGCCTTCCAGAGCTCAAAACCTGGTGGTCTCCCTTGAGGAGGGCAGTGGGCCTGGATTTTTGGTCCCTGCCCCCAGTTCGGCAGAGCGCACAGACCAGCTGTTGGCCTCTGCGTTGGTGACCAGAGAATGTACAGTCTCTGCCCTCGCAGGGCCGTTTTTGCCTGCTGGGGTGGGAAGGCAGGGAGTCTCTCGGTCTTTTGGGCTCTTTGAGGGCTCCAGCCCTGTAAGACTGTGCACCGAGTGGGCGTGGGTGACCAGCTGCTTTCCCAGTCCCCCTGCCCCTGAGGGCATTGCCTGGGCTCCCAGGGACCCTGTTTTCCACAACCAGAGATGCCTTGTGCTGCCGGTGCTGCCTTCAAGCCCAGGCAGGTGTGTATTCAGAGGGTGGCCTGCCTGCCAGTGTGGACGAGGGTGTAGTGCCGGTCCCATGAGTCATGCTTAGCCCAGGGGCCAGGGTGGGTAGGGCGGGCTCTGGACCGGCACGCATGCCGAGTCTTGTGTAGGGCCTGCCCGAGGCCCAGATTGGGAACCTGCTGGTGGCACGTGGGTGCAAGGTGGCTGTTAAGGACCCGCCTGGGCCCCCGGGGAGGTAGGAATTGAGGAGGAGTGAACTTGGGCTGGAAGCCAAAGCAGGGGTTTTATGTCCCCAACACCCAGTCTCTACTGGGTCCTTCAGTATGCTGGGATAGGAGGCTCTCTGGACCTTGGGTTCTTGTGTATGAGGTGGGGTAGGCAGACTGAGTGGATGAGGAGTGAGGAGCCCCCCAGTGCAGGCCCTACATCACTCAGAGCTCAACCAGCCAGATTCTGCTTTGGGATCAATTTAAAACAGCCTAGCCCCGTGGGAGGCAAGGAGGAGGGGTCTTCGAGGAGACTGAGGGCTGGGACAAAGACAGCAAGTCAGAAGCTCAATGTCCCAGGTGAACAGCAGCCCTCACCTGTTGTCAGGTGTCACATAGTAGAGGTTCCCCTTGACAGAGAGAGCAGAGCCCTGGCCTTAGGAGGGCTGAGGTGGGCCTGGCAGGGGCTGGGGCTTCTGAGGAGGTGGGCCAGCTGCAGCAAGACTTAGAGGGTGCAAAGGCCTTGAAATAGGCCTAGGCAGGCATGGTCCTGCCTCCATGGAACCCACGGTCGGGTGAGGGTCTCAGACCTGCAGCTGGTGCCTACTAAAGGGCTGGGGCTAGATGTGCTGAGGCTCTGGACTCTGCCTGCCAGAGGCAGGGAAGGCTTCCTGGAGGAGGTATCACTGACAGGAGCTGAGAATGACCAAAGGGAGAGAGCATGACCGTATGTGCTCTGAGGCCAAAGCTGGCCTGGGTTGGCCCCTGATGATGAGAGGGCAAGCAAGCCCTGGAGACCCCTGGTGGATTTGGGGATTCTCCTGGTTGATGGGCCTCCTGGCCTGCTGTCTTTAGGGATGGCTCTGGTTGGCAGCTTTGAGGGGTGACACTGAATTAGTGGGGGACCCAAGGATCCTTACCAGCCCAACTGCTGAGAAGCAGGCAGCTCTCTCACCCAGGCTGAGCCTGGAACAGAGGTGCCTAGTGGAGATGGGCTGTGGCTGTGCCTGGCACCTCTGGTGCTTGGGGGAGGGGGTAATGAGAACTTGTCTGGGGCTTGCCTCTCATCAGATGCCACGTTGGTGTGGTGGTCAGCGGGGCCCCTCTGGAGGTGGCCACAGGTCTGTGGTCTCTATGATGAGACCCCTAGTGCCCCCTGCCAGGATGGAGTGAGAGGGACGGGCAGCTGGCCAAGCTGAGGTGTGGCCGTGGGGCTTGAGTAAACCACAAGACGGGCTATGTCTATTCTGTGCCTGCTTATGCTGCTGGCTGTGGGTGTGAAGAAGGAAGCTAGGGGTGCCTTGTGTACTTGCTAACTGAGCCCTGAGGGCTCTGGCCAGGGCAAGGCTTGGGGGAGGGCAGTGGAGGCTGCAGGGGGGCTGGCATGGCCTCCTAGGGCCAGGAGCCTGTGCCGAGGAGGCCAGAGCTGGCGGTTGGGCAGGTCCAGGCAGCAGGAGAAAGAGGCCTGGCCTGTAAGCTGACAGTGAGGGCAGGAGCCCTGGAGATGCCCCCCAGGGTCCCCTTCTTGGATGCTTCCAGGAGGTAAGCTGCAGGCAGGGGACTCCTTGAGCTTGGATGGAGCAGCAGGTCTGTGGACTTGGGGTCCTGGGGGGAAGGAAGGGGGCTTTCAGCTCACTCATCCAGCTTCTTACAGTCATGGATGGGAAAACCAAGGTCCAGAGAGGGGCAGCCCACATGAGCTGGTGCATGAACAGCAGCCAGCTTGGCAGATGAGGGCTCATCTATGGTGTCTGCCGATTTCTGTGGTGTTGGATGGTCCCATTGTGGCCAATTCCAAGCAGCCAACCAGACACCCCTGAACATGGGGTTGAGGGGAGGTATACCTAAGAGCCAGTGGGCAGCTCTGCTCCTGTGGGACCCCTGCGTCTCTGCCCACCCTCAAAGGGGCACACGAGTGCTTGTCACGATTTTGCACTGGTTGTGGGCTCTGTGGCTGCCACATTTTCAGCAGTGCTGGGTGTTGGAGTATGTTGGCCTAGTTGGGAGTGTGATCCATGCCAGTGCAGGCTTGGACTCCCAGGGCTTGGTGTGACCCACAGACAGAGTCTCTGTATGTGCAGAGGTGGGGACAGGCAGGTGAGAGGTGGGAGAAGGAAGGCCTCAGCCATGGGGTTGTTCCATGAGGCCCAAGGCTGGTCCTCATGGGTCTGAGGAGGCGGGTGGGCTGGGAGCCAGGCTGCCAGTCAGGACGAGCTCCTTCCCGCCAGCACTGGGCCTGGCTGAGGAGGCAGTAAGTCTCTTGACTAAGATGTGGCTCCCCAACCCCTGTGAGGCTGAGGCTGAGCCTTGAGGGCCCTGTGCTCCTTCCTTCTATTCCCTGATCCCTGAGGACTGAGGGGTTCATTTCCAGGTGATGAGGCTAGTTGGGTATAAATGAACCATTTCAGTGGGTTGAGGGCCAAGAGAATTCCACAGACACCTCCCTGCTACCTCCTTGTCTCCTCCTTGCCCCACCCAGGAGCATAGGCCCTCAGGCAGCTGAGGAAGATCAGGGGGTCATGGTTGACCACCGGCCACAGGTGAGTTGGCTTGACTTGCCTCTTAGGAGTAAAGCTTTTTGACTCAGGCTGGGCAAAGATGCAGTAGGCTGGCCCAAATCCTAAGTCCCAGGTAGGACTTCGTCATTCCCTCCTCCGTGGGTGAGCTGGTTCAGGTGTGGTTCTGGGTCCTGAACCAGCTGTGCAGGTAGCAGAGAATGCCAAAGAGTAAATGGGTCTGTCTGGCCAGGGTGTTGCTAAAATCAGCTTTGGGGGTTGTGTGTCATCATTATGAAATACTGCATACGAGGGACCCAGCTTCCAGGCCAGATGGACATAGTAAAGGATGCATTGTAACCCACTCTAGAACTGGAGGATAGATCCCCCGACTCTGCAGCATAACCCCTATCATGCCTGAGCCCCATGCTGGGGAAGCATTGGTGGGTGCGCTTGGGTGTGTTAGGGGTGGGTTCCAGCAGACCCTGGTGGAGCCCAGGGGTGTGCAGGGCTGTGGGAACATGAGGGAGCCCAGGACAGCTGGGCATGGGGAGGCCTAGGACTTGGGGATTTAGTGGTGTGGGGCTGTACAAGGGCGACAGGGGACCTGTGCCAGTCCCACCACTGCTAGGGTTTCAGGTGGCTAGTGCAGCATGAGTGGATGGTGGACTCATGAGGGATGTGACCAGGACGGAGTGACCAGAGGCCTGGAGGGGAGACCAAGGCAGACTCAGCCTGTAGTGAGCTCCTGTGCTCCTTCCTATATGAGTCTTCCAGGAGCATGGACCCCATTTAGCCTGTCCTTTTGCCAAGGCTCAGGCACTGGGGTACAAGGCAGTGTCCATCTTCTGCCCAGCCCTGTCCAGTGGGACTGACAGCTGCCACTGAATGCAACCTGAGGGCCAGCCACTGAGTGGGCTAGGGGACCTTTAAACAGCTTGAGACTTCTGGTGACCTCCTAGTCCTGGTGGCATCAAGGTGGGTGTCAGGAAGTGCCTGGGGCCTGGAGATGGGGCAGTGTGCCCTTCCCATAGTCACCCTGGGCAGCCTTCCTCAGCCCCTGTGGCCTGGACAGGGCAGCCTAATGTAGACAGGTCTGGTTGGGCTTGGGACTCTCAGGGTGGGGACTAAGGAACCCTTACTTATAAGCCAAGGGCTGTGTGGTGTACCCTGTGTGTGCCTACTCCCACCGTCCACCCTGGGTTTGGCCACTGGCTGATAAGTCACTGTCATGAACCTTGGACCCTAGCTTGTCATGGGGATTGCATCCCTGTGTCACAGACTCTAGCTCTGTGTGGGGACTCCTCCTGTGTTGTGGATCTGACACCCTATCCCACCCCTACCCTGACCTCTGCTCCTCATGTCCCCCGCAGTACCCTCTTCCAAGAGGTACTCCTTGGCTGCTTGCTCCTGGCTCCCTGTACACAGTGCCTCCTGCTGGGGAGTGGGTGGGGGTGGGGGATAAGAAGAAGTGGATGTGGCCCTACCAGCCCTGGTGGCTCTTCTCACCCAGCTGGCAGTCAGCCCAGGCCAGGACTAGCTGTTGCAGTGGGTTATTGGTTACTCCTGGGCATCAGCTGGCACTGTGTCAGGAGTGGGGCCCTATCTTGTTTTGGCGTTTTGGTGGGGCTAGCAGTCTTGGCCCCCAGCACCCAGCCTGGCTTCTCACTCAATCCAGCCCCCTGGATGATGGTCCTGCCGGCTGCGCATACGCAGGCTGAGACAAACATGTCTGGATTGAGGAAATGAGGCCGGGGTCCTTGTCCTCTTCTCAAAAGCTCTTGGGTTTGGCCAATGGGAGCTGCCTATGGTCACAGGTGTCTGGGTGAGGGTGGCAGGCCAGGCGGGCCCTGGGAAAGGGGAACTCGGCCGTTGGGCAGTGCACACCACTTGCTCCCAACACCAGTTGCCTTGCCTGGGACACTGTTGCCTGGTCTTCCTCCCTGTGCCCTGAGCCGCCACACTGTTTCCCTGGAGGTTGTGGGACCCCGAGCCAGCGGGCCGGGTGCGGCGGGGGCCAGGGCCGCCCTTGTGGTGGGACCTGACACCCACACTGGCCATGCAGCTGGACCTGCTTGCCTCGCTGTCAGGTGGCGGCCTGCTCCGGCGGGCAGGATACCACAGAAGGCCAGCAGGTGAGGGCCAGATTTGGGAGGGTCCCAGGTGTACTGCCTGCAGGGGGTATGTGTGATCCCAGATGAGGAGTCTGGGCCAGGGGCTAGACATTGGGCATGGCACCCTCCTCGTGGAGCTCAAATTTCTGACTCCCAGGAGTGGTAAGCTGAGCCATAGGGCATGGCTGTGGGCATATCTCAGTGTCAGGTCATTTACCTTGGCTCCATGGCTCCTGATACTGTCACTACCTGCCCTCCCAGGTAGCCACTGTCACCTTGATGAGCCATGGAGAGCAGACAGGCCAGGCAGGGCTAATTGACACATCTGAGGCCACATGGGGCTACCTCTGCAGGAGTCCAGATGATTGTGTGGGGGGGGTCTGGACAACTCTTCTCCCCCTGGCCTTGAAGCCCTGTGAGGGTTGGCCTCAGCCTACTTCACAGATGGGAAAGCTGAGCGGGGGAATTGTGGATAGTCCGGACACTTGCTTGCTCCTGGGCTTCTGCTCTGGTCCAGGAGGCCTTATGCTGTAGAGTGGGACAATGGGGAGGAGAGCTGTGCAGTGTTCGGTGGCCTCTCTTAGCTGTACTCACAGAGAGCTTCATTGTGAAAGGGCTAATGCCCACTCCTGCTGTGCTGATGATTCCAGGCCTGGGCTCGATATCTGAGCCTTCTCAGGCCCATACTCCCTCCGGCCCTTTCTGGCTGTGTTCTAAGGATGAGGACATCTCTTCCCGTGGCAATCACCAGGCCTGGGTGGGGCATTTCCTTACCTCATAGACCTCCTCTTCTGTGCCAGGGGAAACTGAGGCTTGGATGTAAAGTGACTGGCCTACGGCCCTACAGCAGGTCAGGGAGGTATTCCAACCAATCTGGCTGCCTGGTGGCAGCTCCTACTGTCTTGATATCTTAGGCCTTTTGGAGTACTTTCGCCATTTCTAAATGTCTAACCCTAACATGAAGGAAGGTTGGGCAATCAACTTCTGTAGTGATGTTGTTGTTGTTGTTTGCCCTCGAGTCGGCCCCGACTCATAACGACCCCTCCTTGGGTTTCTGAGGCAGTATCACCATGGAAGTAGGATTGCCCAACCTTCCTTCTGAGGAGTGGCTGGTGGGTTTGAACCGCCAGCCTTCTGGTGAGCAGTCAAGCCTTAGGCACTATGCTACCAGAGCTCCCTGCCTCGGAAACCCAAGGAGGGGTTGCTATGAGTTGGATCTGACGCAATGGCAGTGACAACTCTAACATGTGGGTGTTTTGCCTGCTCCCCGTGGAGGGGCTGTGCCTGACTCTCCTGGTACCCATGTGAATGGATGGTGATGGATGAAGGATAAGGGTGCCCTGGGCACAGCCTGAAACAAGAGCACATGCTGTCCTTGACTGGGTACCGTGGAGATTGTGGCTTTCAGTATGTTGCTAATCCATGCCTCCTTCTTTCTTTGAAGTCCATCAGTGAGTGACAGGCACCCAGCCACATTTGGCCCTGCATACTCGTGCCTGGCCAGTCTTGGGTACTCAGGGACCAGCTTCATCCATGCTGGGGCCTGGAGGCTGAGTCTAGGTCTGAGTCTGTGTTCCAGAGGCTTCTGGAAAACCTTGTCCTTTTGTCAAGCATGTGGTTTGGATCCTGGGTTCTGATCTCCTTTTAGGAGGTGAGGGCAGGGGGCTTGGATTCACACCTATAGCAACTCTTCTTGCAGGACAAGTGATGCCCAGCTATCCCCCACCTTGCCTCTGTGAGTGGTACAGAGAGAATGCTGTGCAGGCCATCCCAAGTCCCATAGTTACTTTCATATAGAAACTACCTTGGTCATTTGCCTCTTCTGTATCTTTACAGAGGTCCCCAGCAGCTTGTTTGGGGTTCTCTCTGAAGGTAGGAGTGCACTGTGATGTTGCAGGGCATGTGTTGGGGGGCTGGATGTTCTCCTAACAGTCTTCTCCCACAAGGTGGGGATGAATGTAGGGTCCCCAGAGGCCCCATGAGTGATGTGCGCTGACCCTGAGTGGTATCTGATTTCCATCTTGCTGTCACCTGCAGCCTCTCATCTTGCTTGTGGCGTTCAGTGAGTGCTTCCTCCTTTGCTCTTGGGGAGTCAGAGAGAAGTCTGTGAGGACCTTGTGTAAACTGAGGGCAGAGGGTTCTGGGGGCGTCTCATGGCAGCTGAGGGTATGGGGTTGGTAACTTCTGGCTGGGGGTGTTTGGAGTATTCTAATCCTTCCCGTTCTTCTCGTGATCTTTGTGGACATGGAAGGAAGTTGGCTTTGTTGTCTTCTGTCCACACTTCCGTACGGACTGGTGCTGGAGGATCCTGAGGTGTTGACAGTCTAGGTCTTCTCTGGAAGGGCCAGGTCCTTCCCATCCATGGCATGGCTGCAGCCCCAAGGCTGGAGTGGGCTTGGGAGTTGTGATTGGTTTGAGGCCTGAGAAGGCATGCTCCTGGGCCCTGCTCCTTGGCAGATGCTGGAGTGGCTGGCTCTACTTCCCCACCTTCCACAGAGGCCTTTTCCATGTTGATAGGGAGCTGCTGGTGGCCCTACTTGGCCTGCAGAGCAAGGTCTTGGGCTCTGCTGGCCCCCTGCTACTGCCCCCGTAGCTGGGCCCCCCACCATCTCCCAGCCTGAGCAAGGCAGTCTCTGGGGAGGGTGTGGCTGCCCCACCCTGTCACCTGGCTGTGTCTCCCTGGAGAATGCTCCCTGCCCTTCACCCCCCTCCCAGGGGGTGTGTAGACCCGCAGACCGGCCACCTTCCAGGTGATCTGTCTGTGGATGTACCCTAGGAGCAAGCCATGGAAACGCTTTTTCCCTGATTCCTGCCACCCACCTTCACTCTGACCATGGCCCTGCCTACTGTCTAGGGATGTGCATAGCCTGGAATGCCTGCAGTGGCAAGGCAGTGAGAGTGAGGGGCATGGGGGAAGGGCAGGGTGTCCACAGTATATGCAGCCAGCTCTGAGGGCAGCCAGATGGGACAAGGGTGTGATCTGCTCTGACAGAGCCTCGGGGAGAGGACCAATGCTGGTGAGGGCAGGCATCAGGTAGCAGGGCGGCAGAGGCTTCAGCATTAGGTGGCCAGAGCAGAGGGCACAGGAGGGCTGGCAAGTCCAGTGTAGCTAGGGCTTGGGCCACCTTGGGCTTGACCAGGGCCTTTGGACTTTGTAGGGGTGATAGGGAGCCACTGGCGGCCACAATATGGACAGCATATATCCTTCCATGACCACCCTCAGTGCCAGGCGTCTGGCCCTCCACTGACCTAGCCCTGCTCTCCCCATTGTGTCCTGCAGCCTTTGCCCAGGACAGGAGTCCTGTCTAGGAGGGGAGAAGGGCTTTGTGAAGTTGTGCGATGGGCCTGTGCCACATCAGCAATGCCAGGAACCTGATGGGACAGTGCTGGGACAGTCAGTGACTGATGGCTGGACCTGACCTGGGGTACGGAGGAGGGTGCAGGGACCCCAGGCAGACACAGGCATGTGCCAAGGCCCTGTGTCAGGCAAGTTCCTGTGCATTTGAGAAACAGGCTGCATGGCTGGAGCATGGGATGAATCCTGGGGTAGAGGGCCTGGGGAGGGGAAGGGACTGCCCTATGCAGCCTCAGAGGCTGCTGGAAGGATTTCTTGCTCAGAGCAGTGGAGGGGACGGGTCTGGCATTGAGGAGGGGTGTTTGGGGCTGCTGTAAGCCCTGGAAGCCCCATAGAAGTCCCAGACTGCAGACATGGAGGGCAGCAAGGTGCTCACGCCAGGGCTACTATGGGGAAGCCCCACCCCAGGGGTAGGTATCCTGTTCTTGCTCTCTGTCATGGGTGAGGCCCCGTCCTCCCAGGTCTGGGGAAGCCGAGCCACCAGCCGAGATGCCACCACTGACTCAGGGCTGGTGTGAGTGGACCTTCGTGCCAGGAGAGGCCCCCCTTGTGCTGGTTCCCATGGTTGGGGCCAGCTGAGTTCTTGGAAAACCGGACCTACCCAGGAGCCTTCAATTCCCAGCGGGCCTATGTGTGAACTTGTGGGGAGCCAGCAGCTTCTCTGCCCTTGGCCTCGGGCCACCCCACGCCCAGCAGGTCTTCATAGCAGCAATGCGGCCAGTGGGAGTACTCCTGGGTGTCCTTCTGCCCCTGACCACCACAGGGTCCTCTGGCCTCCCACCCTGTGACCACCTGTAGTGGAGTACCCCACACCACCAGAGGTGTGGGATGTTGGGCAGGGCCCCAGTTGTAGACATGGCGGGGAGCAGGTAGCAATCAGGAAGCACCGGGGGTGAGCCTGCATTCCACGACAGACAGCATGGTTCAAACTGAAACTGTTTGTTGCTGAAGAGAAAGCAGCTTGGGGCACCCCGCAGCCTCTAGCCTCCTCCCGGGGCCACCAGGGTAGGGAGTGGGGATTTCACCAGGAATTCCCCTCCTCCCTCATCTGGGCAGGCGCTCTGCGGTGGCAGGACGGTGCCGGGGGACGACCTGGATGGGAGGCTGCAGCTGGCACCTGGCCTGACAGAGGTGAGCACCCACCAGCCTGCTTATGGTGGAGGGAGCCCAGCTGGGCCTTGGGGTCCACTCCCTGAGCTCCCAGGGCCCAGGGGGGGCCTTTGTGTGGGTGAGGGAACCCAACCTGTGATAGGACATCATGCTGACACGTGCAGTGGGTGCTATTGTGGGGACTTGGCCGGGCAGCTGCCCCTTGCAGAAGGTCTTGATTGCATTTGTTGTTATGTGCCGTTGAGTTGGACCTGACTCATAGGGACCCCTCCTTGGGTTTCTGAGGCAGTATCACTACGGAAGTAGATTGCCCAACCTTCCTTCCGAGGAGTGGCGGGTGGGTTTGAACCTCCAGCCTTCTGGTTAACGCACTACACTACCAGAGCTCCTTGATTGCATTTAGAGGCTGCTATTTTCAAGGGGTGTCATCCTCCTCACCACTGCTGTGCCAAAGGCAGGCCACTTTGTAGAGGGGAAAGGTGGGGACAAGCCCAGCATCACACAGTAGACCAGTCACAACGGGTCATGTGCGGACGTCCCCAGCTCCTCCATGGCCCCTCCCTGTGGTACCCCCTTTGTCATACCCATCTGTGCTCCTTCCCACTGGGCTCCAGAAGGCCTGGGGGAGACTCCTGACCCTCCCGTCTCTCCCACAAGCAGCATGTCTTTGGCCCCCTGGTATAACAGTCCCTGAGGGGAGGGTCCTGTCATCCCCATGGGTGGGTGGCCCTGAGCTCACCTGGCAGTCCCTCCTCTATCCCCAGCAGGGGCTCCTCTGGGACTAGCTAGAGGGAGCATTTCTGGGTGGGGTGCTATCAGGTACGGTGCTATCACCACACTGGGCCTGACCCCTCCTTGGAATAGCTGGCTTGGCCACCGTTGCCCGCAGGCCCCTGGAAGGAGCAGATGAGCTGCAGGGAGGCCATCTGAGTCCTTCTGGCACCTAAGGTGGGGCAGGGGCTTTGGGGTACTGTGGCACAATCAGGTGGCTTAGAGCTCTCTTAGCGTGACCAGCTTCAGATCTGGGGACCCTGGGGTTTGGGTCTCCATCCCATGGGTACCCTGTGTGACTGGCACCCTGGGGAGCTGCTGGCTGGTTGCACCTGCATCTGTCAGGTTATGCCCACTGGGTAGATGAGAAGCAGGCTGGGCTGGGTCTCTGTGTCCCCGTGTCCCCCTGACTTTGGCACCACATGCCAGGGCCAGCTCTGCCCCTGAGTTCTCACAGGGGAGAATAAGTGAAAGGGTTATCTCCTGAGCCACAGTTGGGGTGTCTGCACAGGCCCTGGGCTTGTCTTCCTGAGGCCATGAGTGGCTGTGGACTCTTTTCCTCAACCCCTAGAGCAACAGGGTGGCCTGGCAGGTTGGGGTGATCAGGGACTGGCCAGCCAGGGAGGGCCCTGGCTACAGTCAGGCAGAATCCTTGGGTTGCCTGGCCAGGGAGTACCTGCTGCCCCTCCCCCACAGCTATGCAAGCTGTGAAGGGCTTGGGGTGGATGCTGTGGGACTCAGTTTCCTCTCTGTGCTGCACCCCACGCTTGGGGTGTCCCCAGACAGGGCCACCATGGGCATCTTGGTGCTCCATGGCCCTGAGGTGGTGACCTTACCTGGTGTCCTCAGGGTATTGCTAGAATTAGGGGCAGGTGCAGAAACGTTTGGTTATCCTTCTCGGTAGGCTGAAGTGGGGTTCTGGAGGCAGTGGGCTGGAGGTAGCCTCCTGCAGAGACCCTAGTGTGCGACATCCTTGTGTTGCTCTTTCCTGGGTGTCTCTGGGAGGCTAGTGGTGGCTGGTGCTGGGGAACCCCTCCTGACCACTCCTTCCTCCTGGCTGTGCTTGCCACTTGGCTGGTGTGGTGACTGGGCTGTAGCTGTACCGGCAGGCTGCTGCACTCAGCCTCAGGGCCCAGCCACAGGCACCCAGGTTGTGTGTCCAAAGCAGTCTGGGTACCCCTTTCCCCTCTTCCCCACTTGGTATGGCCACTGGAGCCCCAGAGCACGGTGCTTTTGCCACTGGGGATAAAATGTGGTCAGCATCACTACCAGCCTATTTGGGCTCAGCTTCCATGAGTTAAGAGGTACAAGATGGCATTGCTCAGGTGATGACAACCATGTGCAGGGCTGGTCACTGGTGCTGGAAGCTTTGTCACCAGCTCGATGGGACATGTGCTCTCTGTCCTGGGCTGGAGGGCTGTCAGAACCAAGGGCCTGAGCTGAGTGTCTCCTGGCCAAGATCTGGAGGAAGTTGAAGTGTCAGCCAGTGAGCTCTGTCCCTGAGCCTGGGAGGCCTAGTGGGAGCCTTGCAGATCTGGGTGACCCTGCCTTTGTTTCTTTGGGAACTGAGCTACCTCGTCCAGAGCCGCTGCCTCTCCAGGCATCTACCTGTGCTGAGGCCAGTGGCCTTGTAGCACCCTAGCCCTCATCACGACTTTACTCCACAACCCGTGTTCTGAGTCAGCCCTGATCCAGTACTGGGGGGTCGAGGTAGGTACAGAGGGAACAGGACAAGGTCCCTGCCACTGAGGCAGGCTGGTGATGGGGAGAGGACTGGTGAAGACACCAGTCAGGCTGGAGGAGGGAGAGCCTGGCCCTAGGGTTGCTCCTGAGGTAGAGGGACAGGAAGTAGAGACCCCACTTTCCCTAGTTTGGATGGCTTGGCACCCACCAAGGGAGGTTTGGGATTCCAGAATCCCTGGGGATTTGAGTGGGCTTGGGTCTCATGGTCCCATGGAGACTGGGCCTGAGTCCTCAGAGGGGACAGGGCAGCACTGGACAGAAGTCCAGGGTTTGCCCTGGCCATGGCTCCTGGGCTCCTTCCTGAGGCCTGGGTGTCTAGGGCACTCCGTCTGCCAGAGTGCAGGGCTGTTTTGTGGTGCTGAGAACCAGGGTGTGGAAGGCTAGTGGTGCTCACAGGGCTCGAGGGAGATGAAGACACTTTTGGTATCCAGGGCCCGAAGCCTTAGGGCCCCGTTCAGGGGCAGTGGAGGAGATGTGCATCTTGTTTTCTGTCCTTTAGTGGGCCTCGTCCTTCCCTGGGGCAGGGCACCTGGCTCCGGTGTAGGCAAGGGCCTGAGCTGCTGGTCTTGCAGGCAGAGGGACTTGGGCTTTGGCTGAGGGAGGAGCTAGGACCCTCTGGGCAAGTGGGGACCCCACCGCAGGAGCCTTCTGAGGCTGCCTGCCATATTGGACCCTGCTTTGGGGCCTCTTGATCCCCCTATGAGGACTGAGCTGAACCTGGTCCTTCCTCAGTGGGGGGCTGAGATTGGGGGCCAAAACCATTGGTTAGGGAAAGGGGAGGGTGGCTCTAGGGGAGCTGAAATTTCATCTGGAGACATAAGCTAACACTGGACCAGGAGGTAATGGGTGGGTCATGCTACCCTGAGCCCAAGGTCACAGTCCCTGGTCCCCTCCCCAGAGAGTGGGCAGGGAGGTGGGAAGCAGGCCCTTGGGCCTGAGATCCTGATGTAATTCGTGTTGGGATCCCCTCTACCGAGGGCCTTACAGGGCCCATTCCATTTTACAGAAGGGGAAACTGAGGCCCAGGCAAGTCAAGGGACTGTCCCTAGGTCCCTTACCAGGGAGTGGTGGGCCTGAGGCCCCCAGTGTGGGAAGGAGCACATTCCCACCCTGGAAGCACTCCTGTGTCAGGAGCAGGTCTGCCTGTCGCCTGGTTCCTGAGGGCCCCTCACCCCATGAGGCCTGTGGATACTTCTGCCTTTCCTTCCTGCTGCTTCTACTATCCTCAGCCTCCCCAAACCTTGTCTCGTCGTGGTCCCTGCCATGTCCCCACCACAGTCCCTGCCACGGCTGCCACTTCTCCTCCCCTGGGTGGCAGGAGAAGCATTACTTCCGGAAGTTGGGGGCTGGAGGTAGGCACCCCAGGAAGCTCCTGAGGGCTCGCTCGCTGGCTGCCGCAGAGTTTCAGTTCCGGGGGAGTCCCTAGGCAGGGTGGGGGACTAGAGTGTGCGCTTTCAACCCCCTCTTTGCCTGGACATTACACACTTGCTGGCTGTCTCAGGCCTCCAACCCCTGTGTGGACCTTCCAGCCACCCTCCTGTCCCACTTCCTTTACACCTTAGGGGGTTATACCTCCTCCTGAGGCTCCGCCCCAGCTCACGCTCCTTGGTTTGGAGTTCAACAGATTGAGGGTCCCTGCTCTCCCCCAGACTCCCTGTTGGCCGCTACTGGCTCCACTGCAGGGCCAGTTTCCTCACCCGCCCCCCACTGGACACCTGCCCCAGGCTGTGTGGCCCTCCAGGACCCGGCTGTGATTGATTGGCCCTGCAAACCCAGAAGGAGTCTGGCAGAGGCTGAGAGCCTATCCAAAGGGCTGGGGCTCCCTGACTGCCAGGGAGGGGGCTGGTATCCTGGGGGCTCCCCCACCCCCTGCAGTCAGGCTGACATTTCCTGCCCCCTCATCTACCTCCCCCGCCTGCCAGGCAGAGGCAGGAAAGGAGTTGGTGGGGGTTCCCCCATTTCCTGCTGAGGGGGTCTGTGCTGGAGGGAGCTTGTGCAGCCTGGGGGACCTGCACAGGAATTTGGGTCATTGGGGTGTCTCTTCCCTCTTCCAAAGGAACCTGGTCTGCAAATGAGTACCCCCGGGGCCATTCCCTAGTACTGGTTGTAGTTTCTGCTCCCAAGCTGATACCACGGGGAATTTGCCACTCCAGAAGCAGCCTGTGCCATTCATTGTTGGGCGGCTGTTAGGATGACAATAGCACTTTTTATTATTTTTTTTCCCCTTTATTCGATGTAACTTTTACACCTGGTGCCCATGCTCTACCCTCTGGGGCCCAAAGAGTGGTCAAACCCTGCTCTGGGCAGCCGAGGCATCCTTGCACATTCTGTCTCTTTGCTCCAAAAGTCTGTTTCTGGTCTCCAGATATGTGCATTCTCCATTAAGCTTGGTGGCCTGATCAGCTTTTAGTCCTAAGGGAGGGAGAGGTCTGTCTACTGCTTCTTCCGTGCAGCCCTCCTGGCCTGCAGCTCAGTGACTTTTGTAAGTAGAGGTGGTGTGCTAGGCATCTTTGCCTGGACCGGGCCTGGTTTCCTCCCTCTCTCTGTTCTCCTGTCCTGGGTTGTCGGCTCCTGTTCCTTTTCTTCCCTAAGCTCTGTGTCTCATTGATGACTGATGAGTCAAAGATGGAGGACAAGTTTGAAGCCCATAGGGCTCTGGGGCTGCTGGTTCACAGGCTAGGAAGTGTTGACATTTGGTGATTGGTTTTGCTACTCAGCCCCCCTCCTAAGGCCCCTCTGTGGCCATTGGGCAGGAGGAGGTGCTGTGTGTCAGCTGGTTTTATGTTGGTTCTGAGGCCCCCAGTCCAGCCCTCCAGCCCCACCGAGCTGCAAGGGAGTGAGCTTGGTGCATCAGATAAGCTTGTGGGGGCCTCTGCAAGTCCAAAGTATGACTTTTTAAGAATAAGGTCTTATCGCAGCCCCCACCTATCAGCGGGTGGGGACAGATAGTGGGCCAGGGAGAGGTGGCGCTGGCACGCATGTGGAGGAGGTCAGGTCTGGCTCTGTAGGCTGGGGATGTTTAGACACGGTCTCCCTTTTGTCAACATTCTCTTCCTGGCCAGAAAGTCTCTGGCCAGAAGCGTCCAGAAAGCACACCCAGCCCATTGTCGCCAGGCGCTGGGAAAGTGTCTGCTGTGGAGGCTGTGTGTAAACAGGACGCGCTCAGGAGCGGAGCACGGGCCATTGCTGGGATGGTCACCCACAATGAGAGCCCCAGGGGCCAAGAATCTGCTGTGGTCTGCTGTTCCGTGGCCATTGCAGAAGTCTCCCTGTGTGGCTCATTCCGGTGGGCTGGGGACAGTGTAGGGAGGACTAGGGTGCCTGAGGAACCGGGTGCCCCATATTCGAGATGGGGACAAGTCGCATCCAGAGGCTGGAGACTGAGGCTAGCTCTGGTGGCTGGACCCCTGCCCTCACTTACCCCATGTCTGCTGCCCTTCCCTGAAGCCCCCCTCCCCTGCCTTTCCCTTTCTGACCCATTCCTCCTCTCCCTGATCAGCTCCCACTTCCTCCGTGGTGCTTTGGGGTTGGGGGACTTTGGGGTGCAGCCTGAAGTGGGCAGCCAGGCCAGCTGTCTCCCTTTCTCCTTCCTTCTGGCGCTCTCCTCCTTCTCCCTCCCCTTCCTGCTGGGGAAAGCAAACAAGCAAACAACCAACCCAGCCAGCTGCTCAGGCCCAGCTAGGCCAGAACATGGAGCCATGGGGCCCACTGGGTTCTCCCCGGTGCCCTGAGTGGCTGCAGCTTCAGGAGCTGGTGTTCACGGCTGAGAAATCTCCCCTTCTCCCCTGGCCCTGTTGTCCTGCTGCCTTGGGACTGCTGGCAGGACTCTGCCTCTTAAGGGAAGCCACCCTGGAGGTGGTCTGTCAGTCTGTCCCCAAGATTCTCCCTAATTCAGACCTCTTCCTTGTCCTCCCAGAATAACCTAGAGAGGGAGGAGGGAGAAGAGGCAGGAGCTGGGAGATAGGAGCTGGGAGAATCCAGGAGTGACTGCCCCACCAGGTCCTGAAATCCTTATTGTCAGGCCAGGGAGAAAGACATGGCTCCTAGGGTGGCCAGGCCCTCAGGATCTGTTGCCCCAGCCCAGCCCAGCTTCTGAGTGCACTCCCAGGCCTGGGTGTCACCTGGCCAGTCTCCCTCCTGACACTGTGGTGAGGCCTTGCCCGTCTAGTTTTGCTCTGGTGGTAGTGACTGCAGAGCCAGCTGGTACCCAGTGAGCCTTGCTTTCTTCTGGGTTGTGTCAGAAGGTGAGGGAGCCAACCCTGGCCCCACACTGCTCTGCGCTGCCTCTACTCCCACCAGCTCACTCAAAGTGGGGTGCGCCTGTTTGCATTTCTCAGGGGAGGAGACCAGGCATGGAAAAGGAAGAGGTTGGCCTAGGGCTCCTTGTTCTGGGCAGCTGAAAGTTGAGGGTGGTATGTGTGTGTGATGCTGTCATGGGACCAGCCTATGGTCCCTAGGAGCCACAGTAGTTGCCTGACCCAGAGGCAGCTGCATATTTCTAGGAGTGTGACTTTAGGCAACTCTCATGCCCTCTTTGTGCCTTAGTTACCTTGAGTGTGCCTTGAGAGGATTCTATGAGATCTAGGATATGAAGGTGCTGCACAGACCCATGTGATCAGCCTGCTTCTGTTTGTCCATCCATACCTGGGGATTTCTCCCAGGCTTGAGCATGACCAGACTCAAAGTGCTTGACGTCCACATGTGGATTCCACCCATCCTTACACTGGGAGTTTAATGACTAATAGGGCTGATCTGCAATACCATTCTCTACCAGTAGACGCCACCACATCCAGTTCTGGAATTCACGTTTGTGTTTTCTAGTTACTTGAACTGGTTATCCCTTCCTTTGGGAATGGTGGAGGTTTCGAATGGGTCACCTGAGGCTTGCTTTGCTGGTGGAGGCCACGTAGGGCCTTAGTAATTACAAGGCTCACTCTCCCTGTTGCAGGCCTGTTTGTAGAGTGGTGACAGATTAAATGGTGGCATTCCAGGCCCTTTCCCTGCTACTTCTCCTCCTTCAGAGGGGAATTGACAGAGAAAGTGCCTGGCAGGCTGGAGGCTCCAGGAATGGAATAGGTGAACTCTTCCCAAGAAGTGGGCAGGGATGGGGCACAGTAGATGGTTTCCTAAGACTCTGGAGAACCCAGGCTTGGCTGGTGTTGGTCTGCCTGAGTCCCGACACCACCTGTAGTAGTGGCATCCTAATGTGTGAGACATGTCCCTTTGAGTCATTGTGCACAGCTGACATATGGAGGTGATGGTGGCTGAGGAGGGGACTTGGGGACATTGCATGGACAGGGCTACTTTTTGCTCCAGGTCCAGTGCTTAGCACGCTCAGGACCTGGTCCCTCACTGTTTGTGTCAGTGGGGTCTGTTTCAAGGGTAAGGGCATTTGGCTGTTGAAGACAGGGTGTGAACTCCAACCTGGGGTGGGTGCACATGGGTTGAGGGACACCGAGACCCACTGTGCCCCTGGAAGTTCAATATCAGCTGCCTCTTGTCTTACATGACTTCTTAGGAGCAAAGAAGTGCTGCTGGTGGGTGGGAAGGCCCCAAGACTATTTTATAAATGCAAAGGATGAAGTCTAGAGAGCTGGAGTGATCTGAAGATGCCCAGTATATGCAGTTGTGTTTGGGCTCCTCCGAGGGTTTCCTGGTGGCCAGACCAAGGCCATAGGCCATGGCTTCACATCTTTGAGAGCCTCCTGCCTGGGGAGGCATCTGCCCGTGGAGTCTCAGGGTGGGTGGGGCTAGTGCTTCTTTTGGGCTTTGAAACACCCCCTCCCAGGTGAAAGATGACACACATGGGAGGTTCTACTCTCCCCCACACAGCCCCTGGCACCAGCCCTGGCCCCCTCCTCAGGCCCACTCTGAAGCTCTTGGCTCCCAGGCCACACCCATTGTCAGGTCTGGCCCATATAGGAAGTACCAGGTGCCCCTTGTGTACCTGACTGCTCCCCTCCCAGACCATAGAGTGAGAGGGGCCCAAGAGTGTCTGATGTCTCTGCTACCAGTGCTTCAGTGCCTTTGGGGTGGGTCACACAAGTCATGCAAGTCTGGGCTCTGCCACTGGTCAGCTGTAAGGACTTGGGGTTAGTTTCCGTATCCATGAAATGGAGATAATAATAGCACCTAGATGAGCATCTTAGGGCCCACTGATGGGGTTGGGGGGCTTTGGGACTGCTGGCAGGATGGCTTTTCCATCGTCTGCCTCAGGCCCAGCCAGAGCCCCCAGTCAGGTCATGCGGAGGTAATGCCTTGGAGGGAGCTTACTGCTGCAGCACCGCCCACCCCCAGCCTTGTGTTGGTCTGAATTGGGGTGGGTCCTGGGGCTGTCTGTTCCTGACCTTCAGGGAGGGGTAGAGGGCCATCTCTTGCCTTCCTGCCTCTGTGTGTCCATTTGTGGTCTGTGGGGAGGGATGAGGGCTGTGTTGTGGATCTGTGGCTTCTGTGTGCATTCATCTATAGCCCGTGTGTGTGTGTGGTGGGGGGTGAGGGCTGTATTGTGAATCTATGGCCTCTGTGTACCTGTCTGTAGCCCATGGCATGGGGTGAGGGCCATGATGTGGATTTGTGGCCTCTGTGCATCTATCCATAGTCTGTACGGAGAGGTATAGGCCGTGACATTGATCCGTGGTCTCTGTGCTTGTCTGTAGCTGGTGGGGTGTGGTAGAGGCCTGAATCATGGATCCATGGCCTCTGTGTTCCCATCTTTAGCCCACACAGTGGGGCTGAGGGCTTGAGTTATGGATCTGTAGCTTCCATTCTGACACCATCTTGTGGGTTCTTGTCTTGCAGACTTCTCCACCCAGGTGAATTCCTCATCCCTCAACTCTCCAACGGGGCGTGGGCCCATGGCTGCATCCTCACTGCACCCACCCCTGGGGCCCACCATCGGCTCCTCGCTTGGCTCTCCGAGCCAGTTGCACTCGCCCATCAGTACCCTGAGTTCCCCCATCAACGGCATGGGCCCACCCTTCTCAGTCATCAGTTCACCTATGGGCCCACACTCAATGTCGGTGCCTACTGCGCCCACCTTGGGCTTCAGCACAGGCAGCCCCCAGGTGAGTTGGAGGTGGGGAGCTGGGCCTGAGGGAGGGGTACTTTCAGTTTGCCCCAATGTCACTGTCTGTCCGTCCATCTGTCTGTTGTCAGCCCCACAGGGGTTTTGCCATGGTCTGGGCATGTTTGGTTTCTGGCCTCCCTTCTCAGATGGGCCTTACGTTCCCCCAGCCTTCTACCTCTATCCTTCATAGCTCTTCCCCTGGGGGCTGAGTCTAGCCTCTAGGCTTCAGCAGTTTGTCTTGGAAACCCAGGGTTCCTCATATTCATGGGAGTGTGGGTGGAGTTCAGGGGGGGATATGCCCCCCACCCCCAAAACCACAACCGCAAACTCAGAGTTGCCGGAACCTGCGAGGCTCTGACTTCTGTTGTCGATGGGGAGGGCCTGGCTTTCTGCCAAGTGCTGCCTGCTTGCTCTACAGCTGGGAGGGAAAATGGGCATCAGCAGGCTCGTGCACCCCCACCCGTACAGCCCGACAAGGTCCAGGAAGAGCCAGGCCCGACCACTGCTGACCGGAGCCTGAGTTGTTCAATGTCTCTCCCCTGGCCTGGTGTCCCAGACCAGCCCTGCCACTCCTGACACGTGTCCATTGTGGGTATTGGTTGAGGAGTGGTGCCAGGCACACTGGCATGCTGAGGTGTGGTGTCATGGCCTCACCGAGTCCCCATAGGACAGTCTTAGAGAAGGGGCAGCCTCTAGGTGAGAACCCTGCCAGGGCTTGGGCCCCACTGCAGGGCCATGGCCGCCATGTCCTGACACCTGGATATTGCCTGCATACCAGGTTCTTCCCAGCAAGGGCAGCGGAGTCCTCAGCCGGCTGGTGTCACACTGGTCCTATGCCGGCAGTGGGGGACGTGCTTTGGGCTCAGAGAGGAAGGGCGTGGTGGGTGTGGACGAGAGCAGCAGAGATGGGCTGAGGAGGCCGGGTGGGGCATTGATGGAGCAGTGGCTATTTTAGTAAGTCCCGCAGGCTGTGGCGGGAACTGAAATGAGTGCCAAGGATCTGAAAGGGGAAATGGATGGGGCCCCTGCCCTGGCCATGCCATGATGTCTCCTAGGAAACAAGGCAGGGAGCCCAGGGGAGCAGTCCCAGGCAGATAGGGGGTTGTGGAACCCATGCAGGAGGAGCATGTGCATGGTATGAGCTCTGGACTGGGAGCTTTGACCTGGGCCCAGGCTGGTTAGCTTGGAACTGGGGGTGCAGTCACAATGCTCTGGGGTGATCTGCTGTGCCCCGCAGAGCTGGGCCAGGACTGCACCCATCAGGCACCCTGGCCTCCAGTGCCCAGAGCAGCAAAGTGGATGGCCCCAGCCTGAGTGAGAAAGGACCTGGATCACTGACCACAGCCGGGATCAAGGCAGGGATACCCTGCACTCAACTGGGAGTGGCTCAGCCCTGGCACTGACTCTGGGGAGGAGGGATTACTGTTCCATTCCATCTGCCCAAGCATTTTCCCTGGTGCGCCCATTGGCCACCCACCTCACTGCTGCGTCCCTGCCTCAGTTTACCTAGGGCAAGTGCCAGACCCAAGGCTGTGCTTGAGGGGCTCTACCACCCAGTGTGGTTTTGGGAAGCCTGAGAAAGAGGAAATGAGCAAGTTTTGCTAAGCAGGTCCAGTCTAGTTTAGCCCCTGGGCTCCCTGCCATGGGGAAGGGCTGCCCAGAGAGGGCCTCAGGCCCCTGGACTCCCACTATCACTTGGTTCACTACAGCTATGACCCCAGAATGGGCACCATCAGCCCCAGCCCCAGAAAGTTAGGAATTTAGGGTCAGCCTCCTGCTCCTGTTCCTGCCTGCTGTGACTTGACCCCTTCCCCTTTCTGGACCATCCTCTCATTTTTCCCACCTCCAGACGTTAGCCTGGGAGGCTCTCTGCCAGGGACGGCCCTGATTGCCCTTGCAGGCTGCCCAGCAGCGTTTTCTGTGAGCATATGTGGACTGCATTGCTGGGGCCCGTGCAAGGTGTGCTCTTGGAGCATGGCCTGGGGGGGGTCCTCTGAGGGGGCAGCTCAGGATTAGAGTGATTAGATGGCCCCTAGAGTCATGCAGTGGGGGTAGGTGGAACCCGTGGCCAAGGCATCTTCCATGGAGATGCTGAGCTGGGTTAAGTGGCCATGGCCTATGTCCCTTCTCTGAGGCCTGAGGATTGTCTGTGTATGACTGCCCTATCCTGCCAAGGGGGCAGCTTGGCAAGCTGATGAAGGCCTTGTTCCAGATGCCTGGCATGGGGCCAGTTGAGCTAGCACCTAGTTGACAGTGAGTAAGGTAGGACCAATGGGTGTGCATCCCTCCTTCCATGAGTGGCTCTAGGCAGGTCCCACCCCTCCTCTAGCCTCAGTTTCCTCTTCTGCAACATGGTGATCTTGTGCTTGGTGATCAACCCCCACCCTCACCCCTGGCAAGGCTTGCAGCATTGCCTCAGCATCCACATCTGGGAATGGGCAGGCAGAACATCCCTGGACCCCCAGGCAGTGACAAGCCAGTGCATGCATGGCCCTGCACATGTGGCATACAGTGGACTCTGGGATCTGCCCTTCCCAGTCCCTTCCCACACCCAGAAGGTATGCAAAGAGCATTTTGAATTCCAAGAGGGCCCCTACTTTTGCAATGGAGACCTCCCCCCAACTTCTGACATTGCTGAGTCTTCCCTGCAGCCACTGGCAGCCCAGATAGATTCCACATCCATGCCAGGTCCCCCAGCCCCATCCACCCCATGCCATACTGGGGTCCCAGCTTCATCTAGTCCCAGCCATGCTGAGCCCCCGGCCTCATATACCCTGGGCTTCCAGGCTGGTCCTTCTAGGTACTGAGGCTGGTGTGCATGAGGCTGGGAGTGGGGTTTGGTTTCTGCTGTGCTTGGTCCAAGCCCACATGCTTCCTGTCCCATGAGAAAGGGGACTGGGAGTTGGGGCTCTAGGGAAGGAAGAGGAGAGGGGACCGAAGGGTCCGGGGGCTATGAAGGGGCAGTGTGCCATTGCCACCCACCCCAGAGACTTCCGCAGGCCTGTAGAGTTCCTCCTTTGCTGGGGGTTCCCAGAAGTGGGGGTTGTCCAGCCTGGGGCCCTGCTGCCTGGGACATAGACTGGTGGGAGGGGTACAGGGATGCGCCTGGGCCCTTTGCACTGACAGGAGACTTAGCGGAGGCAGGGACCAAAACTGCTGTGTCACTGTGGCAGCTGTTGCTGGGGCAACTGGGTGAGTTCCCACGCCTCCTCACAGCTGGAGCCCTGTGTAGTCTGGTTGGGTGGAGTGCAGGTGGTGGCCACAGCATACCAGCACCCAGTGACATCTGATCCCCTCCCCTCATGTCATGCTGTCAAGAGTCCCCAGAGTGGGAAGTGCACACACTTGGAGGTGGGATCCCAGCTCTTCTCATTCCTGGCTGTGACAGGGGCCTCTGCATCCTTACCTGAGGGCTGGGGATGCCAACAGTACTTGCCTCGTGGCGGGGAGTTCTCCAAGCTTACCTACCCAGAGGCTGCACCCCGCTCAGGGTAGGCTCATAATGGGTGCTTAGGGATGGGAGGCAGCTCTCTCTTAGGTTCTTCTCAGGATGCCCTTCCTGCAGGGGGAATGGTACCGTGGGATCCTTGGCGGATGTCTTGATGTTTAGGGTAGTACTGTGGGGTCCTTGGCAGTGCTGCAGGGTCCTTGGTGGTTTGAGGTCTCCTCTGTGAAGGCCTGGGACCTGATGTGGGAGGATGGAGCTTTGAGGGCAGGGCAACCTCCATGAGCCTGGCTGAGCAAGTCGGGGCCAGGCATATAGCTGGCGCTCAGCTATGTGGGCCCAGACTCAGTTTCTCTGTCTGCAAAGCCGGGGCATGGGAGTGCCCTCCTCGGTAGAGGGCTGTTGTGGGCATTGGGCACGGTGCCCGTCAACCACCCCACCCTTCATCCCTCTGCAGCTGAACTCGCCCATGAGCCTTGTCAGCAGCACTGAGGACATCAAGCCCCCGCTGGGTCTCAATGGCGTCCTCAAGGTCCCTGCTCACCCTTCAGGAAACATGGCATCCTTTACTAAGCACATCTGCGCCATCTGTGGGGACCGCTCTTCAGGTAGGCTGCTGGCAGGGGTATGGCAGTGAGTGGAGGAGGGTGAGCCTGGTCCACTCAGCCCTTGGGCCAGGCCACTCTGTCCAGCCCACAGAGTGAGGGTGGACGGGTAGCCTGAGGGCCTTTAATCCACAGTTTGTGTGGCAGGAGACCAGAGGTGGGCAGAGGTGGGGTAGAGGGGTTAGCAGGGCCATTCGGGAGTAGGCCCTTTGCATTGGGCACCAAGCTCTGAAGCCTTGAGAGGGAGGAATGGCACCAGCCTGGTTCTGGGCCCCCTCCCTACATCCCCCCCACCCCACCCCAAGGCTGGCTATGGGAGAACAGGAGATTGTGAGGAGGGGATAGGCCTTTCCTGGGGACTATGGGTGGGAGGCCCAGCACGGGACTGCTCCCTGCCCACTACCTACCTGCCCACCTGCAGGCAAGCACTACGGAGTGTACAGCTGCGAGGGCTGCAAGGGCTTCTTCAAGCGGACAGTGCGCAAGGACCTCACCTACACCTGCCGCGACAACAAGGACTGCTTGATTGACAAGCGGCAGCGCAACCGCTGCCAGTACTGCCGCTACCAGAAGTGCCTGGCCATGGGCATGAAGCGTGAAGGTAGGCTGGTCATGGGAATGAAGGTGGAGGCACGGTAGGGGCAGTGGAGGTGCAGAGGGCTGAGGGTAGGGGCTGGATAGTCAGCTGTAGCAGACAGGCAGGGGCCCTAGGTTGGGGACTGCGGAGCACGCAGGCTAGATGCAGCAGGGGCTCTTCTGGTCTCACCCACAGGACCTCCTTGTACCCCACCTTCTCTAGAGTTCTCAGTGGGAGGCCTGTGGGTCAGAGTCTACCTCTACACATGGCAACTCTGCCTGTGACCTCTGGTGATGGCTGGCCAATGTGTTTGCACCTCTTTGGGCAGGGATAAGCTGCCTGCTCAACATTCCAGGGTGTATGCCCACCAGAACCCCTGCCCCTTGACCATGTGCAAGGGGGGCTGTGCCCTGCAGGGCATCCCCAGGGCTGTGTGCAGGAGCACTGTGACCTCCAGGGCCATGGGTGTGTGTGTGTGTATGTGTGTGCTGTGACCTCCAGGGTATCTCCCCCCACCACCACCCGAGGGCCTTATGCTTCTTGCTCTGTGGAGCCCAAGTGAGGGGCGACCAACTGCTGCCTTCTGTCATGGCCCCCTGCTTTTCTCTAATGGAGCAGGGGGCCTCCTAGGGTCTGTCTGTGACCTGGCTCAGCACTAGTACCTCTCTCACTTGGCTCTCCATCACCAGTCTTCACTGAGAACCTGCTAAATGCCCAGACCTGGGGTTCTGGAGGGACAAAGCCAACTTGGGCCAGGTGACGTCAGCAGTGGACTCCAGGGTGGGGGGAGGAGCTTCCCAGGCAGAAGCGCAGTGTGCCATTGTGTGAGGAGATGAGGCTCGGCTGTGGCTGCACTAGGAGTGCAGTACCCCATGTCTTCGTGGATGTTCTGGCTGTCTAGCAGAGTGGCTGAGGAGACCCTTTTGGGGATGGTGCTAGGGGGACCATGTAGCAGATCATAGACCATCCAGACATCTCCCAGGTTCTGTTGGACACCAGATTGTCTGGGCCGTGTCGCCGTTCCCACCCTCTGGGCAGCGGCACTTAACCTTCACCAGGATGACCAGAACCCTGGACCACTTTGCCTGATTTTTGAGCCTGTTTTTACTTACAGAAGTTCTCAAGGCAACATGGGGAGGTGGGCAGCATGGCAGACAGACCTGTGAGGTCACTGAAATGATCAAGTTCTGGCCAGACCTGGGTCCCAGGCTGCCTCCCAGCCCCTTGCTGCCCCTGTACCTGTTTCCCCCTCTGGTACAGTCAGATCTGGAACAGGTTACGAATGAGATCCATTCCTAAGTGTGCCTTTAAGTCTTTAGGTTGAATTGGTAGGTGAGTTGGAATAGGTGCATATGGTTCTCATTTAGCTTTATTTTAGTGTAAGAGCTCTTATGGTGCTGTGGTTAAAGCATTGGGCTGCTAACAAAAAGGTTGGTGGTTTGAACCCACTTGCCCCTTCTTGGGAGGAAAGATGAGGAAGTCTGCTTCCATAAAGATTTATAGCCTTGGAAACTATGGGGCAGTTCTACTCTGTCCTCTCGGGGCGCTGTGAGTTGACTCGATGGCAGTGGGTTTGGTTTGGGCTTTGCTTCCGTCAAGATTGACAGCCTTAGACACCCAATGGTTGGAAACCCTATGGGGCAGTTAGCCAAAATCGACTTCTTAGCAATGGGTTTTAGTGTAAGAAAGGGCTCAGTTTAAAACATGGAGCAAGTGAGAGTGATTGTGATGAAGACTATTTTTGCTGTGAGTAGGGGTTGGCTTAATCGTTTGAGTGAAGGCAAGTTTACATCACATTAAGGGGCAAGTATGTCAGGTGTTCATAACCCAGGGGACTGCCTGTGTTCTGGTTCACGGTCAGGTTTGGCAGCACTGTGCTTTGAATGGACTCTTGTGAGTGCTTTGTATCCACACTTTGGTGGATGGGCATGGGCACAGGGTGGGCATGGTTGGCCCATGGTTCATCCAGCCTAAGCTCAGGGCCTTGGCCTTATGGGATCGGAAGGTGCTTCAGGGGTCAGCGTTCAGATGGTCTGTCCCCCGTTACTGGAGTGTCAACTCCTTTTTCACGTGACTCTCCTGTGTCCCACATGTGGGTGGCTTGTCTCACCTCCTTCCCCACCAGCCTCCTATAGGCCATGTGCAGCCTGATCTCCTGCCCCAAGGGCTTCTCCACCCTAACACACCACGAGCTGACACCCACACTGAGCGGCAGCCTCATGGTGGCCCAAGTCTCTTCGTCCCTTTGGCCCCTGGCCTGACTGCATCAGGGCTGCAGCCAGTGGAGCTTGGAGGGGCTGCAGGAAGGCGGCTGACAGCCTGTGGGTCCAGCTGTGCAGGCCTGGGTGGGCTGGGCTTGGCCTTTCTCGCTGCGACATTGGAATTGTGGGGTGCTGAGAGCTCCTCTGGCCTGCCCTATGCTGTGCAGGTAGAGAAACAGAGGCCCTGGGGGGTGGGGCTTGTCTAGGGTCACATGGCTGGGCTTTGACCCTTTACAGTAGTGAGAGAGCTGAGGGGGTGCTCACCCAGGGAGGAGTATGCCTATCACCAGCTCATCAGGCACCCCTTGGTCAGGGAGGGCTGGCTGGGCAGGGCATGTTTGAGGCAGGCTACAATCTCATACGTGCCCCAGGTGTGGAGGAGGGACCCAGCAAAGGCGCAGAGCTCAAGTGTGCAGGGAGGAGGCAGACCCTCCTTGAAGCACAGGCCCTCATAGTCCCCCATGGACTCCATGGTGTGGAGCATTAGCAAGGCGTAGGCAGGGAGAGGGGTGTCTGGCTGACATTTCATGAGTGGGGTGTCAGGCAGAGGCTTCGGCCATAGGGAGCAGCCTGTGTATGGGCCTGAGGTGTCCACACTGAAGGGGGATGGTACTTCTTAGCCCTTCAGCGTCTAGGGGCTCGTGTCTAGTGCTTTGTCCTACCCAAGGGACTGTAGCCCTCAAGGCTGGGATGCCCAGAAGCCTTTGGTCCAGTCCTGCTCTGTGCCCCTGGGTCTTGTCACCACAGCTGTCGGTATGAGTGAGTGCCAGGTATAGCCCCCACTGGACCACCATGCTCTCCTGCTCACCCTGCCACTGCTGCCACTCTCACAGACTGAGATACGTGGTCCAGAGCAGTGGGTGACCTGAGCAGGCCTCCAGCCAGCACCCTACTGGCTGCTCCCAGCCCTGTACGGCCCCCATGCCAACACCTTGCCTTCACTCCGTGTCCACAGGCACCCTTGGTGTTCAGGCTGTTCCCTGGTGGTTCGGGCAGTGAGGCCTGAGTTATGGGCCATTAAATAAATATCTGGTCCAGCAAGGATCCTGCCCTTTGTCTCAGCTGCATTTATAACTCCTGAATGTGCAGTAAAATGCCCCCCATGAAGCCTTCTCACACCCTAAACACAGCCATAAAACTGTGCCTCCCCAGCGGGACTGGGGGAGACTCAGTGGCCCCTAGAGCCACTGTGGGTGGCCAGGTATGGGTGAGCCTGTGTGCCAAGTGGACTCTGTTTCTAGTGGCTGTCCTGTGAGGGTGGGAGTGTCTCCCCTCCGATCACCACAGTGGCGGCTCCACAGTACAGCCTGTGCATTGCCTGTGGCCTGCAGCCACGTGATGCCTCGGTGCTGCCAAAATACAGGGCATGGGCTGGGAGGCCTGCAGCTGGGTAGTAGGGGCCCATAGCCCCCTACAAAGCAAGTCCTTTCTGCATCCTGGGCTGACTATTTTGAGGTGGCCAGGGTAGCTGGACTGACCTTGATGCCACAGGATCCCCCAGAGGCCGGTGACTATACCCTGTTACAGATGAGGAAACTGAGGCTTGCCAGGGCCACCATGGCCCAGTGCAGTGCAGGGTGGACTGATAGGGGAGGGCTGACTGCAGGGAGGGCCTGGAGATCCATGGGGCAGCACTGCCCAGGAGAGGTCTGCCCTGGCTTGGGGCTGACAGGTCTGGCTTAGGGTGGGCAGATCTCCACCCCACCTCTGATGCAGTGGCTGATGAGAACTGCTGCAGACCGATAGCATCTCTTGTTGGGCAATAGCAGGCCTGTGCACACAAGCCACCACCCTGGACTTGTTCCGCAGCATTCCGGGGGGCATGGCAAGGGGTGGGGGCTGAGGATGGGGAATGCCACGTTGGGCCCAGGCCCTTCACCAGGCTGAGGCCTGTTCACTGGGGTACCTGGGTGGCTGTGGAGGACTGTAGGCACTCCCAGTTTGACAGGGAAGATGACCCTACCTTCAGGGGTTCCCAGCCTGCTCTGGGATACTGGCTTCCTCGCTGGGGTGATAGTGACCCTGGCTCCTCGCCATCCCCCTCCTCCAGGACAGCCTCTCCCCATTTCCTTCCTGCCTCCTTCTGCTTCCTGGCTCTTGAGGCTGCCAGTGAGGAAACAGCAGTGTCTGTTGTGTGTATGAGTGTGTGTGCATGTGCATTAATGTGCACATGTGTATCCTGTGTGCATGCATATATGTGCATGTGTCCATGTGTGCATGTGTGTGTGATGTGTATGCATGCACATGTGCATGTTTATATGCCCATGTGTTCATATACATGTGCATGGGTGCATGTGCACACACACGTGTGTGTCTGTGTTTATGTACATGTATGTATGTATGTGCATATGTCTGTGCACATGTGCATGTGTGTGTGTCCCTATGTGTTTATACATGTGCGTGCGCATGTGTGTGTGCACACAGGCCTATGTCTGTGGCCCCAGACACTTCACTCTAGGGGACCTTGTCTGGATTGAGGGCTGCCCTGGTGCTTTCTGGCTCTGAGACACTGAGCAGTGACTTTGCCACCATCAGTCTCAGTGTTCTCACCTGTGTAGTAGGGTATCAGCAAGGTCCCCACAGGCTTGCTAGGAAGAGCCCGGGAGGTGGTGGTGCTGTGTGGCGCATATTGTGGGCTGATTACATAGTCCCAAGTGTGCATGTGTTCAACATTCCCATGTGTGGGTGCATGTCTTTCATTGAGAGAAGGAGGGACATGTCCTTGGAGCTGGAGGGACCCAAACTCACTGTGTGACATTGGCAGGGTTTCAGTTGCCTCATCCTGAAATGGAGCTAGTCAGGCAGACCCTCTGGGTGGGTTCATCCCTGGGTCTTACTCAGCAGTGCCTGCACAGGGTGAGGAGAAGGGCCTACCCAGTGAGAAGTTTCTGAGAATGCCCCCAGGGCTTTCTACCTACCCCTGCTGGTGTCCTGCTTGGTGGAGATGGGGTGGCAGTGGGTTGGAGATGCCCTACTCCAGCCAAGGGGCTGCTGTGCCCAGAATCTGATGCTAGTGGGTCTCCTGATGCCAAGGACTTGGTTATGTTGGGTTGTATCTGCTTTGGGGGAACCATTCCTCTCCTGGGCACGTGCTTGGCTAATGGCTAGCTGGGGGAGTGATCTGTCTGGGCTGGGGTCTGGCTCCCCAGTCTCGTGGACCTCCATGGGGGAGGTTGACCAGGGACTTGCCAGCCATCCAGTGAGCCGCCTACCCAGCATCACCCTTCTGTGTTCTTCCTCTGCCATCCTCCTGCCTCCATGCCCAGGGCTGGGAGGCACAGGATAACGAGGCGCTATATTTACAGACGCCTCCCACTCGAGGCTCCCCGGCGCCAGCGCAACATAAGTCAACACGACTCGTCTCAAAGGTGATTGAGCTGGCAAAGGCCCACCACCGTCTATAAATAAAACCATAATATTTATGATGATGCTGCTTAGGGCTGCCGGGCCCTTCATGGCTTCAAAGTGCTTTGCAAAACATTTACTAATTAATTCCCAGCTACCTCCTGGAGGAGGCCGGTGGCAAGGAGCTCCCAATCACTGCCCGCTACCCCCACTACGCCCATGCCAGGGGCTACCTTTGCCCGGGCTCCAGTGCCCTGAGACTGTCTTTGGAGTAGTATAAATCCCCTTGGGCCGAGTGACAAAGTTGTGGTCACCAAGGCCTGGCATGGGTTCATCCTACAGACTCAGACACTGAGGCCCAGGGTAGTTAGGGAACCCCATATGGCTGCCTGGGGCAGAGCAGGCCTTGGGGCTCTGGGCTGCATGATTTGGGGCTGTGGCTTCATGTTTCTGCTGGGCTGAGAATGTAGCCATGCCCTGTTGGCTCTCTGCACCTCAGTTTCCCCATCTGGTGGCATGAGGAGCTAAGCCTCTCACCTGGGACTCACTCTCAGGGTCTGAGGCATGCAGACCCACTTGCATCGGGTCCACATCACCCCAGGTGCTACCCATGTGTATGTGTGTGTGGGGGGCTCTTGTCCTTGTGAGCCACTCAGGTCATAGGTCATGGGGTTGGCTATCCTGGGCCTTGCAGCCATGTTCTCCCTGATGAAAACTGGGAAAATGACATGAGACATTAGTCCTGCTGTACTGAGCAGCTACCACAGGAGGGTCTGGGAGGCCTGGTTGGGAGGGGCTGGGCTGGGCTGGGCTGGGCTGGGCTGGGCTGGGCTGGGCTGGCCTGGCCTGGCCTTCTGAGGCCCTGTAGACTCCTCACACCTGCTCTCAGCTCCTGACCAGCCCTATCTTCTGTCAGATTTTCCAGAAGGCCCAGGCTTGCAAAATCGCCAACTCAAGGCCTCCTGCTTGGCGCCTGAGCCCAGCTGGTGCGGTATGAAGGGTTGGTGCATCTCCTGCCCTTGAATCTCGCCACATGGATGGAGCTTCCCTCCTCTGCTCATCCTATGGGACTTGTGGAGCATGGCCCTGCACAGAGCCGGCTCTAAGCACCCACCTGTCAATTTGGGTGCTTTTGGGGAGCCTGGCAGTCCTGGATTGGGGCACAGAGCAGCTCCAGGGACTCTGAGTGACTGTGTGGGGCAGGCTTGGCAGGAAGCCACTGAGCATGGTGGAGGGGTGTTGGCAGCAGGACAGGTTACGATATCAGTTAAGGGATCCAGAGGGTAGGGGGCCTTAGGAGGAAGTGGCTGCTAAAAGAAGTGCCTGGGCAGGGAGGGTGCCAGAGGCATGGATCTGTCCTGCTCATGGCCTGCATTGCCAAACCCCCAGGAAACCAGAGGGTAGGAGGACCAGTGAGGGCGAGGGGGGTAGATGAGGTTCCCTGGAAGGCGAGGGGGCCATTGAGGCCACCCTAGAAGGCAAGGGGTCTGGATGAGGCTGTCCCACCCAGAAGGTGAGGGGGTGGTAAGGCTATGCTGGAAGGTGAGGGGGCTGAATGAGGTCACCCTGGAGGGTGAGGGGCCTGATAGGCTAGGAGAGTGAGGGGTCTGGTGAGGAGGGCAAAATGACTGAGGAGGATGGGGGGACAGTGGGCAAAGGACAGTGGGCTGGTAAGGCTGCTCTGGGGGGTGAGGGGCAAGGAGGAAGAAGGGGTCAGTGGGACTGCCCAGAACTCAGGCCAAGGGCAGGGCTGAGGGTTCCTCGGGGTGGACAGTGAATGCTGCTTGGTTTGTGTCCTCTGTTGGTAGTGAGGTCCTAGGTGGGGAGGGATGAACCCAGTCTGAGGTCCAGAGAGATCAGGGAGCATGGGCAGCTTTGTCCAGTGCTCAGTGCTAAGACCAGAAAGGAGGAGGGGCGTGTGTTGGGGATCAAGCTTCGGCAGGCTGACAGAGCAGGAAGCAGGAGGATGGGTCAGGGTCCCGTGATTGTTGGAGAGTCCTAGTGGTTTCCGAAGCAGGGGGTTTTGGGGAGTGAGCTCAGAACCCTCACCAAGGGGACACATGCTATGTGGATGCTGAGTGTGCTTCAGGGCCCCTGGGACGCAGTTTCTTCCCTGCTCTGTTGTCCCTTTACCTCTCTGAGCCTCAGTTTCTTCATTTGTAAATGGGGGTGATGAAAGCACCTTCCCCCCGAGCTGTTGGGTGGTATCAGTGAAGCAGTAGAGGGACGAGGTGGTGGCATTGGGGCAGCCCGTTCACAGCCATTGCCCACGCGGGTCAGGATCTGTGAGGAAAAGGATGTGCCTCAGGGGCTCTGCCCTTAGGCTGAGTGGCCAGTTTTGTCCAAGGTAGCCCACACTGCAGCCTGGCCCTCGGCCTCTGCTGTGGATGCCCCAGGCAGGTTGAGAGTAGTCCCAAGTGCTTGGGGTGCCTAGTGGAGGAATCATGGCCCAGGGTGGTGTCTTGGGAGGAGGATGTGTTGACTGGCAGGGGCAGGTCTCACTGATTGGAGCTGTCAGGTGCTGGGGAGCCAGGGATATGGAAGATGGAGTATGCAGGGGAGGGTGGTGGGCTGGGGTCCACAATCTAGGGGTTCAGAGGTTGGGAGCTGGTCTGGATGGAGCTCTGGGACAGGTCAGACATTGGGTAGGGTGGGAGAGGGAAGTTCATGTGGGCTAGGGAGGGTTCATGTGGGTGGAAGGAGGGTAGACCCCCAGTCTCTGGCCCACCTATGGTGTCTGCAAGGGGAACGGGGCTTTGGCTTTAGATCACTTCCTTGAGCCCTCTATCCAGAGCTGGCCGGAGCCTGGGCAGTGGGCCAAAGCTCTGCTGCTGTCGGCATCAGCTAACCCAAACCCCGTGAGTGGGGCTGCAGATCCTGCTTCCTGAGATATCGTAGTAACTGCTCTCTGTGCTCAGCCTGGACCCTGGGAGATTTCCTGGGTGGATTTACCATGGTTGTGACTGCTACAACTCAGGGGGAGGGCAGAGTGGGCTGGATGGGGATGCCACCCACCCCTCCGCCTGCTCCATCCCCCAGAGAACAGAGGATGGGGTCAGCCCAGGAGGCCCCGGGCCCTGCACTCAAGGGCTCGTGAGAGCTCTGGGTGGGGGTCTGTAGCCCAGCTTTATACACCAGCACTGTCAGGCCTGCTGGGGGACTCCCTCCAGGGAAAAGGGGGCCTGGGCTGCATGGGCTGGGAAGTCAGGTCTGGAAACACCCGTCAGAAGTGCCGTAGCCTCCATAGGCCTTTCCTCCTGCATGGGACTCCTAGGGGTCAGTGTTGAAAGGAACTCTTCCTCCATGCTTGCTCTATACTGGCCTTTCTTCCTGGGGTCCCAGAGACCATGCCACACCCCAGCCAGTCCTCTGTGCCCCTGTCCCTGCTCCTTCCAGCTAGCCTCAAGGCTGTCCCGGCCACCACCTGACTCATGTCAGGTTGGATATTCCATCTGTGGTCTCCTCACAGCCCCCTCCCTGCAGCTGGGAGTGACTTTCTGAGACAATGGTCCAATCCTGTCCCTCCCCTGCATCACACTCTCCTATCCTGTTTCTGTCAGACCATCATGGAAGCCCTGTCCCTGCCCTGCCTCCTGCATTGTGCCCTCTGCACTAGCTGGTCTTGATAAGGAGTGTGCTCTGCTCTGGCTCTGGGCCTTTGCACAGGCTGATTCCTCTGCTTGGATGATTGGCCTCATCCTTCAGTCTCAGTGCCACTTCTTCCAGGAAGTCTTCCTTGGCTTTCCCTGACTCTATACCCCATTAAAGCCCTTCTCACTCTGCTGGGAATTCTGCTGAACCTTGGGTTCCTTGAGAGCTGGGCCATCTCTCCCAGCCTCTGCCTGGCCTAGGGGTCCCTGGCATGAGTACTGATGGAATGAATTAAGCCAGAGTGGATGGGAGGGCTTGGGGTTCTTTAGGGATAGGGGAGAGAGGAGATGGGGTCTGGCAGCCCTGTGCGGCTCAGAGCTGGCATTACTGGCTGGATGGGCACTAGTGTTGGGTACAGGCTGATTCCCCTGTGTGTTCACAGCTGTGCAGGAGGAACGGCAGCGGGGCAAGGACCGAAATGAGAACGAGGTAGAGTCTACCAGCAGTGCCAACGAGGACATGCCTGTGGAGAAGATCCTAGAGGCCGAGGTGGCCGTGGAGCCCAAGACAGAGACATATGTGGAGGCGAATATGGGGCTGAACCCTAGCTCGGTGAGTGCCTGCCGCCCACTTGTCACCACCCCCCTTTGCTGTGTTCTCCTGAAGCAGGGCCTTCTCCTTGGCCTGGCCATGTCCAGGCAGCTCAGTCAGTCCTCGAAGGGCCCAGCTCCTGCCCTGCAGCCTCTACCTCCCTCTCGGTCCCTCTATGGTACCTGGGCCCTGTGTTCACTGACCACCACCACAGCCCAGTGGGACCCTGCTCTGAGCAGACTGGGCAGCCCTCTGGGGAGGGCAGGTAGGGGTCTGCTGGGTCACACACTGCTGTCATGCAGCCCTGGCCCCTCACCCTGTGGCCCAAGTCCCCTATGAATGAGCGCCCAGCCTAGAAGGAGCTCCTGACGGGCAGCGTGATGAGACATAAGAGCAGGTGCCAGCACCATGCCTGCCCAGTGGTCATCTCATACTGCCTGCCTCAGCACCAGCCTCTTTTCATGGGGATGTGGGAGGTGGCCTTGGAACGGCCTCCTTGGTTGGGCCTCTGCCCTCTCAGACTGCCTTGCCTCCCCTGTCCCGAGCAGCCTCAAGGCAGTGGGTGGGTGGGCCTCTCCCAGCTGCTCCCTGGCCCTCACAGGGCCATGGCCCTGCAGTAGTCTCCTTCATCCTGTTCCCCTTCTGGTATCTGTCTGAGAACCTGACTGCCCTATGGCTTCTGCCTGTGCTATCTGAGCCCTCTTGCCACAGGGCAGCAGGGACCTGGTGGGCCTTGGGCTCTGGGGGCCTTGGGCCCTGGGGAGCTCTCCTGGGGCAGGCCTTCAGGCCTTTGCTGTGAGTCCAAGGACCAGGCTATCTCCAGCTGAGTGGGTGACATTTGATGTCTGCGTTTATCCCCGTAGCTCCTGTTCCCTTCGGTTTGGCAGTCCTGCTCTGCCTCAAGGTGTGGTCAGGTTTTCTCAAGTCTTTGCTGCCTCAGTGTGGTTCAGGATTGTGTCCAGTGCTCTAACCGTCACAGACCTGGCTGACCCTGAGTCACTCAGCTCTCTCCTGTCACCCTGGGATAGGCACTGCCACTCCTCTAGGGCCTGTACCTGGAGCGTGGGGGTTCAGCTCATGGAACTCCTCAGGGAACCTCCTTGTGCCTGCATTCCTGCCAGGCAGCTTGGCCCTGCTCTGTGGGCTCAGGTTCCTGGGTTCCCCCTGTGTTTTGAGCTTCTGCCAGGTGGCCTGGCCCTGCTCTGGGCTTAGAGCTCCTGGGTTCCCCGCCCCCATGGCCCTCAGTACATGGTGATTGCAGGGTGAGGGGTGGGTTTTTAAATGCTCCTCCCCAGTGAAGCCTGGGATGGCAGCTGGTCCCTGCTGTCACTTTGGGACCCAGTACCCTGACCCCGCCATGTCCCCAGGGGTCACTGTGGTCCTCAGCCCCACTGCCCCACCACCAGGAATCCCCATAGTCCTCATCCCTGCCATCCTGCCCCCAGGAGCCCACGGGGGCCACTGGTACCCCCAAGAGTGTGGCTCCTCTCAGATTCCCTCTGATCATGGGCCAGGACAGACCACTGGAGAGGACGCACGTGGGCTCTGTAGCCAGGCACCACTCTTTCTGGGAGGGCCACCCTCTGGTCGAAGAATGACCCCTCCCTACCAGTTGGTGACCAGAGTACCACCTCCAGCTTTGACCCTGGCCAGGTCTGTGTATCCCAGTAGGCCTGAGGATGTGGGCCTGGGTGCCACTCTGAGGCCCTTCTGGGCCAGCAGATGCTCCAAGGAAGATTGGGAGCCCAGGGGGCTCTCCTTTGCTGAGTAAGAACCCTGTTTGGGGACATGTGCTGGCCCTTCCCATCAGAGGAGGAGGGGCAGGTCCAGAACTCAAGTCCTCAGGCTGCTCTGAGTCTAGGCCATCCTGAAGGCAGACCCTGAACTCAGAGCTCCTTCTGGGGCTTGTTGCATTTCTGACCCTAGCCGAACCCTCCTTGTGAATCAGCTAGGATCTTCCTTTGGGGAAGGGCTAACTAGGCTCCTCCCTGATGGGCAAACTGAGTCGGGGAGGGGTGACACCCCCAGCATCATGTTTGCCATGGTGGCGTCCCTTGAGCTCTGGATCCTGCTAACACCCCCGGGAGGCGGTCCACTTATGTACTCTCCCCTTGCATTGTCACCCCTGGGAGCTGGTGTCAGTCCACTCACCTACATTCCTCTGGTGTTGTTGCCTTTGAGGAAAGTGTCACTTCACTCATCCATACCCCTGGCACAAGCTTAGGGCTCAGTATATGCCTACTGTCCTGGGAGGCCTAGAGGTGTGAGGTCCTTTCTGGGGCTGTACAGCCCTTCCCCACCAGGGAGCCCTCAGCCTGGCTGCTGAGTGATAGGAGTCTAACACCCTGCTTGCCCTGGACAACCCTCCTCTGGGCCACCCCCAACCTGTGCTCTGCCCACTCTAGGGGCTGTCCTGTGGGCTGAATCCTTGCTCCAGATCCCCTCTGCCCCCTCAGCCCACCCTGTCATTCTCTCCTCTGTCAGTCAGTCCCTCTCTATGAGCCCTTCCCCTGTCCAGTCCCTCCCTATCCAGCTCTGGCAGCAGCCCGGCACCCCGTTTGTCACCAACCACCCCCGGAGCCCTGTGTAGCCCTTTAAGCAGGCTTGGTAGTGTTTAGACTGCATGTCCGCCATCGAGCAGATGATTCCTGTCACTGGAAGCCTTGAGGAAGGAGGCGTTTTTCCCTTGACAGGCTGCCCTGTGTTCTCTGGAGTGAGGGATTCCCCATTCTGGCTCCTGGGTGTTGGCCCTGCAGCCTGGTAACCCCAGTCTCTCTGGCTGGGAGCTAAAGATCAGGCTCCCATCCTGGCCTTGCCCTTGAGGCCTGCCTGGGCTCCCTTGTCCATGAGAATAACTAGATATCTCCTCTCTAGAACATTCTAGAAGGGCCTCTGATGCCACCAAGTTTCTCCCTGCTCTTAAGGTCCTGTGACTCAGCTGTTACTTGCCTTCCCTGAGCTCTTGGTTCCTCCTCTGTTAAATACAGAGGACACATGAGGTGTGCCTTGCCTGGTGGGCCACATGATGGAGGTTTTATGAAGCCTGGCCCATCTACTTCCTATGTCCTGGCCTCCTTCTCTATACATGGGGTCCCTGGGACCTCGCCTTTAGGGCTGTTATAAGGATGACATGGGTCATGTCAGATCCTGTTGCTGGTATAAGAGATGACCACAGATCTAGCATTTGAAACAGCACACATGCTTTATCCCAGAGTCTGGAGTCAAGTGAGGAATCCACGTCACTGGGCTAGAATCAAATGTTGGAGGCTCCAGAGGAGAATCTATGCCCTGACCTTTTGCTACCTCTGAGAGGCTGTCTGCACTCCTGGGCTCAGGGCCCCTCTTCCACTTTCAAGGCCAGCAGTGCAGCATTTTCTCGTCTCTGACCTCTGCCCCGTCCTCCTCTTCTCTCTGCCTCTGTTCCTCCCCATCTTAAAAGGGCCTGCATCACAGGTGGATCCACCTGAGCAATCCAGGATACTCCATCTCAGGAGTCCTTAGTCTCATCTGCAAAGTCCTTGTTGACTGTGCAGTGACGCCGTCACAGATTCAGGGTCAGGATGTGGCATCTCTAGGGGCTGCTTCTATTTAGCCCCTATGTGGGTGAAGTAATGGGGTGGGGCTGGCCTGGGCACCTATAAATGTGGCAGTGTGTGGTCCTGACCACAGCACTCTCTCTCCACATAGCCCAATGACCCCGTCACCAACATTTGCCAGGCAGCAGACAAGCAGCTCTTCACCCTGGTGGAGTGGGCCAAGCGGGTCCCACATTTCTCAGAGCTGCCCTTGGACGACCAGGTCATCCTACTGCGGGCTGGTGAGTGGCTGTGTTGCAGGACCTGGGCTGCCATGAGAAGGATGGTGGGTGCGTATCTTGGGTTGCTCCTGTCTTCTGCCACTTGGAGCTGTTGGGGCATAGGGTTGGGACACAGAACTGCCTCCTGCCCCAGAGGCAATCCCACCAGGCTGTGTGGGGAGGGCGAGTGCTGACCACTGCTTTCCAGGTGTCCGGTGGCACCTGTCCCCTTGGAGAGAGAGGAACATGACCTCGTGTAACTGTGGGCACTGACTTCTCTCAGAATGTGCCAGATACTCTGCCCAGAAAGGTGTATGTCTACTGGCTCCATCTCAATTTTGGGGTTCCTAACAGGAGCTCTGGTAGCATAGTGGCAAAAGCACTTGACTGCTAACCAGAAGGCTGGTGGTTCAACCCACCAGCCACTCCTCGGAAGGAAGGTTGGGCAATCCTACTTCCGTAGTGATACTGCCTCGGAAACCCAAGGAGGGGTCGCTATGAGTCTGGGCCGACTCGATGGCACATAACAACAACAACAACAACTGCCCTCCAAAGCCTCAGGTTCAGAATCTCTAATATTGCCGGCCTAAGTAACCCTGAGGTTCTCTGGAAACATCCAGCAGCAGGTGGGAAAAGAGTTGTCCATGAGGAGGCTGGTGGTGTTCCTCCCAGCCCGCTTTGGGAACCTGTCTGGCAGGCATGGGCCCCCAGTGCTCATGTTGCATGGGGGCCAGGCAGGGTCTCAGGGTGTGGTAGCCCTGAGACAGACAGTACCCTGTCCCCCAGGCTGGAACGAGCTGCTCATCGCTTCCTTCTCCCACCGCTCCATCGCCGTGAAGGATGGCATTCTACTTGCCACTGGCCTGCACGTCCATCGCAACAGCGCCCACAGTGCAGGCGTGGGTGCCATCTTCGACAGGTGGGTCCACATTTCAGCAGGCGGTGTGTGCTTGGTGCAGGGATCTCGATGCTCTTCCTGGGGAATGTGTGGGCACAGAGACGTGTGGTGGGAGATGGGGTGGTGATGCTTTTCTAATCTAATGTCTGGGAAGAATCTGTGACCAGTTAACCAGTTTAACGTTCTGGTTTAGTTGCTTCCAGATTTTTTTTTTTTTTTTTTTTTAAATCCTGTTTATCCACAGAGAAGAAACACATACTTTTTAAAAACAAGTTGTTTCTTTGTAGGTAATGCCTATGACCATTTCTGTTTTGATGCCTCCTTGTCTGTAATTCCTTCACAGTCCCTGGTGGGCATAGCAGGGCTTTGCCTTAAGCCTATGCCCTGCTGCAGTGGGCCCAAGTGTGCCCCAGCCCTGCACACCTGCACCTCTGCACCTCTCACCCAGAGGGCAGGATGCTTCTGGCAGGTGCATAGACTCCGGGGTCCCTCTGTCTCCAGGAAGGTGCTCTCTAGAATGCCAGGCCTCCACCCTCCCTTGTCTGGGAGCAGCAGGCCCTCACAGCCTGGGCATCCTGGGTGCTTTGATGTCAGCAGGTAGGGCTGGGGAGGGGCGTTGCTGGATCCCTGATGGGGAAGAGTGAGTGGGTGGAGAGAAACTGGAGGAGAGGAGTGGGTGGTGGGGGAGGGGCTGTTGGGGAAGGAGGAGCGGACTCGGGGTAAGGGGGGGAGTTGGAGGAGGCACAGGGGTCCTAAGTGAGTCTCCTGAATATGAGAGCCCTAAAGCTTAAAGGTGGGGGCTGCAGGTGACCCCATCACCCATGGGGGAAGAAGCATATAGACTGCGTTCCCCCTCGGATAGTTTGGAGGGGACCCATGAGCCAGCCCCGGGGAAGTCCTGAGTGGCCCTGGTGCCAAGTGCCAAAGGGCATTTTGGTCACAAATGGTAGGAAAACGCAGTTTTAAATGACACACAGTGTCCTTGCCACAGGGCTTCTTGGGGCCTTTAACAAGTGTGTTGGGGTGGCAGTGATGATAGCTGCAGAGTGCAGTGCTCATGACCCACTGAGGCTGTCTCCCTGGGGACCTCACTGTGGGAAACACAGCTGCACACAGGTGGATGGGTTTGTTGTCTGGTGTGTGTGAGGTGATGGGGTAGAGGCATAGGTTGGGTCCCCAGCCCTAGCTCACCCCTGGGGTGGTGGGCTTCCGGCTCTCATTGCCTTCCTGCAGCACTCCCAGGCCTGGCCGGTGGCTCTCCCGTGTCTGCCCTAAGGCCACAGGGCATATGACCCCCAACATGTCTTCTCCCAGATGCAACCCTGCCCTTACCTACCCACAAACCCAGGGACTCTCTGAGGTGTGTCCTTTCCTGCAGTCTGGTCTCACTAGCCAGTTGCTGTTTCCTGACATGATAGTCATGTGTCAGAGGTCAGTGGGCAGGCTGCCAAGGTTGGGGGCCCCAGCTCAGTGTAGGGTGTTATGGATAGGCCAATGGGGGGATTACAGGGACTAGGGGCAGAGGGGTCCCCAGCTCTCTGAGGAGGCTGGGTGGTGTTCTTTGTTGGAAATCAGTGGCTGGTGACAAGACATGGTAAACCACCCCTCTACCAGGAAGGCTGTGTCCTTGGGAAAGGGCTTTCCTGCAGAGAAGTGAGCAGGAGCAGAGATGCTGGCTCTTCAACTGAGTGCAGGCAGGGGGCCTGTGGCAGTGGGCTGGCTCCACTGTTCAACCCCAGCCCTCCTCTGCTCAGCTGCCCTGAGGCCCTCGCTGGCCCCCAGTTCCTGCCTGCAAAGATTCAGGAGTAAGAGGAAGCCCACCCATGCAGGGCCTGGACAGTGAACCCACTGATGCCTATAAGTGGGCTCGTGTGTCTTCCTCCCTCTGAGTCTTTCTGGGCAGGCTCTTCTGTTGGCTTTGTCCTCTATAGCTGCCCCCAGGTCCTCCGAGTGTTTCCAGGGACCATGGCGAGCGTGTGGGCTCACTGATTGGGTATCTGCCTCCTGCAGGGTGCTGACTGAGCTCGTGTCCAAGATGAGGGACATGCAGATGGACAAGACAGAGCTGGGCTGCCTGCGCGCCATTGTCCTTTTCAACCCAGGTATGCCCACTCTCATGGTTATGCCTCCTGGCCCTGCCCTCTTCAGGGAGGGGGGACTGCCCCGCCCTCCTCCTCCCACTCCTACCACCGCCCTGCTTCGGGCCCTGCTTCCACATCCCTCCTCCTGCACCCCCTCAGCCCTCCTCCCGGCCCCCATGTCCAGTGTGGGGCCCTCTGAGCCTCAGTGCCCTCTTTAAATGGGCAGAGCCACTGCGTCTGCGTCATGAGGACGCTCCTGTGGGGCTCAGCGAGATGGTTCAAGTGGAGCGTTGGCAGTTCTGCATGGGGTCTGGCCCAGGAACCCCCTTGTCATTAGCATCTCCAAAGGGGGTCCACTGTGAACCCTCTGGCCTCTGCCATCCAAAGTGCCATTATTTTGCACCAGAAATCTCAACTTGAGATGGGACTGTGCTGAGGTTCTGGGACCCCGTGGTCCAGGCAGATGTCCCCGTGGCCCCTAGGCAGCCAGGCAGGGTAGGGCCCTTCTCAGAATCCCTCCCTTCCCTTTCTGGGATGAGGCCCTTTGGTCTGTGACCAGAGCTGGGCCAGGAGGGCCCCCTGGCCTTTAGGGTGTGTTCCCCTTCCCTGAGCTGGGCACCATGCCAGACATGGTCCATTGGCACGGACATGGGCCTGCCCTGGATGGTGTATATAGTGGGAAGTGCACCTGGGAGTGACAGCTGCCTGGGCAGAGAAGTGCAGGGCAGCAGGGCTCCTGGGGTGCTGGCAAGTGCTCCCTGGTGAAGTGGCATTTAGAGCAGAGTCGGGGTAGGGGTGTAGAAGGTCAAAGATAAGAGGTGGCCCCTGGCCCCAAGTTGAGGCTATTTTAATATCAATAAGGATAATCATGGATAATCATTGCAGTTGCTTGAAACACTTCCAGTAGGTTTAAGTCTGAGTTCAGAATGATTTAAAAGACTGGCAACTCTCCTTGGCCAACTTCTGGGGCACTAAAAAACTCCTTCAGCCTTTGGAAATCTAGTAAGGGAATGGAAAAAAAGAAAGATAGATGGGAGCCAGGCAAAGTGGGAGTGCATGGAGGGGCACTGCCTGTGGGCTAGGCACTCTCCTGGGGCCCTGGGGCAGGAAGGAGGCTCTGAAGGGGCGGCTGCTTGGGTTTCTGAATTTGAAAATCTCTGAGGTGGTTCAGAGGAGATGGATATGAGTCTGTCCTTGGGACGAGGTTGTGGGGAGCAGACTGCAGGGGTGGGTTGGGGGTTGGCTCTGGCAGGGACTAGTGCAGTGAGAGTGGCACAGAGGTGGAGTCCCCATACTCTGATATCCTGCCCTCCTTGCCCTTCTGGCACCCCACCCCTGAGGAGCCGTGGGGTGGGGGGAGAGTGCATTTCTAGGGACATTTCATCGCCCAGGTTTGTGGCTCACTCCTGCACGGACTCCTGTCAGCACTTGAGGCTGAGTCATGTCCTCGGCTCTCCCTCGGAATCCCCATTTGTTCAAGTGCTTCCCCAGTGGCTTGGCCCCAGCGTTGCCCTCTGGGAACAGGGAGGACCGGCCAGGGCCAGGGGAGTCCAGAGCCTGCAGGGAGCAGAGTTCCCACGGAGGGGAGGGCCCAGTGGGAACTTCATTCAACCCTGTAGCTGGGGCCCCATGGGCTACAGTGTCTCTCCCCTCATGTACCCAAGGTCAGGGTGAGTGTCAGTGGGCTGGGTGGCCGGCTGTGTAGGGAGGAGGGGAGCAGGGGTGCATTGTGCTGGCTTGATGGATCCCAGACACTCTGGTGGCTGGGTGCGGCTTCAGCCTAGTATGGGGAGGGTCAGCAGGGGTGGTCCCAGGGGAGGCATGGGTAGCTGGGGTCAACTGGGGAGGGTGGGCCCAGCAAGGGGGCAGGGAGGGGACGCTCGAGCTTCCTGTGAGCTCCTGAAAAGGTGTGCCTCCTGACCAGGGGTTCTCACCACTGCAGAAGGTCCCCATGGCTGTTAACTGAGGTGACTTCAGGAAGTGCCCTTGCTCCTCAGCCCACCATGGACCCTGGTGGTTTGGGTGGCCCACCTCCCAGGGGTGTCTGTCCTACTTCTTGGAGGACTCTGGGGTGGTTCTAGGGCCCCTTAGCCCCCACACAATCTGGGGGTCTCTGGGAGGGGGCAGGCTTCCTCAATCTGACCTGAGTGCAGCCACAAGCACTGGTACTGGCTCCCAGTTGCCATGGTAACCAGCCTCGTTGCATCTCTCAGATGGGAAAACTGAGCCTCTAGAGGTCAAGGGCGGCCCAAAGTCACTGGAGCAGCTTCCTGTGGGTGCCACTCCTCCCAACACCAAAGTTTTCAGGGCCCAGCAGCAGGTTCCCTGCCTTCTGTGGGCAGCCAATGAGACAATTGGAGCCACCTGTGTCCTTGGTGCCGGTTTGGGGCTCTGACCGCTGCCCTGTACTCCTTCCCTCACAGACTCCAAGGGGCTCTCAAACCCAGCCGAAGTGGAGGCGCTGAGGGAGAAGGTCTATGCATCCCTGGAGGCCTACTGTAAACATAAATACCCTGAGCAGCCGGGCAGGTGAGCATTTGGCCCTTACGGCACTTGTGTCCTCAGGTGCAGGTGGGCCTGTCCAGGCAGGTTGGCCCGGGTGCTCTGCAGAGCCCCTGTGGGGTGTGCCCCTAACAGGAAGACTGGCCCTGGACCCCACACAGAGAAGGCACTTTTACTTGCTGTGCAGATAGATGAAAGCAGTGCCTTCCCCTGTGCACAGAATCTCTGGAGGCAGGCCATGGCGTGTTCACACCTGCACGGATGCCATGTGTAGTAGGTGCCTTGTAAGTGTGTAAAGAACACACAGTCCCAGCCCAGAGCCCATCTATTCACTTGACTGGGGCCTGGAGGGCTGGGGTGTGTCTCCTTTCCGGTCCCCAGTGCCAGTGAACAGTGGGCACACAGGGAAGGGTGTGAAACTGGAGTGGACTCCTGGGATTCAAAATCTGTAACCTCCTAAAGGTGGCTCTTGATCTCAAGGACTGTGTGTGGGGTGCTGAGCCGACTAGGAGCCAGGGCCCCGCCCCACACTGGCGCACACACAGTTAACCAGGTCCTTTTCAGCTCAGCCTCATCTGGTTTGGTTTAAAGTGAAACTTCCCGGACTGAGGGACGGCGGTGGGAGGGGTGGCGGGCGCTTGTTTGTCCTGGCTGCCCGCCCGCCGCGGCCCACTGCGCCAGCTCAGCAGAAAACAGCGCGTTCCCTGGCTGGGCTCCAGCCTCTGGACTTCGTTTCTGTCTTTACAACGGGGCTTGTGTAGCAGCCGGCCCAGGCTGCTTTGTTCCCCCACCTCCCCAACCCCACCTCTGAAATGAAGGACAGTGTTGGTGGTTAACAAGTCCCGCTTGCCTGCTGTCCTCTGTCTGAGCAAGGAGCAGCAGACCCTGACATTCTTCCTCTGAGATAGCCCAGACTCTCCCCTTCCCTGCCCCTCCCTGGGAAATGCAGCAGAAGAGGCAGGGCCTTAGCGGAGGTGCTGCCCGTCTGCCTCCGCCTCCATGGGCGTCAGCTGACCCACCCAGTGCCTGGGCCTCTGGCTCCAGCTCCAGCAGAGCTATTTCTGGGGAGGGGTGGGCAGGAGACAGGTAGCCCTCTCCTGAGCACCCTCAGCTCTGTGGTAGTGTCAAGAACAGGCCTCCTCAGGAGGGGCTCCACTTCCAATGGTAGGCCCAGACCCCAATGCCCACAATGACTCTTCAGGCCGTCCCCAATACCCTGTCACCTCTGGGGCTGCCCACTCACTTATCCCATCCTGCCACCACTCAAGCCCCACTGCCTCTCCTTGATGGCTGCTGCAGCCTCTAGCCAGAGGGAGCCTGGTGCTCTGATCCATTCCTACTGCTTTCTCCCTTGTTTTAGATCCTGCTATGGCTCCCCATTGCCCTTGGAGAAAGCCTCTGTTTCTTAATCTTCACATCAAGCCCTGATCAGCCCACCCTGGCCCACTGTCTCACTCCTGGCTCACCTCTCAGTTTTCTGGGTCCTCCCATCCACCCTGTGTCCCCATCTCTGGGCCTCTGAACCCTCTGCTTCTCTGCCTGAATGCCCCTCCTGAGCCTGGACAGGCCTCATGCTGCATGCCAGGGTCAGAGATAGGCAGAGAGAGCCTGCCAGGTGCTAGGGTTGAGGGGGGAGGAACCTCCAGCCCCTGCTTCAGCTGTCCCCCTTCCCCCAGGTTTGCCAAGCTCCTGCTCCGCCTACCCGCCCTGCGCTCCATCGGCCTCAAGTGCCTGGAACATCTCTTCTTCTTCAAGCTCATCGGGGACACACCCATTGACACCTTCCTTATGGAGATGCTGGAGGCCCCGCACCAAATGACTTAGAGCCCCGCCGGCCCCTGCCACCCGCCAGCTGCTCTTTTCAGCCTGAACCCGTCCCCCGTTCTCTGCCTGTGGACCTGTGGGACCGCCTGTCACTGCTACACCTAAGAGATGTGTTGTCATCCTTGTTATTTTCACTATACTTGTCTGTGGACTGAGGCAGCAGCCTCCCAGGGCACCGGCGGGGACAGTAAGATCTGGAACAAGGGTTCTGCAGGTACCCTGCGTCTGCCCGGGGAGCTTGGGCGGCGTGGGGACCTGTGGGCTCCTGGAGCTGGAGGTGCTGAAGGTGCTGGGAGGGCAGGTGGCTTGTTTCTGTTTGTGAGCTTCCCGGTGGTCCTCCTTTGCTTGGAGTGGTCCTTCTTTGCCTCCTCTCAGTATTGGCACCCAGCAAACCTGTGGGCACCCCTAGGGGCTGGAGAGGACAGGTAGACAGGCTGGTGTTCCATTGCTGAAGACCCTGCATGGCCCCAGGAAGATGAGAGGGCATGCTGTCCAAGGCCAGCATGCCTCCCTTCTCAGAGTGCTGGATGAGCAACCCTCTTTCCAAAGATAACCTGCAAGATAGCCAAGCCCACCTCGGGATGCGGGGCTTTGGGGGCTACCTTTAAGGCTGCAGGGCTGGAGGCCACTCCCTATCCCCTCAGTTTTCTCTGCATCGCCCTGGTTCCCACCCCCTCCTTGTTCATATCCATCCTATGGTCGCTAGACTGAGGCTTCCCGCCTCCCCTCCCCTTCCCCAGTCTCCTCTTCACCTGTAGTGGGCCAAGGCGAGTCCCTGGTTCCCTGAGGGCTAGGCCAGCCTCATTGGCTTCCTGGAGGGACCTTTCAAAGGTGAGCCCTGCTGGTGTCAGTTAGAACTCCCTCAGCACAGGTTGGCCATCTTTCTAGTCACCCAGAAGGCTCTGGGGAACCAGTGATTACTGGTCGCCTTTCCCAGAAGGTCTTCAAGTGGTCGAGGACTTCCAGAGGGGACAGGAAGCATGGGATAGCAGGGGGCTGTGGCAAAGTTGGGGCAAGGGCAGTCTGCAGGAAGAGCCTGGTTCTCTCGGCCATTCTGTCTGGACGACGTGTGGAACCCTGGGACCACTGAGCCCAGCATCCTCGGGCCTGTTGGGTGTGGATGCCATCTAGACTCCTGCTTGGAGTGGAAGCACAGGGCCTCCTGGCCTCCCTGGTCCAGCCCTGTCCAATCCCTTCTGTGGCACCTGGGACCCAGCCCAGAGGATGTATTCTGCCTCTTGGGATGGGAGCCTCTGTTTAAGGGGCAGGGCTTTCTCAGGTGAACTGGCCTCTTTGCACATAGCCCCCCTCTCTTGGGTCTGGGTACCGTCCATATTCATATCTCAGACACTGAGTTTGTCCTTGGGGGCCTGGACAGGGGACAGTGGGAGGGCTGGCATTCTTGGCCCCTGAGGAGTGTTCAGTAACAGTTGGCTTCTCTCTGCAGCCTCTCACGAGCCCCCTTTCTCTGGCCCAGGTCCCTGGGACAGTGTGGGTGGCTGCTTCCCCACCTGGTGCAGGGGAACTCCTGTAGGCCTTCCTCAGCTCGAAGTGGAGGGTGGCGGTAGCTGGCCTGATTCCAGGCCTCGGGAGAAGAAAGTGTCCATTCTTCACCTGCCAGCCGTCCCCGCCTGAGCCAAGTGTGAGGTACCTGGCAGAGCCGATCAGGTCCCCAAATGCCTCCTCCCTCTGCCTTTGCTGAGGAGAGGCCCTTATCTGTGTTTCCCACTGCCCTTGTCCCTTGGCAGGGCCACCCCGGAACGTTCGCCCCCTGCCTCCCATCCTAGATCCAGCATATTCAGGGGTCATTTGTGCCTGGAAGATTGGCATGGGCACTCCTGGGGGCCTTCATTGGGGTGTCCCACTTGTGGGAGAGCAAACTCCACACCCAGCTCTCGGTGCCTTCTGCAGCCATATTCCCCTTCTTCCTTCAAGCTTTCCACCAGCCTGCACCACCCCTGTATGTACCTCTGCTGCTCACCTGGGCTTGAGGGGGATGCTGGCAGTGGCGGCCGAGAACACCCAGGGACGGGGTGCTCAGCAGGGGGAGGCTGGCATGGAGACTGCCCTCACCACCAGCAGTCCCCCAGCTGCCCCACATCACCCACCCTCTGCTCGCCCTGCATCCATATCATTCGACTTGACTTCTTCCAGTGTCCCCGCCCCATTCGGAGGTTTTGTTGTCATAACTACAGCACTGTTTGAAAAGGTGGTCGTGGGTAAAAAGACACGTTACTGGGTGGAGGTAGATTGTTATTTAACCAGACCTTTAGTATCCTTGCAAAACTGGTTCAATTACGGTGATTTTTTTTGTAATTATTATTATTATTATTATTATTTGGTGGGACAATCTTTAATTTTCTAAAGATAGCACTAACATCAGCTTGTTAGCCACCCTGTGCTCGTTCCCTCTTGGCCTGGCTGGATGACACGGGACCCAGAGCTGCCTCTTCCTGGGCCCACCGAGCACACACCTCAGCTGTCTCCTGGCTCTAACATCAGATTGGTGACTCCATGACCAAGGATAGAGATGACCTTGTCTGGGGGCAAAGTCAAGCTCCTGCCACATTCCATCAGGAAGCTGGCCTGCCAGTGACCATGTGACAGTGGAAGGCCCCATGCCCTCATCACGTGGGCACAGCCAGAAAGACCCTGGAAGCCTGCACCCTCGGTTCTTGGAGGAGACACCTTGACCCCGTCTGTCCTCATGGCAGCTCTGGGCGGGCCTGGTGGGGGGGTTCTGGCAGCTGATGTTGTCCCCGTCATGGACGAGGGCTCACGGTCCGTTCCCATTGTGCAGGTGTGTGGCATAGATAATGCGTGTGGCATGCAGAGAGCCGCACGCCTCGCCACACAGCGCATGTAGCTCATACCAACCGTGTGTTCATTTTTAATCAAGACTTTTGTTTCCTGTTTCCTACATATTTGCTTCGTGTAAGCAAGTCCATAAGGACCCCTCCTTTGGTGAAATCTGGGTTCGAGTGACTCTCAAGGTGAGGAGGTGCATCTATTTTAAGATGCTCTGGAGCAGACAGCTTTTGCAGTTCCCAATCTCTAGCCATGCCTTAGCCGGGACGCAGGGCTGACGCTGTAGAGAGGGCCACACGTGCGCAAAGAGTAAAGAGAAGATGTCTAAAGCATCGGGAAAGGTAAAAAAAAAAAATCTATTTTTGTACAAATGTAATTTTATCCCTCATGTATACATGGATGATGTGGTGGGGGGAGGGAGGGACTGGTTTTGTTTCTGCTTTGGAAAGCGGCCTTGTGAAATGTCCCAACATGGAAACAGCAGAGACAGGGCCCCTGTGACACGGCATAAAGGCTTTGTACAAAACCGCTTCAGATACATATTTTTTTCCCTTTGGGGTAGGGGGTGGGCCTGAAACTTTCAAGAGTTTTCTTCCCCTTTCGAGTAATTTCTCAAACCTTGCTGTCCTGTTCTCGTTGCCAGCAGCCTTCCTACGGCTCTGTCTGACTGTGAAATTACTTCCGAACATGATTGTTCACTAAGAAATTGCAGCCACAGATGCCAGGGTTTGACAAACAATGGTATTAGAATTGTGGGGAAAGAAGAGAAGAAAACGTGAGAGGAAAAACAAAAAAACATGAGCGTTTAAAAATACACTGCCAGCCACTTCTCGTCTGTTCTGTGTGGGGGTTCTCCCTTTTGGAGTCTGAAGGTGCATGGAACGAGGGCCTGTTGCCCAGCCCCACCAGCCCAGCCCTGCGACTGTGACCAGAGAAGGGCCTTAGCTGCTCTGACGGGTCTGGTGGTGGCCGGGCCCAATGTAGCCAGCCCCAGACTTCAGGTTTCTGTGCCCACTCCGGGCTGCCTTATCTTTTAGTCTTTTCCCATTTGACTCTTCCATGGCTCTCTGGGCAGCCTGGGGTTTGAGGCCGCACTGTAGGTCCCCCTCAGCCAGCCCCGCCAGCGTGCAACCATGAGGACTCATGCAAAGCCACGTGCTGCTGCTAGCCCTGCCTTGGCAGCTCAGCCCAAGCCCATGTGCCCACACTAGTGGGGTGGGTGGGAGGCTCCCATGTGGCCCCAAAGGTATGATCTCACCTACCAACTCCGATAGTCTCAGGTGCTAGTGCCCATTTGCCCCATTTCCTGGAGCAGAGGCCTTTAGTCTCCACACTCTATGCGGGCTAGGCCGCCTTGGACCCTCATGCACCTTCGTCCCGCAGTGTGCTCTTGGAGGCTCCAGTGTGCCCAGGAGCTGGGAGCCAGGCCTCAGGACAATTCAGTCCCGTGGCATCTGATGATGACCTTATGGTGGGGCCCAGAGCAAGCGTGGCTCCCCACTAGAGGGGAGAGACCTTATAGCAGAGAGATGACTACCTGAGAGGTGGCTTTCCTCATGTCCCCTCGCCCACACACATGCACACGAGCACACAGTCTACGGCACATTTAAGCCCTGGAAAGATGAACAGTGAGCTGTCAGAGAGGAGGGACTTGTCAATCCTTGGGGAACGGGTGGGGTGGGACTGAGCCAGCCTGTGTGGGGTCATGACATTCCCATCCCTGGGGGGTGTGGGGCTGTTCCTGGCTCATACCATGGTTTGCCATGTAGTTAAGGGACCTCATCAACCCAATTGCTGATTCCAGGGGGTCTCCACAGCTTCCCAGGGAGTGATGCTGCCCTCTCACCTGCCCTTAGTGCCAGGGTCCCTCTTCAGTCATGGGCCAATGTGGAAGAGTGTGGTTAGGGCCCAGCTGAGTGGTCCCTTCTACTCTGAGGTGGTAGCTGGACCCTCACGGAGGGGCACAGGAGTCAGTGTGGTTTCATAGCTCCTCAGAGCTATGGGGCAGGATGAGTGGAAAGGTGGGTGGAGGCCCTGATACCGACATCCCCCTGTAAGCAGGGGCCCAGTGTCCCTCCAGGGACCCAAGCCAGCCAGAGCCCACAGCTCCCAGCAGATAAACAGGAACACCAGGGAGCCTGTGGGCATCGAATGGCAACCTGGCTGTGGGCCTTCCTGCTGTCTCTGGTTGCCTTGGCTACACCTGCCCGGGGCAGTCCCTTTGGACCAGTGATGCTGGGCTTGATAAGTTTATCACCACAGAGGAATCAGGCTGTTGGGAGGAGTTGCTGAGGAGGTGGGAGCAGGTGCTCGGGTCTACAGAGCTGTGTGTTTCTGAGTGAGGTGTTACTAAGCACTTGCCATGTACAAGGCCCTTGCTGGGCACTGGGCCTATGGTGGGGAGGGTCTATACGTGCTTATCAGCAGGAGAGTAGAATAGAATAAGGGAGGTGCTGGGGAAATGGGGTGTCTTGGAGAGGGAGTTGGAGGCACGCCTCCTTTTGAATGGGAAGACCTATAGCTCCTGGAGGGGTGTTGGGAGGATCCATGATGGGGCGTGACTCTCCCCCTCAGGATGCCCTGGCTGGAGGTGAAACAGACGCTCAGCACAGGGGAGTAGGTGCCCTTGGTGACGGAGCCCACAGAGTAGTCAGGGAAGTCTTAGGATCAGAGAAGGGAGGTCGTGTCCTAATGCCTAGATGGGCCTATCTGTCTCCAAAGTTGGGACTTCCTGGAGATAGCTGGTACTGACCCTAGCAAGGGTAGGGGAGGGCGGCAGCCTTCAGGCTCTGCCAGCATGGCCCAAGGGTCCCTGCCCTGCTCCTGGGTGAGCCTAGAGATGAAAGCCATGGGATGAGACTGGGGAAGGGGCCAGCTCTCTGCCCCATAGGCTTTTTTTTTTTAATTTTTTTTTTTTTTTTACCTACTTATTTTCAGTAGACTTGGTATTTTAGGGCAGTTTTAGGTTTACAGAAAAGTTGTGCAGAAGGCACAGAGATTTCCCATGTGCTCTTGCATGGTTTTCCCCTTCTTGCACTCTTGGGGTGTGGGTGCTATAGTGAGGGACCCACATGGACACATCACTGTTCACACATGCTACAGTGAGGGACACACATGGATGTATCATTGTTCACTGAAGTCACAGTCCACATTAGGGGGTCACTATGTGGACAAGTCTCATGGCTTTGACAAGTGCATCGTGTCCTATGTGCACAATGATATTAAGATTCCTTCCCTCCTGTTGCCAGGGGAGGAGTCTGGGGACCTCAAGGACTCAGAGTGGTAGGATAGGTCACTTAATCTAGCATTTTTCACTGGCTCTTTAGCAGGGCAACCTCTTCTGCATAGAAGCCCAGAGACAGAGCAGAAAGGACCTATAGACTGAGCCCCTAGAAGAGCCCCTCATCCCCAGGCCCCTCTAGAGTCCTGGTGGGTGGCTGGGCCCAGAGACAGCGAGACATTTCCCCAGAGGCCAGACCTCCTTGGTCCTGACTGATGCACTTGCTCAGAAACTCAAGGGTCTTGAGGTGACACTGGTTTCCCCTAACAGAAGTCCAGCACCCTGCGGCCTCTATTAACCTGCCAGGCTGCAGACACAGGGCCACAGAGAGTGAGACAGCACTGCCCCCTTCTGGAGGGCTGGGACAGCACTCGCCAATTCTTTGCAACCCTTTCCAGCCTCAGCTTGTCCTGGAGCCCTGCTTGGAGCAGCTCCCAGTTTCCTGAACAGGAGGATCACCCGGAGCTGCAAGACATCCCGATGCCCATTCTTAGGGTGTCTGGGGTGCAGCCAGGGGAGTCCTCTGAGGGCAGAACTTGGATCCACTGTGCTGGTCCCTGGCACCAGACTCCCCTGGGGACTCTGCCCTGGGTCTGGGCTGCAAGCTGGGTAGGCAGGCGAGGGAGGAGCCCCAGCATGGGGCCTCAGTTTCCCCATCTCTACAATGAGCACAGAGACCCACTGCCCAAGTGACAAAGGTCTACAAAGCCTCATTAGTCTGCAAAGGCTCTACACCGCTTTCTGTTCTACTTTATCAGGAAGGGGGTCTACTACAGGGGTAGGGAGTAGGGGAAGCAGGTGGGCTCACATACTAACTGCCTGGTGGGTTAGCTGGGAGTCGTGGGTCCACGTCTGGAGAAGGCCAGGGCTGTTGGCCCAGTGTCTAGGGCCTGGGGAGAAGAGGGGCTTCATGGCTCTTGCCTACTCTGGTGGGGGTGGGGGGAGACGGACTGTGGGCACGCAGAAAGGAAGGTGCAGGGACCACCGTGAGGATGAACACCTGAGCTCTTGAGTTTAGGGCAGGCCAGAGCTGGGGTAGGGGAATCAGGATGGGTGGTTGGAAGCCCAGGGCAGGGACTTAATGGGTTCTCTAATTCATTGATCTGCTCATTCATTCATTCATTCATTTAGCATCTGTCAGGCCCTGATGCTACCCTAGGGACTGACATCTACACAGCAGAACGGGATGGGGAGGAGGGTGCAGCAGGGCTGAAGTCCCAGGACACTTGGATCTGAATCTAGAGCACCTGTCCACCCCACCTCCAAGTCTCCTAAGCCCCCACCTAGGCCCCTTTCACCTGGGCAAAGCTGGCCACCTCCATGAGCCTCAGGTCCATCTTGACAAATGGGGATCCTAAGACATAAAAACTCTGGGCCTGGGTGTGGGCCCTGACCTACTGCCACCACAGAGCTACCCTACACTCCTCACTCTGTGAGATGAACATGACAACCTTCCCCCTATTGACTGGTGTCATTTCCAACCCTTTCATGTCAGATGTCCACTGGGAGTGTCTACATTCCATATGAGGTGGAGGTGGGGACCTGCCCTGTTCTCCCCCGATTGGTGACCCTGCTGCTGGGGCCTAGGACCGCTTTGAGAAACCCAACTCAGGTTCTGGGGACGCAGACCCTGGAACTAAGAATTCTAGGGAGCAGCCAGCCACAAGATAAGTTTTGGTCCTTCCTGCCACTGTCTCCCTCCAGCTGCTGTGAATGCCTGTCTGGCCACCCAAGAAGGGCAGGAGAGGCCCCCCCAGACAGGAGTCTCAAGAAGCCAGGCCCTGACCAACCCTAGCAGGAGATCAGTGGGCAGATCACTTACCTCCTCCCAGCCTCAGTCACCCAGCTGTAGACAGGAGCAGGGGATTTTGGTGTGAGGTTCAGGGAAGTGAGACCAGGGCCAGGCTCTCACCAAAGAGCCCCATTGCTCAGGTGAAGAAATTGAGGATGGAGCTCATAGTCTGTCATGGGGAGGAATTGTACAGACCAGTCACCAAGGCTGAGGTTGAGTGTGGAGTGAGTCAAATAAGGGAAAGTGTGAGGCTGCTCAGAGCCAGGACACCTGGGACTGAGCCCAGACAGAGCTGAGTGTACAGGTGGGACCCACAGGTGCCAAGGGTCTCACCTTCCTGGTAACTGGCATCCTCAGGACAGTGGGGCAAAACTCAGGATCCCTGGGGCATCTGAGTGCTCAGTTAGGGGAGATGCTGCCAGGTGGGGATCCCCTCCAAGAAAGCCAGGTACAGCCACTGGAAGATGGGTTTGGCAGACAAAGCTTCCCATAGACCACCATCTTACTTCTAGGCACTTACCCAACCGATCTGAATCCTCAGGCTGCAGAAAAACCTGCTCATGAGCGTTTCTAGGAGCTTTAGGTACAAGAGCCAGAACCTGGAGGCAAACTGGGTGCCCTGCAATAGGTGAACAGATAAACGATGGTACATCCATTGAGTTTGATTCTGCTATAAAAAGAAGTGAGCTATTCACATACAGACCAACATGGATGAATCTAAAATGCATATTGTTAAGTGAAGAAGCAAGTCTGAAAAGGCTCCAAACTATATTCCGTTTATATGATGTTCTAGAAAAAGCAAAACTTCAGAGATGGGAAATGTATGAGAGGTTGCTGGGAAAGGGGGAGACATGGGACACAGGGTTTGTAGGGCAGTGAAAGTCTTCTATGTTGTTGTTGTCAGTTGTCATCAAGTCACTTCTGACTCACAGCAACGCCATGTGTGCAGAGTAGAACTGTGCTGCACAGCGTTTTCAAGGCTGAGATTTTTGGGAAGCTGATCACCAGGCCTGTCTTCCGAGGCACCTCTGGGTGGGTTCAAACTGCCAATGTTTCAGCCACTAGTCCAAGCTTAGCTTTGCAGTGCACAGGACTTCTAGTCTTTATAGTACTATAGTGATAGATTCATGACACTAGGGATTTGTCAAGCCCATAAGACCTTATAGCACAAAGGGTGACTCTTAATGTATGCAAATTAAAAAATTACTGAGGATGCCAAGGGATCCCAAATGGAATGCAGACTGACAAGCGAATCCACCTGCATTACAAATGTGTGAGACCACCTCACTGGAGGGCCGGAGAAAAGTGCTGGTCTCAGTAATGTTGGAAATGAGTGGGATCTGGAAGACTAAAGGCAAAAAGCGGTCCATGGAGTCCTGTCCTCTGATTGGTAAAGTTGTTTCCCACAGGGGTATGAATTAGCCATTCTGCAATCACTGTACATATATGTATTGGAAATGTTGGGTAAATGGGTGGCAGGTGGTAGGGGGTAGGTTTCTCATTGTTGGAGTGGGAGGCTATGGATAACTAAAGAGAGAAGGATGGCATGATCCGTGAGGTCTGTGGACTAGAGTTGGAGTCATTAGTATGAACTCATGTTAAGATAGATGCAGATGGTTACATATAGAAATATTTGCAGCTATGTGTATGTATATAGATTAGAACACACACATATGTCCCCTTGCTCTGTCAGCTGAAAGGGCCTCCTGGGCACCCCAGTTGTGTCAAGCACAGCTAGTGCTTTGATCTTGGTTTCTGATGTTGGTGTTGGGTGCTGTCAAGTCAGTTCCGACTCATAGGGACCCCTTGTGCTACAGAGTCCAATAGTACCTGGCCCTGGATCTTCCTCACAGTCGTTGCTATGTTTGAGCCCAGTGTTGCAGCCTCTGTGTCAATCCATCTCGTTGACTCTCTAGGTTATTAAGCGTGATGCCTTTCTCCAGGAACTGGTCCCTCCTGATAACATGTGCAAAATAAATGAAATGAAGTCTCACCATCCTCACTTCTAAGAAGCGTTCTGGCCATACTGCTTTCAAGACAGATTTGTTCGTTCTTCTTGCAGTCTGTGGTATATTTAATATTCTTTGCCAACACCATAATTCAAAAGCACCAATTCTTCTTTGGCCTTCCTTATTCATCGTTCAGATTTGACATGCATATGAGACAATTGAAAATACCATTAGACGCATCTTAGTCCTCAAAATGACATCTTTTCTTTTAACACTTTGTTGTTGTTAGATGCTGTCGAGTCGTTTCTGACTCATAACGACCCCATGCACAGCAGAACGAAACACTGCCCAATCTTGTGTCAGCTCCATGATCCCTGCTATACTTGAGCCCATCATCGCAGCCACCGTGTCAATCCATCTCGTTGAAGGCCTCCTCCTCTTTCGTTGACCCTCCACCCTACCAAGCATGACATCCTTCTCCAGGGAATGGTCCCTTCTTAAAACATGACCAAAATAGGTGAGATGAAGTCTGGCCATTCTTGCTTCCAAGGAGCATTCTGGCTGCACTTCCTCCAGGACAG
>NW_006922043.1:930848-998840 GCF_000298275.1 Orycteropus afer afer | reverse complement strand
CATATGGATATTATCCTATCACTGACAGCATTGTACTTCAGGACAGATCTTGAAACATCCTTTGTGATGAGGAATGCCATGCCATTCCTCTTCAAACTGTCATTCCCGGCATAGCAGATCACATGGTTGTCTGATTCAAAATGACCAAAACCAGTCCATTTCAGCTCACTAATGCCGAGGATATCAATCTTTATGCATGCCATTTCATTTTTGACAACTTCCAATTTTCCTAGATTCATATTTCGTACATTCCATGTTCCGATGATTAATGATTAATTTAACACTTTAAAGAGGTCTTTTGCAGCAGATTTACCCAATGCAATATATAATTTATTTCTTGACTGCTGCTTCCATGGGTGTTGATTATGCATCCAAGTGAAATGAAATCCTTGACAACTTCAGTCTTTTCTCCATTTATCATGATGTTGCTTATTGGTCCAGTTGTGATAATTTTCATTTTCTTGAGGTTGAGGTATAATCCATACTGAAGGGTGTAGTCTCTGATCTTCTTCAGTAAGTGCTTCAAGTCATCTTCACTTTTAGCAAGCAAGGTTGTGTCATCTGCACATTGCAGGTTGTTAATGAGTCTTCCTCCAATCCTGATGCCACATTCTTCTTCATATAGTCCAGTTTCTTGGATTATTTGCTTAGCATACAGATTGAATAAGTATAGTGATAGGATACAACCCTGACACACACGTTCCTGATTTTAAACCACACAGCCCCCTCCCATCTTGACTCAGAGCCGACTTGACAGCAACTGTTTTTATCAGAGGAGTTTAAAGAGACGTGGTGACTAAATGTGTTCTGTACGAATGACAGCCTCTTGGTCTAGGTACATGTTTAATACCATTATCCAATTAAAAGACCCAAAGCTACTTGGAGAAATGGCTGATCCTAGTACTGGAGCAGGAAATATGCAAGATGAGCCTGGACTATCATATGGTGCCAGAAATAAAATAAAGCAGTGCTAAAAACAAAACAGAAACACAAATCTCAAAACTTTTATGGGGATCTGTCAAAAGGACACAAGAACCAACTGAAAGAGCTCTCAATGGCCAAAGCTGGGACAATTTGAGCAACAAAATAAATAACATAGTAGGGGCTTATAACTGAATGTATAAAATAAGTATTCATGATACTGATATAAAGGAATGGTTGAATGAATAAATGATGAGAAGAGACTAATCTTTGGTGCAGAAGAAGCCAAATGATTTATGCAGACACTCCGCCCTCAAGGATTGTCACCCCCCACACCTAGCTGCCAGCTGAGTACCATGACCTTCTTCCAGAAGGTACAGAATGGAAAGGAGAGAAAAAGAAAGCTCTGGTAGCATAGTGCCTATGGCACTTGACTGTTAACCAGAAGCTGGTGGTTCAAACTCACCAGCCACTCCTCGGAAGGAAGATTGGGCAATCTACTTCTGTAGTGATACTGCCTCGGAAACCCAAGGAAGGGTCGCTATGAGTTGGGTCCAACTTGATGGCACATAACGACAACAACAACAACAACATAGTGGAGAAACACGATGTGATGGCTAAGGTTGTGTGTCAGCTTGGCTGGGCCGTGATTCTCAGTGGTTTGGCAGTTATGATGTAGTCATCCCCCATGATGAGATTGGCTGTGAGCAGCCAATCAGTTGAAAGGGAGTTTCCTCAAGGGTGTGGCCTGCTGCCAATATACATGGATGTCCTGGCAAAGCTCTCTGGCTTTCTGCTTGATTTGGATCCTGCATCTGGTTCATTATCATCCCCAGTTCTTGGACTTGAACCAGTGGCCTCTGTCTTACCTGCTGCTGATCTTGGATTCCTCAGCTTCTGAAGCCAGCAGCCTGCTGTACTGCCTGCTGACTGTCAGCCCCTGCAGCTACGCGAGTCAGGAGACTTCGTCCTTGCCAGCCTCTACAACTCCATGATTTCTTTGAGATAAATCTCTCTTTCTCTTCATATCTATACACACTTCACTGGTTTTGCTTCTCTAGAGAACCCAACCTAGGACAAACACTATCTCAATATGTCAACCAGGTGAGCAAGGTCAACATCCACAGTGATGTCATGTTGACGTATGTGTCCTAGCTGTGAAGTGATGAGGAAAGTATTGTAGCTCTATGACCTTCCTCCTGAACACCCACTGCCCCAGCCTAATCATGAAAACACATCAGATACATCTCAACTGAGGGTCATTCTACAAAATCCCACCCAGTGCTCCTGAAAACTATCAAGGTCATTAAACATAAGACAAGTCTGTGAAAATGTCATACAGGAGCCTAGGAGCCCTTAGGTGGTGCAAACAGTCAGCCTGCTGGGCTGCTAACCAAAAGGTTGGAGGTTGGAGTCCACTCAGAGGTATCGCAGAAGGAAAGCTTGGGATTTAATTCCTCAAGATCGAAGCCGTTAAAAACTGTGGTAGTTCAGTTTGTATGTCAACTTGGTTGGGCCTGGTTGAGTGGCTGGGCAGCTGGTGGTAGTTATTCCCCATGATGAGACTGGCAATCAGCTCCGTGGTGGGATCTACCACAAGCAGCTGAGTAGCTGCCTTTGGGATGTGGTCTGCTTCCTATATATAAGGTGAAGCCTTGGGAGTGGTCTCTAGCCTATGGCACGCTTGGACCCTGCATGTAGCCGTGTCATTGTTCAGCAGCCTGCCATGCTCTGCCGACCTTGGGACTTACAATGGACTTAAATTAATGGCCTGCTGTGTGGTTTGGTAACATCGGGACTGTGCCATTTTATTTGTTAACCTTGGGCTTCTCAGCCTCAGCAGCCAGCAGCTGTCTGAGTGAAGAAAAGCCTCTATCTTCAGTGGGCTGGGAGCTGGAGGCAGAGCTGAAGCCAAGGCTGAGGGGCTTTCACCCAGCCCCTAGAGCCTGGCACTTTGAACTTGGACTTAAAGCCTCCAAATTGAAATAAAAAACTCCTATTTGTGATATATTCCTGTCAGAGCGGCACTAGGTAACTAGAACAAAAACTCTCTGGAGCACAGTTCTACTCTGACACATGTAGGGTCAACATGAGTCAGAGCCGACTTGACGGCAACTGTTTTTATCAGAGGAGTTTAAAGAGACATGGTGACTAAATGTGAAGCAGTGTACTGAATGGGATGCTGGACCAGAATAAGGGCATGAGGGCAAAATTGAGTCACTCTGTATAAAGTATAAACCGAAAACCAGATGCACTGTCATCGAGTCGGATCCAACTGATAGCGACTCCTTGTGTTTCCGAGGCAGTATCTCTACAGAAGTAGATTGCCCAACCTTCCTTCCAAGGAGTGGCTGGTGGGTTTGAACTGCCAGCCTTCTGGTTAGCAGTCAAATGCCTTAGGCACTACACCACTAGAGTATGGCTTTAGTTAATAATAATGTATCAACATCAGTTCACAAGTTATGACAAATGTCCCATACAGGCATATCTCACTTTATTGTGCTTCACCAAACCAAGAAAAAACAAACTCACTGCCATCGTGTCGTATCTGACTCACAACGCCCCTCCTTGGGTTTCTGAGGGTGTATCACTACAGAAGTAGATTGCCTGATCTTCCTTCTGAGGAGTGGCTGTTGGGTCCTCACAGATACTGCATTTTTTACAAATTGAAGTTTTATGGTGACCTTGCATCAAGCAAGTCTATTGATGCCATTTTTTCCAACAGTATGAGCTCACTTCATGTCTGTGTCCCGCTTTGGTCATTCACACAGTATTGCAAACTTTTTCATCATGCTGTTGCCCACTTAGTAGACTGCAGTATAGTGTACAGGCATCCCTTGGGATATTGCAGGTTTGGTTCCAGCCACCACAATAAAGTGAATATCGCAGTAAAGAGTCACATGAAGTTTTGGGTTTCCCCATGCATGTAAAAGTGATGTTGACACTATAGTGTAGTGACTAGCTGGCTCTCCCTTCTCCTCTCTCCCCTCCCTCCCTCTCTCCTCCCCTTCCAAGTTGGGGTTGGCCTGTCAAGATCTGAGTGGCCTGTTGCTTAGGGCAAGGAGGGAGATACCAGCTGTTCCCAAAGCCACTGCTGTCTCCTGGTGGTCCTGAAATGAGCCTGGGTCCAGGTGGCAGGACTGAGCTCCTCCAGGTGCCAGCACTTGTCCTCCATATACCACCAACATAGGTTACCTGTGTGCCACATCCTTCCCACGGCTCTGAGAGGGAGGTAGAACAGGGGATGGCTGGCGTAGATGAGGAACTGGGGCAGAGGGAGCAGCTTTGCCACCGGGACAGGTCCGACCAAGCCAGTGTCCTCAGTGGTGTGAAGGGGGTCTATGGCCCTAGGGTGGCAGTTCAGGGATGCTTCCTACCAGCAGTGACTTCTGCTTCCTGGATGTGGATTCCAGGGTGGCTGCTTGGCTCCTTATGAGGGACAAGGTCCTTGTCTCTGGGGTGTCACTGCTGGGGGCTTGTCCCCAGCTGCATGTCTTTGGCCTTGGAGAGGATACCCAGGTGGCACAAGCCGAGGAGTGCCTCAGTCTGGATCTTGCAGAATTAACCTGTGCTGAGACCTGAAGGGGGTCCCTGCATCCCCTGAGGCCTGTGCAGAGGGTGCTGGGCCCACAATGCACACTCCAGCCACTCAGGAAGTGATGCGATCTGGACCCAGCCCCTCCCTCTCGGCTGTGGGTCAGTAGTCAGTCATTCATGAAGCAGGATACACAGGGATAGCACTTCCTGCAGCCTCCCCCTGCCACCCCCCACTTCATGGCACCCAGAAGGAAGATATGCATGCAGCCCCTGGTGAAGGACAGTTGTAGACTCCATCTGTGAGGCCCAGAGGAAGGGGCAGCCATGGAGGTGCCACGGGATCAGGCTGAGCCTCTGCAGAGCCCTGCCAAGCTGGGGGTTGGGCAGCACCCTGGGTGTGGGTCCTGAGAAATTTCCCCACCTGGGCCACTACTGCCCAGAGCAGGTTCAAGTTCTATAGTTGAGCTTCTGTACTTCCTTTCATTCAAGGAGCAGCCTTGAGCTTGGGGGATGCGGCCTGAGTGGAAGCTCGCCTCTGTCTCCCAGGCATGCCTGCCTGGTGGACCTGTGCCCAGGAGCAGACCGGGCCTGAAGCCTAAGCTGCCCATGTTTAACCTTCTGCAGCTTGGACTCCAGGTCTTCATAATCACCCCAAATTCTAGATCTGGTTGGGCTGTAGAGGAGGCCCAGGGTCCAGAGACCTGAGGTGACATTGCCCCAACAGAGGAGACAAGTTTTCCAAAGACTTTGTGTTCTCCAGAAGTTGGGCAGCAGAGCATCCTGTGAGAACAGGAGGGGCAGCCTGCAGAGCTCTGGTGGTGATCACAGGCAGGAGCTGGAAACCGGGAGGTGGCAGGGTCAGCCTGGAACCTAGTGTCTGCCATCTTTAACCTGTGGCTGGTGGGTACAGGTGTGAGCTCTGGACTCACCCCCCTCAGCTCCCCCTTTGCTCAATGAGTGACCTCTATGTTTGTGTTTATGACTCAGGGCCAATCCCAGCCATACTCATGACTGAGTGACTGGGTGACTGAGCTTAGCTTGCAATCCTTGACTGGCATCAGCCAAGCACTCAGCAAGTGGGCGCTCTGGTTGGCTAAGAAAGAACCCTCAGGAATCATTTGGCCGGCTCACTGATCTTTTTCACAAAGTCCTTTGACCAGGTGGCTGGGCTGTTCGGGGTCTAGCTGGGAATAGCATTGTCATATGCACAGAATTCATATCAAATGTGGGGCCTATTTAGAACAAACCTGCTGTGTTGAAGGGGCTGAAAGAGTCCCCTGTGTGTGTGTGAGTGTGTGTGTGTGTGTGTGTGGTCATCCTGATTGGGGAGTGGAATGTTATGGGGCTAGAGCTGAGAGTGGAAGGTGGGGCTCACCTGGGTGAGCAAAGTGGAAACCATGCAGGAGCAGAGGGCCAAGATATCAGGGTCCCTGGAGGGCCCCAAGTCATGGGCCCCAAGGTAAGGACAGGTCAATGGGGAAAGGCCCAGTAACTCACCAATAAGTGCAAGGTTAATGTTCAATGAACTTTAGTTGCAATGAACACATGATACTTTAATCAGAATGAAACAAACAGTTTAGAAAACACTTGTGAGCCCGCAATGGAATGTGGATTGAGGGGACTGTCAACAGTTGGGGGCGGAGCACTATGTTAAGAAGGATTCTGAGGTCTTGTCTGGTCACAGTAGACAGATGCCCTGGTTCTGTGGCAGTTTTAGGAGAGTGGTGCATATTTGCCAGCCTGACAGGAGAACTGTCAGTGTGCAACTGTATGCTTTAACGGGTCAGTTTCAGTTGGAAAGAGAGGATGTGAGAGGGTGGCTGGTTTATAGGTCCAGGGTCAGCTGACCTGCCATTGTCATCCCCCTGCCATTGGTTGACAGCACCAGTTCTTCTAGATATTCTGCCAGTCCCTGGAAATCTCTCAACCCCTGGGCCTATTTGAGGAGTTACAACAACTTATAAAGCTGGGTTGCAGTTTTCGGGGTCACCAATTATTCCAAGCTGAAAGCTCCTCAAATTTGCAACCATAGGGTCTATAAAACCAAACAACTTACTGATTGAACAAGTTCAGTAAAGCCTGTCTCTGCACACTGAATTCTGTGGAACTCAGGGAAGGAGCCGTTAAGTAAATGTGAACTCTGCTTATTCCCAGCAAATAGTGTGGGGTAACTACAGCAAATGACTCTATAGGGTGGTTATGAAATTCGCTACATCTGAAGATAGTCAGCTTCCTTCCCCTGTGAGCTGGGTCAGCCCTATGTGGGTGATGTGAGGATACCAAAATGCGGGGGAGTCAACATTAGGTGCCTCCACAGGGCCTTGGATGGAAAAATTACAGGCGTTGCAGTGCCATGGCTGTTAGTGCCCCTTATACCATCAGAGGGAGCTCTGGTAGCATAGTGACTAAGACACTTGCCTGCTAACCAGACGGCTGGCAGTTCAAACCCACCAGCCACTCCTCGGAAGGAAGGTTGGGTAATCCTACTTCCGTAGTGATACTGCCTCGGAAACCCGAGGAGGGGTCGCTATGAGTTGGGCCGACTCGACGGCACATAACAACAACAACAACAACAACATACCATTAGAGGGCAGTGTCGCCTCACTGAATGCCCATCGCCCGAGCCACTGTGGCTCGAGCTGATTTGCTAAGCCTGCCATCTGCTGGCAACTGCCTCCCAGTTCTTCCCTCCTACATTTCTTGGCCCTAGAACATGCAGTTTAGTTGGATATGCAGATACCCCACTTACTCTCTGTTCCCCATACTCCTAGCTGCTGCCCCCAGATGCACCGTGGGGGACAGTGGGAGCAGTGAGGGCCCCACATTATAGTCATTTCTAATCTCATTTTAGTGGAGGGTCCTCATTCTCACATTCTGCTCTTGGAAACACACAGCAAAGACAAAGAGGAAAGTTTTAGGGCCTAGGGTGACTTGTAGGTCCTGGTACCTGTGCTATCTGCGGCCCTGCCACTTCCTGGGTGGTTCCTGGGAGATTCCCTCCTTATCAGGCTATCTCTTAATCAGTGGCCTGGAGTGGGCCAGAGAGGGTGCTGAAGAGACCAAGGTGATGCAGAATTCTGGGGTTCAGGAGTGGGGAGATGGGGGTGCCTGAGACATCCAGTGGGAACTCCTTCCATGGCCACACCTTGTTGGCTGTAAAGTGATTATGAATTTTGACCCTAGGAGCTCTGTATCTAAGGTATTTGACTACTAACCAGAAGGCTGGCAATTCAAACCCACCAGCCACTCCTCAGAAGGAAGACTGGGCAATCTACTTCGGTAGTGATATTGCCTAGGAAACCCAAGGAGGCGTCACTATGAATTGGATCTGACTCGATGGCAGTGAGTTTGGTTTGAGTATTTTTTGTGATGCCACCAGCCCTCCTGTTCCCAGAGCTCATGGCAGGTGCCTTTCGAGTTCAAAGGGAGGAGGGTGGAGGAGGGAAAAACCCCAGCTTCCTTCCTGGTACCCAGAGCTTGGGAGGATTAGGGCAACTAAAAAAGTCAGGGTTTCAGTTATCTCCCCTCCAGGCACTCCTGAAGGAACCATTGGTCTAAGTCACCTCACTTCTGCCCCAGTAGTGCAACAGTTAAGACCTTGGGTGTTAACTGAAAGGTTGGTGGTTTGAACTTTCCCAGCTGCTTTGTGGGAGAAAGACCTGGCAAGCTGCTCCTGCTAAGATTATAGCCAACAAAGGCCCATGAGGCAGTTCTACTCTGTCGCATGAGGTCACTATGAGTTGGAATTGACTCCACGGCACTCAGCAATAACAACATTTCTGCATTATGAGCCAGCATTGATGGCTTTCCCATTTTATGGACACAGACATGGGTCTGTGGGTTTCTGTCTGCTATGTGCCCAGAGCTCCAGGCTGGGGGCTGGAGGGACGAGGCTAGAAGAACCTTCTGAACAAGTCCATCTTTGCTCTTGGCTGTAAGCCTTCCTGGGCAAGTGCTCTGTGGGCATCGCCCAGTTCCAGCTGGTGCCCAGACAGTGTGGCTCATGGTCTGGGGAGCAGTAAGTGCGCTTACCCCCTTCTCCCATAGATGGCACCCTCACATCTTGTTGCTGACCCCGTTTCCCAGTTAGGCTAATAGGAAGACCAATGCTTTCCTTTCTGGTTATTAGGGCTTGGGCGGGGCCGTAAATATTGAGCTGTGTGGGCTAGGTCATCCGACTGTGTCCAACCACTGCTTTATAAAGCGTTCTGAGGTCACCCAGGCTGTCAGCAGCCCCTGTGGAGGGGCCAGGCTGTGAGCCTTCCAGAGCCACGAGACTTCTAGAACCTTCACTTACCTGTTATAGGGGAGGAGATGCACGTGAGGATTCATAATCAGGCGTGACTGCTGGCTGGCTATCTTGAGTCTAACTGAAGGCTCTCTTGCTGCTGACTCTGCCCCACCCCCATGGTTGGGCCCCAGGTGAGGACTTTACAGGGCTGCTCACAGTGCTGCCCAAAGGGATTGCTATGCCTGGGCCTCAACGTGGAGCCCAGGAGAATGGCTAGATACAGCGTGGTGGCCTGGCCACATCACCACCTCTGCAGGGCCCTTTATGCTGGCTCTCCTGGAAGGTGCCCTAGACCCTACAGCTCCTGGGGCCTAGCCTCTAGCCTTTGATCAGACTTCTTCCTTTGCCTGGAGTGCCCTTCCCTGTCTGTACAGGGGACAACCTGCCCCTTCTTCAAGATTCAGTTAATTTCTAATTTCCCTTCCCCAGGAGCCCTCTGGAATTGGCCTCTCCCCCCAGTTTCAGTGTGTGCTTGATGACCACACTTGTCCCAGGTGAGCTGGCTGGTTGATGCACTGATGGGGCCTGGAACCTGCCTCTCCCTGGCTCCTAGTTCAAGGCCTAGTGCAGAGGGTGGCATTGACTGATGTCCAGCCCTGCACAGAGGCACAATTTTAATATAAAATTAAATTGATTACATTAAATTCCATTGATGTGGAAACTGAGGCTCACATGGAGACGTGCCCCACCCCCACCATCATGCACACAAACTGCAGAGCTGGGTGTCTGCAGATGATCCTTCTGAGCCCACAGCCTGGCCTTGACTGCTCTGCTCTGTTCTCTCCCTGGCCACACCCTCGCTCAACCCAGAGGCCTGGGCCAGGACACCGTGTCCAGTGGGGGAGGGGCTGTCCCTAACATTCTCTGGTCCCAAGGTCCTCTCCCCTGCCATGTTCAGACCTGAGGCATGGGGGAAGCAGAGGAGACAGACCTGGAGTGCAGCCCGCCGCCTCCCACTGGCCTGTAGACGTGGCCGCCCCCGCCCCGCCACGCCACGTCGGCTTCCACCCCAGCAGGCAGGAAGCTGCGCTTGCTCTTTTTTGCAAAATTTTGGAGGGTTGTTGTTGCAGGATACATCTGGACGTAGTCCAAGGAACATAATAAAGAAAAGAGGGGGGAGGGAGCGAGCGGGGAGGAGGCAGGGGCCAGAGGAAGGTTTGGAAAAGCCAGCTGATTTCACTTTGCAAAGACAACTGCAATTATGCCTCCGAGGCTTTCCAGTCACTTTAGATTCAAACCATGTTGGGTGATGTCAGTGGGAAAGTATGAAGTGCTGAGGGCTTCTTACACACAGCACCAAATCGGTCCCAGGCCCCGGCCCCAGGCTGCAACAGTCCGAGCTGCCTGGAGCTTTGTCAGAGGGGAAACACAGAAGCAGGGGGTTGGGGTTCCCCATTTTGAACATGCTGGGTGTCTGTTCCACTGTGGGAGGAGGTGATGGGATCCCCCACTCCCCTTCCTGAAATATTCCATTTCTACCCATCCCCCAGCAGCTGTTGCAGTGTAACAAGCTTGGCCCTTCCCTGAATGTGCTCTGTCAGTGCCCTACCATGTTGTTCCCTGAATGTGAGCTGTCTGCGCCCTGCCATGCTGTTCCCTGCATGCTCTCCTGTGCCTTGCCATGCTGTTCCCTGCGGGCTCCATCTGCCAAGCTATTCCCCGAATGTGCTCCGTCTTTGCCCCACCATGCTGTTCCCTACATGCTCCATCTGCGTTCAGCCATGCTGTTCCTCGTGTCCACTGTCTGCCCTCTGTCATGCTGTTCCCTGTGTTCCTCTGTGCTCTGCTCTGGTGCTCCCTGCATGCTCTGTCTGAGCTATCATGCTCTTCTCTGCTTGCTCCATTTGTGCTCTTCCATGCTGTTCCCTGCGCACTCCGTCCGTGCTCGATCATGCTGTTCCCTGTGTGCTCTGTCTGCACTCTGTTCCCTGTGCTCCATCTTCACTTGGTCACACTGTTCCCCGCATGCTCTGTCTGTGCTCTGCCGTGCTGTTCCCTTTGTGCTCCATCTGCTATGCTATTTCTTGTGCTTGGAGCAACTTCATCTATCTTGCTGTCAAAATAGCGATCCAGGACTGTGAGGGGCCCTCGGCCTGCCAGGGTGCCATGGCTTGGCTCTTGGGCTCCCCTCTTCTGCAAGCCCCCAGCACACTGCATGTTTGCTGGCCCTTAGTGTGGCCTGTGTGTCTGGGTCTCTCAAGGGATCCCACAGGCCCTGGGTGTCAGTGGGGAAGGGGGTGTGGCCTCTGTCCCTGCTGTTCCTGGAACATCCTGACCCCAGATCAGGAGCCTACAGGTGTGGACCCTGCAGGTGTGGACCCCGCTAGCCCTGGTGCCTCCAGATAGTCTAGAGAAGCTGGGTCCCCAGAGTGTGCACCTTGACCCAGGGTCCCAGCTGGCTCTGAAACAATGGAATTGAATGTCATCCTCATTGCATAGAAGAAGGTGCTGATTCCCCACCTTAGAGGTCTCAGCGTGTCTGTGGCAGGAAACCCAGGATCCCCAAAGATAACCATCTCCCCCATGAAGCCCAGAGCCCTGCTTCTATGGACTGCCTCCAGAGTCCAGGACTACCATAAAGCAGGGCCAGCCCAAGCCCAGCCATCTCTGAAGATGTTACAGGCGGCAAAACAAAACAAACAAAAACCCAAACTCACTACAGTTGAGTTGATCCCGACTCATAGTGACCCCTCCTTGGGTTTCTGAGACAGTATCTCTAGGGAAGTAGATTGCTCAATCTTCCTTCTGAGGAGGGGCTGGTGGGTTTGAACCGCCAGCCTTCTGGTTAGCAATCAAATGCCTTTGGCACTACACGACCAGAGCTGTCACTTCCTTGTTCAATCTCAGAAAAGTTTCTTGAAATAAAATCAACCAGAGAAGGCGAATTACCTCTCGAAGAGCAGCAGGCATTTGCCTGATGCCAGACTTGTAACCAAGGTCCTGCTCTCAGGCGCCCCCTACCCCTCACAGACCTCCTGTGGATGATATAGACAGGATGTGCTACCTGCCTTAGGGCTATACTGGCCGGACCTGCCTGGCTCTCAACCCCACCATAGGGCAGGGCAGAGGGTTCAGGGGCCTGCTGCGGGGCCTTGGGGTCTGGCTTTGGGACTCAGCCTGGAGGTGGGGCTCTGGCTGGGACTCGGGGTCTAGGGGGCCCTGGCTTGGACTGAGGGGCGGCTGTCCGTCTGGGAAGTCATTCAGCAATGGCAGAGTATGAGTCACAGGCTGGGGCCTGAGGACATTTTTTCCGTGGAAAGTAGCCGTTGGCTCTAAGAGTTGCAGGGAGCTCTCCTTCTTTCGCCGCCTACCGGCCTTGGCAGGGGGCTGCATTGTCCTCTGGGCTGGTGCTCTGTGCTGGACTTTCCACCAGCTGGTGGAGGGGGAGCAGGAGTCCCCGGAGGGGGCCAGGAGCTGGGTTCTGGCCTGGTTCTGTCTCAGGCAAGCAGCCTGCCCTCTGAGCCTTGTGCTGCTTATTGCTTCTTAAGGGGTGGGTGTGTGCGTGTCTTCAGGGTCAGGTCGGGGGATGAATGTCCAGGGCCTGCCCGGTAAGGGGAGGGTCCCTTCAAAGGCAGGGAGAGGGTGCACTGAACTGAGGACTGTACAATGAGGGCGAGGCGAGGCGAGGAGAGAGCCAGGCCTTTGGGCGTTGTAATAGGAACTTTGGCGCAGCCACCCCAACCCCTCTAGGAGCTCTGGCCTCTGAACCCAGCCAAGAGGGATGACCCCCACCCGCCTGGATGTAGGCAACTGGGCTGCTCTCTGTTGGGGGACCCTGGCTGGGAGTTGGCTGGCCTCATGATCCCCACTGGAGACGAAGCAGGAGAAAAGAGGCAGTCCCCGGGCCCTGAAAGGCTGTTAACCACAGACTCCAGATATTGGGCTGTGGGTGTCAAGGGGTCATATCTGCCTTGGTGTTGGCTGGCCAAGCTTGGACATACCCCTCTGGACCTCCCTAGCATGGGGTAAGGGGAGGAATGGTGGCAATATCTACCCCAAGCAATGGGCCTCCAACCTAGTTCTAGGTACCGGTGACCCAAGGCCAAGCCTGACACTGCAGCTGTGGCCTAAATCCAGCCCTGTCAGTAGTAGGGGGCCAAGTGTCCCATCCTGCGCCCCATGCAGGCTAGGAGCAAACAGCAAACCTTGGATTTCCTGGGACAGAGCAGGGTGCTGGCTGAGCCTCTGGAGGCCCAGCCCTGAGTTACCTTCTAGGTGACCAGGGGGGAAACTGAGGCCCAGCAAAGGGAAGATGTTGGCAGCTGGCTGGTGGCCTCTGAGTCTCACCAGGTCGGCTTCGGCACTGATGCCTGGGTGTGTCCATGGAGGAAGCATCCCTAGAATTCCCTGAGAGATGATGCTGCCCTCTCTCTGCCAGCCCCTCTGCTGCCTGGGGCGTGCCCTTCCAGAATGTTCTCCATGACACACCACTGTCTGTGACACACCGATGGGGTCACACTGCATGTCCCACAACTGCTGTCCTCTCCCACCAAGCACGGCCTCACTCCTGCCGCTGTGTACAGAGCTGTCCCATTCTTCTCACTAGCTGCTGTGGATGCCACCCGCCCCCCCCCACCCCCGGGCCTGCATCTGCATTGGGGCAGCCTCCAATTGGCGATGTCACCCACCATGCTGTCCTGAATGTCCCCTGCATGGCATCTCCAAGTAGCGCTCCAAGGGGTGGGTTGCAGAAGCTGTGCTGGGTCAGAGGGCGCCTGTTGCAGAGAGAGATTGAAGCATTTTCATAGGTGATTGTTAGTTGCTGGGCTGATTCCGACTCACCGTGATCCTGTAAGACAAGGAGAACTGCCCCACAGGGTTTTTTTTTCCAACTTTTTATTGTGATTTGAGTGAAAGTTGACAGAGCAGATTGTTTTTTCATTCTACTGTCTATACAGGTTTTGTTTTGTGACTTTGAGTGCCATCCCCATAATGTCACACCAGCACTTCCTCCCTGTGTTTACTGTGGCTTCTAAGGCTGTCACCCTTCCAGAAGCAGAGTATCCTGCACAGCGGCTGGTGGTTCTAACAGCTGACCTTTCGGAGGGCTGTGACCCTTGGGAAGCAGATCACCAGGCCTGTCTTCCAAGACACCTCTGGGTGGATTTGAATTGGCAACCTTTCGGCTAGTAGTCAAGTGTTCAACCCTTCGCGCCCCCAGGAACTCCTGATCCAGTAGGACTTGCTGGGCATCTTTGATCCCCAAGGAAGGAAGCACAAATGGCGGTCAGAGTTCTGTCAGAAGCTCCAGTCCAAAGTGAGTTATTCACCCAAAGGGGACGTCGTAAATCGGGCTGGCCCGCCTTTCTCTAGAAGACATTGACGGCAAACAAATGGCTCTGGACCTAGGCTGTCTGCGGAGGGGCTGGGAAAACAGCTGTGGCTGCAGGGATGCGAGCCGGCCGGCAGCCGATGGCTGCTTGATGGGCGGGCTGCAGCAGAGGCTCCGGACCCCTTTCTCTGGGAGACATCATGCTCCTACCAGGTAACGAATAAGTCAGACATGTCCTGGCCACAGCGGCCCATCAGCTGGCTAGATGACCTTTATGTGACAGTCCCACCCACACCTGTCATAAACTCTGCCTCATGCTGTCTCTGGGATGAGGGATGCTGGCATGCGTTGAGGGCTGGCCCAGGAGGGAGCCCATAGCCATGGTCTGTGCAGCCTCCTCCTCTTCTCCCCTCACGGGAGCTGGCTTCCCAGGAGCTGCTCTGATGCTCTCATGGGCGGGGGGAGGGCATGCCATATCATCCTCATTCATGCTACTCTCTGTCAGCGGCTCCTGGGAGATCAGCTCCCCAATTCTGACTCACTGTCTTTCCTCTGAACCCCCTGCCAGGAGGGGGCCCTGACTTATGACCCTGGGGGCTGAGTGAGGAAGAGTTGAGTCCTTCTCTCTCTGGGCGAGGAGGGTGGGAGGGTTGTGTCTTTCCTTAAGACTCCAGCAACTGCCTGCCTGCAGGGGGGCCTTGACACCTCTGGTTGCCCACTCTGGCTCTGCAGGGTCCCAGCAGTGGCCTTGCCCAAAAGAACTCTCATACAATGTCCTGTGGCCGTCTTCTCCCATGCCTGCCTCCTCTCCTCAACTGGGGGCCCCGTGCCTGACACAAAGGATGTGCAGTCAGTGTTGTTGGGGTTGGGTAAAACCCACAAGCCCCGACTTTGCCTTCAGCTCAGGGTGACAGATTTAGTGGGACCACAAGAGGGCTTTGAGGGCCCTTTTGTGCTTTGGGAAGAGTGTTGTAGAGTAGGGGTGTGCAGTGAGGTAGACACACATCCCAGTGCTAGCCATGTGGGCACAGGCATGTCACCATGCTTCCTAGGCCTCAGTTTGTCTATTTGGAAAATGAGGATAATAATGGAATCCTCACATGGCCATAGAGAAGGTGTGTAAAGCTTGCCAAGAGCCAACCAGGGACAATGCGAACTGTCATAGGAGCAGCTTGCTAACTCGGCTCTCCATACCTATGCATCTTGCCTCTGTTTTCAGGGAGCCATGCCTGGTATACTTGGGTGTAGGGAGAGGTGAAGATGAACAGGCAGAGGGAGGAGGTAGAGGAGCCCTTATTTCCCAGGTAAGGGGTGTGGCTGAGGAAGAAAGGCAGGAAACAGACCTAATCGATTGATTGATCCTGGTCAAGAGGGACCGTGGCTAGCAGTGAATGCTAAGCTCGCCTGAGGAGGAAGGCAGGGCCTCAGGTGGGGAGGGCCAAGTGGATGGCTCTTAGATGTGGGTACAGAGCTGAGGAGCAAGGTTGGTTAGCACCTGGAGCTCCTGTCTGCTGTTAGGTTTCCAGTCCTCTCTCTGCCCTACGCTGTGCTCCTACCCCACCGCTGGAAAACTCAGATGAACCCAGGGTTCTCCTTGTGCCTGTCTCTGCCTGAAGACAGACCACAGTTGGAGGAGTAAGGACATCAATTTTGTTGTAACAAAAAACAACTTGACAACAATGTTCTGAGCAACAAAGAACCCAGCCAGTGGGTGCATGTGGTTGGAGATGGGTTGCTGTGTCCGGCCATGTTGCCACTGTCCAGGGGAGACGAGCAAGGCCTGTGGTCAGTCCTGAGCCTTGTGGCTGACCAACCATGGTGGGTTACCCCACAGCCCTGCCCCGAATCCCAGAAGGTTCCATGTTTGTGTAAATCAATGGATGAGAGTCTGTCCCAAGCAACTCTGTAGCAGTGGTCTTTCTTCCCAGCTACCCAACACTTCTTTTAATTTACAAAGAATAAAATATGTAAAAGAGAAAAGGTTAACACTCAAGGCCTGGTTGGGTATGATCCCCACCATCTCCCGGGAAGGGGGTGGGGTTGAGTTCAGCCACGTGAGTAGTGGCCACCAGGCGCAGATGCTGGGGAGTCCCCCCATTCCCACTCCTGGAGGCTGTAGCAGGGTCGGGGGGAATGGCTCTTGTCCTGTCCATTTCTCTTCATCCCCAGGGTCATTCCCACAGCCACTTCCACGTAAGGCCACCTGGAAGCCTGCAGCCGTGGTTTCACTTGTCTCCCCACTCTTGCCTGCGTTCCCTTCACAATCCATCCCCAGTTCCAAGTCCACGTTGAGGCTGAGAACTGAGCGCCCTTCTCCTTGGCCACAAATGTTCTGAGGCAAAGTCCAATCCAGGATTGACCCTAAAAGAGGTTCTCAAACCCAGCTCACCTCCAAAAGTGGACCCCATCCTCCCCACCCTCCACACCTCTTCCCTCTACCTCAAACTTTCCTGCCCTCTTTCTACCTCCCTGTGGGGTTTACAGTTATTTTCCCCAATGGTTTGGTCTTTGTCCCTGGTTCCTGAATGAAAACCTCTAAAACCTTGGATGGGAGGCTTTGTTATCCCTTAGGATTTATGCTAAAAAAACTGATTCTTGGGATGTGTGTGTGTGCGGTGGCTGGCCTGGCCAGAAAGACCCACCCTGTGAAATCAGCTCCATCTCTCAGGAAGGGGGTGGGGTTGAGTTTAGCCATGTGAGTAGTGATTCATCCTTTGTGCCTAAGTAATGTAGCCCCAATATAAAAGCTCTGGACACAGAATCTCCATGAGCTTCCTGGTGGGTGGGAAGAATTGATTGACCACAGAGGTAGCAGTCTTTGGAGACATGGAAGCTCCTTGTTAGGAACCTTCTGTCTTAGTCACCTAGTGTTGCTGTAACAGAAATGCCACACTTGGGTGGCTTTAACAAACAGAAATTTATTCTCTTATAGTGTAGGAAGCTAGAGAGGTCTGAATTCAGGGCCATGGCTCTAGGGGAAGGCCTTCTCTCTCTGTTGCCTCTGAGGGAAGGCCCTTGTCTCTTTGCACCCTCTGTGGGCCTGGCTTTCCTTGACTCCCTGATGGTCTTCATGTGGCTTGTCATCAGCCTTCCCCTGTCTCTGCTTACTAGCTTTGTTTAATCGCTTTTATTTGTGCAGATACACCCTACACTAATCCTGCCTCATTAATAAACAAAGACAGCCCATTCCCAAATGGAATCGTAATCACTAACATAGAGGTTAGGATTTACAATACATATTTTTGGGGACATAATTCAATCCATGACACCCTCCCACACCTTGCCCTTGGTGTCTCTTTATTTGTATCCTTTCTGCTATAATAAGATTGTCATTGTTGGTGCTTTTCTGACTTCGGTGAATTATTCTAGCAAATTGCTGAATCCAAAGGGATAATGAGGATCCCTGGATTTGTAGCCAGCAGCTCAGAAGTGAGAGTGTCCTGGGGCCCCCCAAGCTTTTGGCTAACATCTGAAGTCTTGGGCAGACTTCACAGTCTGGTGGATAGTGTCCTTTAACTTGTGAGGTCTGACCCAGCCCTGGTGGTCATGGTGAGAGAAGAGAGGAGACTTAGGGTTAGTTGGCATGTGTTGGAGAAGATAAAACACAGAGACACCTAACGCACTGCTTCATTCTTCCTCACCCTTCAGTACCCAGTAAGAGCCCTGGGGGTTCCCTGGCACTGGCTGGGTGGAGCACCTCTGCTATGCAACCTCATTCCCTGTGTTCCCTTGGGGCTACAGTGCAAGTCTACTTCTGCCATGGGTGATTACCTCCCAGGGCATGTCTCTTTCCTCACATATTCCCAGGGCTTGGCCCTGAGCAGTGCTCAGTAAGTGTCTGAGTGGACACGTGGCCACAGCACAGATGACTTCTAGGCATCAAGATGGTGTTATGGGGATAGGAGGGAGCCACCCAGGATATGGGCTGGTAGCCCAACAGGGCCATGTGGCAATACATAAAGTTGGTTCCCTCAATTATGAGTTGCCAGGTTCCAAAGAGTTAATGCCAATGAACTCAGCCCAGTCAATTTGGGGCCAACATGACAGGCTGGTTCTGGGCTAGTGGACTCCATGGATGGGTCTCTGGAGATCCCATCTACAGGTGGGGCTCCTGTTCTGACTGGGCCCTGGCTCTGATGCTCCCTTTTGGGAATTCGAGTTCTTGTCCAGAGGGAACTCAGAGTGAGGCTGGAGGTGGACAGCTCAGGAAACTTGGCTATCCTTCTGGAGAGGGGGGATACCACAGCAGGTGGGTGTATGGAGGCCCAAGACATCACTGGAGTCTGCTGGAGTCCCCGCATGTGAGGTGCTGGACCTGCTGGGGCCAGCTTGAGTGAGGATGTTTGTTTCATGAGGCTCTGATGGGCCATTTTGTGAGTATCCTGGACAAGAGGGCAGTCAGCTGGGCATTGAGGGGTATCTTAATTTGTATTCTAGAGGAACAAAACCATACACAGGCACACCTCAGAAATGTTGCAGGTTGCGTTCTAGACCACTGCAATAAAGTGAATATAAAAACAAAGTGAGGCACACAATTGTTTTTTTGTTTCCCAGTGTGTATAAGGGAGCTTTTTTTTTTTTTTTTTTTTTTTTTGTAGTGTGTATAGGCATTATATTCACCCTATACTGTGGTCTATTAAAAAGGAGCTCTGCCAAAAGAGTAAAAAAAAAAAAAAAAAAAAACCTACAGATTGGAAAAAATATTCAACAATGACATATCTGACAAGGGACTTATCTCTAGAATTTATAGACGACTCCAACATCTCAACAACAAAAGACAAATAATCCAGTTAAAAAATGGGCAGAAGACACGAATAGATACCTCACCAAAGAGGATGTTCAGGTAGCCAACAAATGTATGAAGAAATGCTCACAATCATTAGCCATTAGAGAGATGCAAATCAAAACAATGAGATACCATCTTGTCCCAGCACTAGTAGCAAAGTTCAGCAAGACAGAAAATAACAAATGCTGGCAAGGATGCAGGGAGATTGGGACTCTCATACGCTGCTGGTGGGACTGTCGAATGGTACAACCACTGTGGAAAGCAGTAATGGTGATTCCTTAAAAAGTTGGAATTAGAAATACCATTTGACTCAGCCATCACATTATTAGGTGTATATCTGTTCTGGTTACCTAGTGCCACTCTGACAAGAATATACCACAAATGGGATAGCCTTAACAAACAGGAGTTTATTCTTACAATTTGGAACCTTTAAATCCAAGTTCAAAGTGCCAGGTTCTAGGGGCTGGGTAAAACCCCCTCAACCTTGGGGTCCAGCTCTGGCTCCTGCTCCCGGCCCAATGGAGCTAGAGGCATTTCTACACTCAGATACCTGCTGGTTGCTGAGGCTGAGAAGCCCCAAGGATGACAAGTAAAAAGGCACAGTCCTGATGTTACCAAACCACATGGCAGGCCATTAACTTAGGTCCATTTAAGTCCCATGGTTGGCAGAGCATGGCAAGCTGCTGAACAACAACACAGCTACATGCAGGGTTCAAGGTGCCATAAGCTAGAGACCATTCCCAAAGCTGCTTCTTACATATGGGAAGCAGACCACATACCCAAAGCATCCACTCAGCTGCTTGTGGTAGATCCCACCATGGAGTTGATTGCCAGTCTCATCATGGGGAATAACTACCACCAGCTGCCTAGCCACTCAATCAGGCCTAGCCAAATTGACACATAAACATAACCACCACAATATCCTAAAGAAGTGAGAGCCAGCACAAGAACAGATATATGTACACCCACGTTCACTGAAGCACTATTTACAATAGCCAAAAGACGGAAACAACCTAGCGCCCATCAACAGAAGAATGGAAAACCAAACTATGGTACATACACACAATGGAATATTATGCAACCCTAAAGAATAACATAGAATGTGCAAAACACCGCATAACATGGATGAACTTGGAGGATATTTTGCTGAGTGAAATAAGTCAATCACAGAAGACAAATATTGCATTAGTCCATTATTGTAAAAAGTCAAGGAAAGATTTATATATGGAAGGAAACTTTCTTTGTTGGTTACCAGGGGTGAGAGGGGAGGGAAAGGAACACTGTTAAATAGGTAGAGACAAGTATCGATTTGGGTGAAGAGAAGGGCAATGTACCAAATATGAGTGATCAACATGGTGACATTGAGAAAGAAGAAGACATAGAGAGGTGCATGGGAGGTACAGACAACAAAGATGAACCCTTTTGTACATACAGTACTACATTGTCACTGAAGGCAAACATTGATCTATGGGTGCATAGATGAATGGACAGGCTGAATTATTCAGTATGTCTATGCAGAGGGGAGTGTTCCCATGACCATGTATAGGGTTGGCAGACAATGTTTCTATAAGTGTAGTTGTATGTTCTGTAGGAATTCCTAGGTATATAGTAGAGCTGACAAGGCACAAGGCTGTAGTCAGTTCTTGGCCATAGTCAGCTACCCAGAAGGAGCAAGTAGTTGGAGCTGTGGGCTCAAGACCGTAGTTGAAGGGGGCATCAAGCTTAATTGCATAACATACTACATAAAAACATTGTTCACTCACATCCTACTTTGACAAGTAGTGACTGGGATCTTAAAAATTTGCAAGCCGCCCTCTAGATGCAACTATGGGTCTCTTCTTGTCCAGAGCAAAGAAGAATGAAGAAAACCAAAGACACATGGAAATAATTAGTCCAAGTGACTGGTACACCATGCAATCCTCAGCCTATACAACTATGAGATCAGAAGAACTAGATGATGAGCACCTACCTCTGTCAACCACTCAGAGGGGGACCTATGTAGGAGATCCTAGATAGAGTGGGAGAACAATGTGGAATAAAACTCAAAATCATTTGGGGAAAAAAAAAAAAAAAAAAGAAAAGAGAAAAGGGACCAGGTTTGCTGGTCTGATAGAGCCTGATGGAACCACTGAGACCATGGCCCCTAGCTTCCCTTCAGGTCTGAAATTGGATCCACTCCTGTGGCTTCCAGTCAGACAAAAGACAGGCACATGAGATGAACATTTACATTAGGTAGATATACTCCTTGGAGAGAACAATCATGGGAGAAAGAAGGGCTGTGTATGCACAGGGAGACAGTAGTTCAGGAGGGCAGGAGTGCATGGGAGGGAAGGATACAGGGAAGAGGTAACTATGGGGAGGAAGTGGGAGGGGAGCTGTTGCATTGTGGTAAATTGTAGTCAGTCATGAGACAAAATGTATGTGAGCTGCTGTGTGGAAAGTGAATTTGCTCTGTAAACTTTCACCCAAATTGCAATAAAAATGTAAAGAAAAAAAGGAGCTCTGGTGGCACAGTGCCTAACGCATTTGACTGCTAACTAGGATGTTGGTGGTTCAAATCCACCAGCTGCTCCTCTAAAGGAAGGTGAGGCAATCTACTTCCATAAAGTTATTTTTTAATTTTAATTTTTTTGGTAGTCTATTAGAGGAGTTTTGGTAGTGTAGTGGCTAAGGCATTCAGCAGCTAACCAAAAGATTAGCGGTTCAAAACTACCAGCCAGTCTGTGAGAGAAAGATGAGACAGTCTGCTTCTATAAAGATTTATATCTTTGGAAATCCCGTGGGGCAGTTCTGTTCTGTCCTATAGGGCCACTATGAGTTGAAATGAACTCATTGGCAGTGGCTTGGTTTTTTGATTGGTAATCTACTAAGTGTATCATGATGAAAAAGTTCAAAATACCGTAAAAATAACCATAATGTGACACAGGCACTGAGTGACCACATGCAGTTGGAAAAATGGCACCTATAGACTTGATTGACACAGGGCAGCCACAGACTTTCAATGTGTAAAAAACACAGTATCTGTGAAGTCCAATGAAACAAAGTATGCTTGTGGATATATGTATGTATGTATATGTATGTATGTGTATATATATATATAGAGAGAGAGAGAGAGAGAGAGAGATTGGTTTATTTCAGGGAAATGGCTCATGCAATTGCAGGGGCTGAGAAGTCCCAATTTTATGGGTCTGGTGGCAGCCTGAAGACTGCTGGCTCCTGTGGTTGCAGAGGCTGATAAGCCCAATCTGAAGGTCAGGTGGTAGGCAGGAGACTTCTGTATGCTTACGTCCCAAGAATCAGAGATCAGGTGAGGAGAGGAGTGTAGGGTCAAGAGAGCAGGCTTGGCCAGAACATCCATTCATACACTAGAGAGAGACCATGCCCCCAAAGAAACTCCAATTGATGGGCTGCACACATCAGATCATAAAATGGAAGATGATTCCATAGCATCTGCCAGATCACTGAGAATCACAGTCTAGTCAAGCTGACATATAACATTAGCCATCACTGGGGCTAGTCTGGGCAGCACTGCCTAGCCATGCTGACACATGGCATTACTGTCACAGGGGCCAAATCCACCAGGCACCTGTAGAAGGAAGACTGGGCTATCTACTTTCATAAAGATTTGCTGCCTTGGAAACCCAGTGGAGGTTGCTATGAGAATCGACTCAATGGCAGTGGGTTAGACTAGAAGCAGGAGCTTTGTCTCTCTGTGGAGCCCTGTGTACTCATGTCTCTGCATCACCCTGTGACCCTGCTCACTTAGTTTCATGTGGCTTCCTCTGCTCTGCCTATCACCTCAGGTCATATGTCCTTTCCAGGTCTGGGGCTGGGAGGCAAGGTCACTTGGCACTGGGTACTTTGAAACATGGCAATGAGCTGGGACCCTGGGGACAGCTGGGCTGAGGACAGGCAGGAAGTAGAGCTCTTGGGGGTCACCTATAGCTGTCCACCCCCTTGCCACCCCCACCTAGGGCCACCATCCTCTGCCATGCCCAGGTTCATGCAGGGACACGATCTCTATCCAATATGGATGTGGCCTCAAGAGCAGGGGGAGGAATGAGGAGGACGCTGGCACTGCAACCTGGAGGTCACTGGTGACCAGTAACCCCCAAATTCCAGGCGCTCAATCAGCAAATGTTTATTTCACTCCTGAAAAAAGTGCTGTGGCCTGGCAGCTCTACAGGGACATTGCTTCCATATGACAGCACAGCCACCCTGGGGATGTCCATGGGGTGCCCCATCTTGTCACCATGGTCCCATACCGCCATGGAAGGGAGGGCTTACCCACTATTTGTCCCTGGCCTACCTTCGGGACAGTGCTTGACTGTGTGGTCACCCTGCAGGCCCAGTGTAGGCATCCTGAAGGTGCCTCCCTCAGGTCCTGAGCAAGCACCTAGCCCTTCTGAGCCCCATTCTCAGGAAATGGGACTGGAGAGGCCCACCTGAAAGGTGGTGGGAGACCTGTGAGAGCTGCTGCCCTGAAGCCCACTGTACATTGAGGAGCGCTAGGAGGATGGGCTTGCTCCCACCCAGGGTGGGGTTCTGGCTGACCTTCCTCCTGATGCACTTCAAGTGGCCTGAGTCCCCGTTTCTGGCTGCTTGGGCTGGTGAACTTGTCACCTTTCACCTGCCTCCTCACTTCTAGAATATTCTGCTGGGTTTTATCTGCTCTCAATGAATCAGGCCCCAGGCTAAGTAGTTAAAGTACAACCCAAACACACTGCTTTTGAGTAGGTCCCGAGTGGTATCTCTACAGAAGCAGATTGCCCAGTCTTCTTTCCAAGGAGTGGCTGGTGGATGTGAACAGCCAGCCTTCTGGTTAGCAGTCAAATGCCTTATACACTATGCCACCAGACAGGGAGGTACTTAATGTCTGTGAGTAGGGGCTGTTGTTCTCCTTTACAGATGGGGAAGTTGAGGCTGACAGGATAAAAGACTTGTCCAAAGACCCCAGTAGGACTTGAGGCCAGGTCTACCCACTTCCACTCTCTACATGGGCCACAGCTCCCGGCTGGCCCATCCACATATGGGCAGGGCTTACCCTCTTCTCTATAAAGTGTTGCTGAGAGGGCAGCTGCATAGATCCAGACACCACCCAGATGGAGTCCTGCCAGGCATGGGCCAAAGTCACTTCAACTCTTGAGTCACAGCTTCCTTGTCTGTAACATGGCTGCTTGCCACACAGGCTGGTACAGAGGGACACAACAGAACACAGGGGAGAGGGCTGGTCCCTGCCACCATGCAGTACATGCTGCCCCATGGGGCTGAGGCTGTGTCCCCTCCCCAGGCCAGAGCACTCTGATATCACCCCATACACCTGGGACCTGCCCCCAGCTCGGCCACACCACTGAGAACTTGGCAAGGCCCTCTCCCTCCCTGGGCCTCAGTTTTTACCCCTGCACCATGGGGGTATATATCAGCTGACCCTTCCCAGTCTGCACAGCCTGTGAAACTGTCAACTGGTTGTCATTGTACAATTCTAGACGATGCCATGCTGCTACTTAGCAGCTGTAGAAATAAATGTATTGAGAGGTATATTTTGGCTCCAAAAAGGGACCATTTGAGGAGGGCAGGCGGGAATGTCCTGATCTAAAACTGGGCAGGCGGGGAGTGTGGAGCAGACTGCAGCTGGGAGGAGGCTGTTCTGTAGGGGAGGGGCCTGGAGAGGCAGGCAGACCCACCCACAGCCAAGACACTCAGGTCAGGCTTGTAAGTCAGGATGACTCGGAGGCCATAGAGGGGCCGAGGCGTTGCCAAAACAATGTTTAAAACATCTCGGAAAATGTGCAGCCACTTCTTTTCCACGGGATTTGTGCCTTCCTGCAGTACACTGGGGGAGGCTGAGGGAGTGGGCCAGGAAGGAGGGAGGGGTGCCCACGTTAAAAGAGCAAGAGACCAGGGCTGGAGCCCAGTCCGTCCACCTTGAGCTGTGTGGCCTCCAGCAGGCCCCTCTCTCTTGCTCTCCCCCACCCACCCTAGGACCCAGTCTCTGCTTACTTCACCTCCCAGACCACCCTGGTACTGGGCAGGAAACCCATTTCTCAGATAGGTGCCAAGTTCGGGTGGTGAACGGGCCATGTGAAAGCTGGGAGCCAGATTGGCTACAGGATCTTCAAAATGAGACCAGCCACCATTGTTCAGAAATGATGACAAAGTGCAAGACAGGGGCTGCAGAGCAGGCACCTAAGTGTGCAGCCTCTTGATTGTAGGGCTCTGGGTGCAGCCATGGATCCTAGCCTGTGGAACAGGATGCGTGGGGCACGGGGCCCTTAGCCACCCAGACTGCTGCTCTCAGCAGGTCTTCTGTCTGGCTGCCTGGGCTGTCCTCACAGACCCTCCCTAAGACCTGGTTGAGCCTCGGGAGAATCAAGGAATGGCCCTTGGCTATCCCAGTGAGGCCTGGATGGACAGCCAGAGACAAGCAGAAATACGTCTGAACCCCACAGGGGAGGCCGAAGGGAGGTGGGTAGAAGCAGGACTGTGGCTTGACAAAGCCCCTTCTGCTGGCTTTTAACATAGGCTGAAATTCACTGAGGTCCCCAGGTCAGGTCTCTTTGACAAATACATCTACAGAGACTAGTCAGGGTAGGCAAGCCCAGGCTGTGGCGATAAGTGATCCCCACCATCTCGGGCATGACCACAGGCTATTCTTCACCCACACTGGGTCTGCTGACACTAGGGGGCAGAGGAAGCCCATCCAAGCCAAGGCTGGAGATAAGGGGCACTGGGCTGGGGCTAGGGTGAGGAGACTCCCGCTCAGGACAGTCGGGCTAGCACCCTGAACTTGGCTCTGGTGAAGCAGTCTGGAGGCCCAGAGACAGGCCTGGAAGCTCCTGAAGATGGTGGTCCAGGCCGGGCCCCATCCCTCTGGGGCAGTTCCTCAAATCTCCCTGAGTCCCAGATCCCCTGGCTAAGCAGGATAGTCATAGCATATTCCCATGGAGGATCTGAGGATCCTCAGCCAGTGCCTGCCCCAAGCCAGGTTGGTTCCCCAATCTGGTATCCCCACAAGACTGGGGACAGTCCATCCTCTCAACCTTTATCCTAGTGGGGGTGGCAAGGAGGCCATGTCCACATGGCTGTGGGCCTGTGGAGAGTCCCTAGAAGTTCCAGCATTCCCAACTAGACTCCCGTCCCCTGGCCCTGGGGGCCCTGGGCCTACCACGTGCCCTCCACTGTCATTAGGCCCTTCCATCTTTCCCGGGAAGTCAGGGACTGGTCATCTTCCTTTGAGGGTATGAGCAGCATCTGATCACTGCAGTGCCTGGGACCACTTTTTTCAAAATTAACTGAGCACCTGCTGTGTTCAGTCTACCAGGCCCTGTGCCTGATGTCTTTCCTATGTCATCTCATCTCATTCTCCCTGTGATCTTTTCCAGTGAGGTCTCTGAAGCTCTGAAGGTAAAGTCCCAGGCCCAATGTCCCAGGGCAGTGGGATGTAGGTGGGACTGGCGGATTCATGCTTCTCTCTGAGTGTGGTGGGATGAGATGACCCTACCCCAGCCTTTCCTAAGACACTGAGGGAGGGCCTGGGCAGAGGGAGGGGACCCCAGAGATCTGGATGCTGGGAATGCACCCAAGGTCTCTCCCCTTAGCAGCAGGAGGCTTGTCCACTCTGCTTCGGCTCCTGGTCCCAGGCCAGCCATTCCCAGAGGTGCAGTGGCTGTCCCACTCCTCTTTAGACCCCGGTCCCTGTCTTGTTGGCTTGGGTTGTGTGTCTGCCTCTTGTCGCAGACTCTGGGGTTCCTCTCAGTGTAAACAGTTCATCACACTGCAGAGGATGCTCTGCTTAATGACAATTTGGAATTCAACCTACTCTGCCATAATGTCCAATTTCATCAATTTAATGCCAATTAAGTTCAGAATTGAGCATGTTTGTTCTCTAGGAATCCTGTGCAGCCGAATTCTTAGAAGGCTCTGGCTTCTCCTGGAGCCAACCCAATACGGGCCTGCCATCCATCCCTGTACCTCCCACCTGGCCAGATATGCCAATGAAATGGGTAGGAACAAATGAATGGGTAGAAAAATTCTAGCCGATTCTGTCTTGACACCAGGTTTGTTGTTAGTTGCCATCAAGTCACCTTTGATTTATGGCAACCCCTGTGTGCAGAGTACAACTGTATAGGGTTTTTGAGGCTATGACCTTTCTGAAGCAGACCTGTCTTCTGAGGCACCTCTGGGTAGGTTTGAACCTCCAACCATTTGGCTAGTACTTAAGCACTTAACCATCTGTGCCATCCCACCTCCTTGAAGCCAGGGCCATGTGGAATGCCCCTGGAGCATGTGCCCAGACCCCATGCCCTCTCATCTGTCTTTGCTCAAATGTCCCCTCTGATGGGGACATCCTTTGATGGTCCCTGAGAGATGGGTTCCGCCACACTCTGCCTCGCTCTGGTCTCCCCTGCTGTGCATTTCTTTTCATGAGCTCTTTCCCCTGGACCCCAGGGGGACTTCTCCTGTTTTGTCTCAGATGTGGCCCTGGGCCCAGTGAAGATCTAGCCCGTGGATGCTGGGCATGTCTGGAGGTTGCTGAGGAGGGACCACCCAGCCTAGGACCTTGCTCGACACAGAAAGACAGGACGCTATGGGTGGTGGGGTTGGACCTGGCATGAACCCCACCCTCCACTGGTAGGGGGATCCCTTTTCATGCTGACTTCTGAGGAAGGGGGAGAAGTAGGGGGAAGCTAGAATAGATTTCCCACAGAGGCGAGGAGGGAGGATTTGGGAAGAACCTGCAGGGAGGGAGTAGAGGGAGAGCATTGGGAGGGGCTGCTGTTCAAGTTGGATCCCTCCCCCACTGCAGCCGCCATTGGAGGCACGGGTGCTGGTGACGGGAGGCGTTTGGAGGCTGCCACGTGGACCAGCCTGCACATTTTCCCTTTCTCTAAGCATGTTCAGGAAATGAACTTTCCCTCCCCCTCTTCTGGGCTGCTTCCCAGGGAGGCTGGGGCTAGGGAAGGGCTGGGGCTGGGGAAGGCGGAGAAGGACTCTGGCCAGGCGCTGCTCCTGAGTGGGTCCCGGATGGGGCCGAGTGGGGGCCTTGGCTGTCCTCTTCTCCTCTCAGCCCTTCCACCAGCAGCTCAGGGTCCCCAGGCTGCTCACCCGGAGCCCATGAGCCCAGAGCCCAGCAGGGTGGGTTTCTTGGAAGCCTGGGTTTGCAGATACAGTGGAGTAGTTGCCTTTCCAGCCCACCTCTCCCCCACACCCTGAGAAGGGTCTCTGGGAACTCCACTAGTCCCTGGGGCTTCTTCAGCCCTGAGGAGTGACACACCCTGTGCTGGAAGCAGGATGCTTGGGTCCCACCTAGCCTGTGGCTCCAACAGCCAAAGGGCTTCTACTGTCCAGGCCCCAGACTTCAACTTGCCTGGCCTATTAAGGACACGTGGACCCAGGATCTTTGGGGCTGGGAAATGGGAGAGCAGGATGGGCAGGTTAGGGCATAGCTTTGTGTGAGACAGGTGGGGTCAGAGTTCCAGCTTGGCCACTGTCCAGCTGTGCAGCCTTAGGCAGATGGCCCTCCTTGGCCAAGGTTTAATTTCCTTGTCTGTGAAATGGGTGCATGAGATGGTGCTTTCAGCATGACACTTATTAAACGCTCAATCACTGGTGAGAGTTGGTATGGTTAGTCTAGCTCTTCTACCCACCCAGAGCTTGGGGCCGCCCATTCTCTGGGGTGTTCTAGAGCATTCTAGAACATCCTAGAGCCCAGTGCCTAGGCGGCAGGGACTATGGGCAAGCTGAGAGCTTGTTCAGTCATGCTGGGTCTTAAAGCCTCTGGACAGGGGAGGGGTGTTGAGGACAGAGACCCCTTCCCACTATATCCGGCACCTCTTATGCCCAGCTTCTCTGGTGTCAGCCCCCAGAGTGGCCACCAGCCCTGCCATCAGCAAATCCGAGGTTGAGCTGTGGCCTGGACACCACCATTTTGCCTCCACCGCACACTGACTCAGCTTGTGGGGAGACCGGGAGGGGGTGGAGTGGGGGCAGGATGGACTTCTTGGGTTCTTGGCTTTGAAGACTCACATGGCCCACTGGTAGGGGAGCCTGGCTTGGCCCAGAGCCAGGAATATGGGACAAGTAACAAAGGACAACATTGCATTAGAGTGAGCTGTTTGCCTGCTCCTGGAGCTAGACACATGTCCACGTTCTCCCTCTCTGCCTCTCTCTGTGTGTCTCTTCCCCCTCTCTCTTCTCTCTGTCTCTCTCCCCCCTCTTTCTCTGTATCTATCTCTCTGTCTCTGTCTCTGTCTTCTTTCTTTCTGTCCGTGTATCTTTCTCCCTCTCTTTTTCTCTATCTCTCTGTGTCTCTCTCCTGTGTCTCTGTCTCCTTTGTCTCTGTGTGTCTCTCTCCCTCTCTTTTTCTCTCTCTCTGTGTCTCTCTCCTCTGTCTCTGCCTCTCTCCCCCACCTTCTTTCTTTTCTTCTTCCCTTCTCATTCTCTCTCTTTACTTCTCCAACTCTCTCTGTCTCCGTTTTTCCTCTTTATTTCTCTCTTTTCTCCCTCCCTCTCTATATTCCTCTCTCTCTTTCTGTCTCTCCTTCCCTCCCCCTCCTCCTTCCCTCCATCCTCTGACATGGTCACCGTCCCTCCCCCACACTTGGTCTGACTCTATTCGCCTCTGTAAATGTGCCCTGAGCATTTAGGAATGAGAGAACATTCTGGGTCTGTGTGAAGTTGTATTTGGGAAATATAGACCCAGATGGACAAAATTAGCTGCATGTAGGCTTCAGAACGGGAGTGACATATATTAAAAATGCTTAGGATGCAGTTTTTGATACTCCTTTTCAGGGAAATGGAAAAACATTTTTTGTAGTCAGTATTTGAAGAAAATTCAAGATAAGTCCCCCAGGGTGTAGTTCTGAGAGAGCTTTTTTTTTTTTTTTTTCCTAAAAGGTCAGTAGAAGGAGCTTTTGAGTGGATGGATTTGCTTCCTCTTGATGGAGTGGGGGTGGGCCGTGCAGGGCTTTCCTTCGTTACTGACCTTCTCTGCCACCCCTAGTGGGCTACAGTGGATCCACTGTTCATTTTCAGCAGGCACCCGCTTGCTACCCCATCATGGGGGTTTCCTCCTCCTGTAGCCGATTGTATGGGATACCCCAACAGCCTGAGGTGTCAGCTGAAGGAGGTGCTGTGCAGAATGGTGGGTACCATGGAGGCCTGGCCTCTCAGGCAGATTGCCAATGCCTGCTGGTCCTGCCCATGAGAGATCTAGAAAGTAAAGATTCCTTTTTTTTTTTTTTTTTTTTTTTCAGTTGTGATTTGGGTGAAGATTTACAAAGCAAATTCAATTTCCATACAGCAGTTCACATATACTTTGTCTCATGACACTGACCACAGTTTACCACAGTGCAACAGCTCCCCTCCTACTTCCTCCCCATAGTTAGCTCTTCCTGCGCCCTGAGCTGTCTCCCTGTGCATAAGCAACCCTTCTTTCTCCCATGATTGTTCTTTCTAAGGAGAGTATCTACTTGAGGTAAATGTTCAACTCATATGCCTGTCTTTTGTTTGGCTGGAAACCATAGTGTGGGTTCAATTCCAGACCTGAAGGGCAGTTAGGGGCCATAGTCTCTGTGGTTCCACCAGGCTCTATCTGACCAGCAAACCTGGTCCCCCACCTTTTTTTTTTTCCTCCAAATGATTTTGAGTTTTGTTCCACATTGTTCTCCCTCTCTATTCAGGATCTCCTACATAGATCCCCTTCCAAGTGGATGACAGTGGTAGCCGGGCACCATCTAGTTCTTCTGGTCTCATAGTTATACAGGCTGCAGATCAGATGGTGTGCCAGTCGCTAGGACTAATTGTTTCCATGAATTTTGGTTTTCTTCATTCTTCTTTGCTCTGGACGAGGAAAGACCCATCGTTGCATCTAGATGGCAGCTTGCTAGCTTTTAAGATCCCAGTCGCTACTCGCCAAAGTAGGAGGTGGAACAATGTTTTGTATAGTATGTTACGCCAGTTGAGCTTGATGTCCCCTGAGACTATGGTCCCAAGCCCACAGGTTCAACTACTCACTCTCTAGAGAGATCTAGTAAGTACAGATTCCATCTTATGAAGGATTATTGCTGGCATGTTTGAACGGATGACTTGGAGGGTCTGTGTCCTATGGTCAGGTGCTCAATCTCTTCTGTTGTTTTTCAAAAGATATAATGCTCAGGTGGTTATTATCAAAACAATGGAAAATAAGAAGTGTTGAAGAGGTTGGGAGAAACTGGAGCCCTCATCCTTTGCTGGTAGGAAAGTAAAATGGTGCAGCTGCTATGGAAAACAGTTTAACAGTTCCTCAAAAAGTTAAACATAGAATTGCCATACAACCCAACAATTCTGCTCCTAGGTATGCACCCAAGAGACCTGAATGCAGGGACTCAAAGAGATATCTGTATACCAGTGTGCACTGCAGCACCATTCACAACAGCCAAAAGGAGCAAAACCTAGCTGTCCATCAGCAGATGAATGGACACCCAATATGTAGTCTATCCTTACACTGGAATATTATTCAGCCAAAAAAAAAAAAAGAAGTTCTGATACATGCTGTGACATGGATGAAAGCATCATGCTATTTGAAATTAGTGACCCCTCCTTGGGTTTTTGAGGTGGTATTACTATGGAAGTAGATTGCCCAACCTTCCTTCTGAGGAGTGGCTGGTAGGTTTGAACTGCCAGCCTTCTGGTTAGCAATCAGCAGTAAATTAAAAATGCCTAATGCCTTAAGCACTATGCCACCAGAGCTCCCATGAAATATCTAGACTAGGCAAATGCATGGAGACCAAAGTTCATTAGTGGTTACTAGGGTCTGGAAGCAGGAAGTAGCAGGTCTTTATTGCTTGAGGGGCATTGAGTTTCTGTTCAGGGTGATGAAAAACACTTGGAAATGGATAATGGTGATGGTTACCCAACAGGGCAAATGTAATTAATGTCATTGAATTGTATATTTAAAATGATTGAAATGGCAAATGTTAGGTTACACATATCTTACCACAATGACATTTTAAAAAATGATAGATAATTCTCCACTATAGATGACCTGGGAGCTCTGGTAGCGTAGTGGCTAAGGCACTTGACTACTAACCAGAAGGCTGGTGGTTCAAACCCACCAGCCACTCCTCGGAAGGAAGGTTGGGCAATCCTACTTCTGTAGTGATACTGCCTTGGAAACCCAAGGAGGGGTCGCTGTGAGTCAGGGTTGACTCGACGGCACACAACAACAACACAACAACAACATAGATGACCTTGCTTCAATACCCCACAGTTCCTCACTGTGATTCCCCTCTGAGGCTTGTATCTTTTCCCACCACTGATACCTCCAACACTAGAGAGTCTACCAGACCACATGATACAAGCAGCAGGCATCTGTGTTGTCCATCCTGAGGCCTGGACCTGCTTCAGAGTCCTTCCAGCACTCAAAGGAGCAGCCTTTTATGAAACATGGTAAAATGGCAGGAGTAGTAGACCTAGGTGTGGAATGTGTTACTTCTAGCCTCCACTCCCCAACTGTTGTGCTTCCTTCTTCATGGTAGGTGGTGTGAGATGTAATCATTTCTCTTCTACTTTGAAGGGGAGGTCTTAGCATGGTTTCGATCATTGGATCCTAAAATTTTTACTGATATGGCAGGTCCCTGAATCTTCCCAGGGTTTATCTTCCACAATATGGAAAGCATGTATCTTACCAAGGCCTCCAGTGTGCTAGCCACCCCCTGCTCATCTGACTCAATCATCGATGTAATAGAATGATGTGAAATCCAATGTGATATGTGTTCTGTAGCAAGGAATTCTGATGGCTTAGATGTCTTCAGATTACCTACACTATGACAGAGGGGGTGAGCATTAATGTAGTCCTGGGTTAAAATTGTAAATGTATATTGTTGTCCATTCCATGCATGTGCAAACTGTTTCTGGTCCTCTTTTCTACTTGGGAAAGAAAAGAATGCATCTATCAACTCAAAACCCACATTCCATATCTTTGAGGCCTTAATAATTGTCTGTAACAAAGATACCCCATCTGGCACATTGCCCGTACTGGGAGCTACTAGTTGAACTTACAGAATTCTGCAGGCATCTTCCAGAGTCCATTCCACTTCTGAAGGGGTTAGGTTGATGAATTAAACCCAGATAAGTTGGGACTGCAACCTCTACACACTTTGGACCTTTAAGGGTGGCACTCATCTTTGATATCCTTCCTGGGATGTGGTATTGCTTTTTAATTTACTGCCTTGACTGGGGCTGAAGGGAGTTTCTGGGGCTTCTATTTGGCCTTCTTCATTATGATGGCTTTGACCCCACAAACCAATGACTCAGTGTGGTGGCTGTGACAACTGCTAAGTATGTCAAGCCCAAGTCTACATTTGGAAACTGGGGAAATGACTATTAAGTGGGTTGATGGGTCCAGTGCCCTCACTGTACTCTGCACCTTGGCCGGAGCTCCATTTATTACCTGTCCTCCATATGCCCCCACTCTAAAAGGGACTCATGATGGTACTTTGGATCTCTGGGTCTCAATGTCAATTCTGCATCCAACTTCACAGTTACCTGAGCAATTGACCGTGATTTTCTTTGGGAAGGCCTAGGGTTTTATATCAGGTATAAAAATCCACTGCCATTGAGTCAATTCCAATTCATAGCAACCCTATAGGTCAGAGTAGAACTGCCTCGTATGATTTCTAAGGCAGTAAATCTTTGTGGAAGCAGACTGCCTCATCTTTCTCCTCTGGAGTGGCTAGTGGGTTTGAACTGTCAACTTTTAGGTTAGCAGCTGAATGCCTTACCTGGTGTGCTGCCAGAGCTCCTCACACGTTGTTGTTGTTGTTAGGTGCTCTTGTGTTGGCTCCAACTCATAGTGACCCTATGTACAACAGAACAAAACACTGCCTAGTCTGTGCCAGGCCCACAATCCTTGCTATACCTGAACCCATGGTGGCAGGCACTGTGTTAATCTTTCTTGTTGAGGGCCTTCCCCCTTTTCACTGACCCTCCACTTTACCAAGCATGATATCCTTCTTCAGGGAATGGTCCCTTCTGACAACATGACCAAAGTAGGTAATTGAAGTCTTGCCATTCTTGCTTCCAAGGAGCATTCAGCTGCACTTCTTCCAGGACAGATTTGTTAGTTCTTCTGGCAGTCCATGGTACTTTCAGTATTCTTTGCTAACACCACAACTCAAAAGAACCCCTTTCCTTCTCCAAGGTCAGCCACACACCTGCCTGTGAGGGGGCTGGGTTGGGACCGGGAACCTCATCCTCACCTGACACACCCATGGGGCTTGGGCTTCTGCACAAAGAGAGGATTGAAGCTGGGGGCTCTTCTCCCATCTTCCTTATTCATTGCGCAGCTTTCACATGCATAGGAGGTGATTGAAAACACTATGGCTTAGGTTGGGTCACCTTAGTCTTCGAAGAGACATCTTTGCTCATCATCACTTGAAAGAGGTCTTTTGCAGCAGATTTGCCCAGTGCAATATGTTGTCTGATTTCTTGACAGCTGCTTCCATTGGTGTTGATCGTGGAACCAAGTAATATGAAATCTTTGACAACTTCAATCTTTTCTCCACTTATCATGATGTTGTTTATTGTTCTAATTGTGAGGATTTTCGTTTTCTTTATGTTGAGGTGGAATTCATACTGCAGATGGTAGTCTTTAATCTTCATCAGTAAGTGCTTCAAGTCATCTTCACTTTCAGCAAGGTAGGTTGTGTTGTCTGCATATTGCAGGTTGTTAATGAGTCTTCCTGTAATCCTGATGCTGCATTTTTCTTCATATAGTCCACTTCCTTGGATTATTTGCTCACCACAGAGATTGAACAAGTATGGTGAAAGAATACAACCTTGACACACTCCCTTCCTGATTTTAAAACCTGTAGTATCCCCTTGTTCTGTTCAAACAACAGCCTCCTGATCTATGAATAGTTCCTCATGAGCACAATTAAGTGTTCTGGAATTCCCATTCTTTTCAATGTAATCCATCATGTGTTGTGATCCACACAATTGAATGTTTTTGCATAGTCAATTAAACACGAGTAAACATCTTTCTGGTAGTCTTTACTTTCAGCCAAGATCAATCTCACATCAGCTATGCCGTGTCATTCCATATCCTCTTTTGAATCCAGCTTGCATTTCTGAAAGCTGCCTGTCAATATACTGCTGCAACTATTTTTGAATTATCTCCAGCAAAATTTTACTTGTCTTTGATATTAATGATATTGTTCAATAATTTCCACATTGTGTTGCATCAGTTTTCTTTGGAATGGGTATAATTATGAATCTTTTCCAGTCAGTTAGCCAAATTTCTTGGCATAGATGAGTAAGTGCCTCCAGCACAGCATCCGTTTGCTGAAACATCTCAATGGATATTCCATCAATTCTTGGAGCCTTGTTTTTTGCCATTTCCTTCAGTGCAGCTTTGACTTCTTCCTTCATTACCATTGGTCCTTGATCATATACCACCTCCTGAAATAGATGAACATTGACCAATTATTTTTTATAGAATAACTCTGTATATTCCTTCCATCTTCTTTTGATGTTTCCTGGGTTATTCAATATTTTGCCCATGGAATCTTTCAATATTGCAACTCGAGTCTTGAATTTTTTCTTCAGTTCTTTCAGCTTGAGAAATGCCGAGTGTGTTCTTCCCTTTTGGTTTTCTAATTCCAGGTCTTTGCACATTTTATTGTAATAACTGACTTTGTCTTCTTGAGCTGCTCTTTGAAATTTTCTGTTCAGCTCTTTTGTCTTGTCATTTCTTCCATTTGCTTTAGCTACCCTCCATTCAAGAGCAAGTTTCAGTCTCTTCTGACATTCATTCTTGTCTTTTCTTCCTTCCCTGTCTTTTTAATGACTTTTTGCTTTCTTCATGCATGGTATTCTTGATATCATCCCACAATTTGTCTGGTTCTCAGTCATTGACGTTCAATATGTCAAATTTATTCTTCAAATGGTCTCTGAATTCAGGGGGGATATAATCAAGGTCATATTTTGACTCACATGGACTTGTATTAATTGTCTTCACCTTCAACTTGGACTTACATATGAGCAATTGATGGTCTGTTCCATAGTCAGCTCCTGGCCTTGTTTTGGCTGAAGATATCAAGTGTCTCCATCACCTCTTTCCACAGACATAGTTGATCTGATTCCTATGTATTCCATCTGGTGAGGTCCACATGTATAGTCGCCATTTATGTTGTTGCAAAAAGGTATTTTCAATGAGTAAGTCATTGGTCTTGCAAAATTTTACCATGCAATCTCCAGTGTCATTTCTGTCACAAGGCCATATTTTCCAACTACTGGTGGTTCTTCTTTGTTTCCAACTTTCACATTCTAATCACCAGTAATAATCAATACACCTTGTTTCATGCTTGGTCAATTTCAGACTGTAGAAATTGGTAAAAGTCTTCAATTTCCTCATCTTTGGCTTCGGTGGTTGGTGTGTAAATTTGAATAGTAGTAGTATTAACTGGTCTCCTTATAGGCATGTGGACATTATCCTATCACTGACAGTGTTGTACTTCAGGATAGATCTTAAGACTTTTTTTTGTGTAACAATGAATGCCATGCCCTTCCTTTTCAGTTTGTCATTCCCAGCCTAGTAGACCATATGGCAGTCTGATCAAAATGGCCAAAACTAGTCCATTTCAGCTCACTAATGCCTAGGATATCAATCTTTTTGTGTTCCATTTCATTTTGACAACTTCCAATTTTCCTAGATTCATACTTCATACATTCCATGTTCTGTTTATTAAAGGATGTTTGCAGCTGTTTTCTTCCCATTTTGCATTGTGCCACGTCAGGCAAATAGAGGTCCCCAGTCGTATTTTGAGTGCCTTCTGACCTGAGTGGCTTATCTACTAGCACTATATCAGATAATGTTTCAGGGCTATTGATAATGTTTTCCAGTAAATTGGCCAATACTTTGAGAAGTGGGTGGCCCTTTCCTTCTTCTGAATCTGTCTTAGTCTGGAAGTTCTGCTGAAACCTGTCCACCATGGATGAGCCTGCCGGTATTTGAAATACCAGTGGTGTAGTCTCCAGCCTCACAGCACCACTCAAGCCACCACAGTATGACAATTTTACAGATGAGTGGTGGACCACCAAGTATAGTTGCCAGAGAATTGCAGAATACTTCCTCCTGGAATCCATCTACCTCCTTAGTCAATGGATCTGGTTCTGAAAACTGGTTCAGCTCTGGCCGCTGAGAAAGGATTGTAACTTTTATTGAGATGGCATCCTCAGCTTCCCAGTCATCAATCTGAAAAGGGATTGTGAATTTTATTGGGATGACCACCCTCAGCTTTCCAGTCATCAGTCTTTGGTTTCTTCTGATGGTACAAGCCAAGTAGTATCCTTGAAGGCTGCCCATCTATTTTTCTCCTAGAGATGCTGCATTCTACTACTCTCTGTGTATTGGTTCCCCTGGGCTGCCCTTCCACCCTTGCTGGTCATTACACTTGGGATCTGGCTTCTTCTGATGGTTTAGCACCTTCCCCTGGCTTTTATCTGTTCCTGGTTCCATTGGCCCATTCCTCACATAAGTCAAGCTCTTATGGCCTCTCCCACATCAGTTCTGTAGGAGAGGGCTGCTTTAGAAATGCTAGTGTCTTATCAGCACATTCCTTATGGATTTGGTGTGTCCTGGGTTTCCTGTGGAACAGAACTATCTGGTGGTCTTCCAGCCACACATAGTGTGTTCATTCCAGCCTACCCACTGCCCTGAGCTTTGTAACCTCTTCCTTGATGGTCTGCACAGAAATCCAGATATTTCAACGCCACTTGGAGTGAGCCATCACTTTCCCTATGCTTCTAGAAGTCATCCTGACAGTGAGTTTACATCGTCGCTTAGCATCCTAGCCAGGGTATGGAATCCTATGCTCTAACCTATGGGATTTTGTGCTCGGCCGTCTGGTGAAGCACTCTCAGAATCTAATCTCAAGTGTATGACTCTAACTTCTGCTTGTATATGCTGCCTTGGTCTCTCTGCTCCTTTGGGGTTTTCTTCTTACTGCATCATGTCCCCAGTTGGGCTGTACCGTGACTTAACCCCAATTATAGGCCTAAATGAAGGAGCTGGGCTAGGGGGTAGGTAGGGCTGGCCATGAATGTGACACGTGGTACATTGTTGGCCGGGGGAAGAGGGGCTCTGTCACGTTCCAGAGGGCAAGGGTGGTGGCAGAAGGGCTCTCATAGGGTGGGCTGATTCTGCAGGCCCAGAAAGGTCAGAATTGTCTAGGGAATCTACAATCATGCACATACTGCAGTTCCAGGGTCCCAGGCCCCTGATTGTGATTTAACAGTTTTTTTTTTTTTTTTTTTCAGTTGGACGTCTCACTGTCTTTGAAATTCAGCCCACTCTGACCATTGTGTTCTGGATTTGGTTCTTGGCCTTCTCCACAATCCCACTGCAGGAAAAGGAAATTTCTTTGCAGAGGACCCCTAGCTTCCACATACGATCTTATCGTCTCTCCTGCCCTCAGGGTTCATGATCTTTCTCCATAGCATCCACTTCCATTAGCCTCATAGCTACTCTTTTGGTCCTTCTAGTGGTCCACCCTCTAGTGGATCTTCTAGTGGTCCTGCTGGCACGGGATCAGGCAGTGTTTCGTTCTGCTGTGCATGGGGTTGCTATGAGTTGGAAATGACTCAATGGCACCTAACAACACAACAACAGTGGTCCACCCTCCCAACTCTTTCTTGGTCAGGGTTTGAAAAATTGGTCCACCTACTTGGAGTGTTTAGCGCTCCAAGCCCTGTTTATGACTGCCTCCCCAGGCTACTTGGGAACAATTGTTATCAGGCTAGGTTTTGTGGAAGCAGATCCAAGGAGTTTGGGGTGCCAGATGTGTGGGGTGGACCCACCTATACACACAGGGAGACAGGCTTGGACAGAGGCTGTGGTTGTTGGTCATGTGTGCCTGATGAGGCCTTGGGTTGACTTTGCAGGGCACCCAGAACAAGTGCTGCCTGTCTGGTGGCCAGTGTCACACTGCAGTGTCTAGCCCTTCATACCTTCTTCACTCACCCCAGGATGCAGCTGCCCAGGGAGGCCAACCCTGGAGGAGCTAACTGCTAGGGGCTGAGAGCTGGAGCCAGGCAGCAGGGCCTTCCTGTAGGAGCATCCAGGTCGTTGTATCTTTGCAACCACAGCCTGTGGAGAGAAGAGTGAGAGCCCTGCTGCTGCAGAGTCGATTCTAACTCAAGGTGCCCCTGTGTGTGTCAGAGTAGAACTGTGCTCCATAGGGTTTTCTTTTTTAACTAATATTTTATTATATCTTCAGTGAAAGTTTATGCAGCAAATTAGGTTCCCATTTGGCAATATCTGTACAAATTGTTCTGTGACATTGCTTACATTTTTCACAATGTGTCAGCATTCTCTTTCATTGTGTTCTGTTTGTTCCTTTTCTAGAACTCTAGTTTCCCCACCCCCTTATTTTCTCATCTTTGCTTTAGAGTTATTGTTGATCTTTTGGTCTCCAATAGATTTTTTTTTTTTTTTTAAATAGAGTATTAGTATCCTTTTAAATACTGCATTAGTATCCTTTAGTTTGTGTGCTACTCTGCTATTTCACTAAAAAGTGGCCTTGGGATAGTTTTGGTTAAAAGTTTAAAGGTACCTTAGAGCATCTTCCAGTCTCAATTGATTCAGAAACTCTGGACTTTTTGTTTGAGTTCTTTTCTGTGTTTTCCTCCCATTCCATCAGTACTCCTCTACTGTGGCCCAGATCAGAACTATCAGTAGTGGTAGCTGGGCACCATCTAGTTCTTCTGGTCTCTGGGTAGATGAGGCCATGGCTTGTGTAGGTTATCAGCCCTGTAAACTAGTTCCTTCTCCAAGACTTTAGCTTCTTCTTTTCTCTTTTGCTCCTAACGAGTAGAGGCCAATAGTTGTATCTAAGATGGCCGCAGGCAAACTTTTAAGCCTCCAGATGCTATTTACCTCACTATGATGCAGAATGTGAACTTTGTGAACAATTTCATGCCAATTGTTTGAGTTGTCCTGTAAGACTATGATCCTAAGCCTCCAAACCCAGAAAACCAATCTCTCAAAGTGTTTGGTTTTGTCTGAGGGTCCATAGGGTTTTCAATGGCTGATTTTTTTGGAGGTAGATATCTAGGCCTTTCTTCTGAGGCCTCTCTAGGTGGACTTGAACCTTCAACCTTTCAGTGAGCAGCTGACCACTGAACCCAGGCACCCTTTCATGAATAGACCACTCTCTGAAATGCCCTTCTCTCATTTTGCCTTACTGAAGATAAAGTAGTAAGAGTGTTTTGGGGGGTCATTGCCCAGGGCTTGGCACAGACATGCCGAAAGCAGGTGCACATGCATTGTTGCAGGCTGGTTGGTTTCTTTATTGTCTACCCCTCCCCACCTCCTTGGGCTGGCAGGTCTGCAGGCAGGGCCTGGATCTCTTTGGTTTGTTACTGTAGCCGTGTCTGGGCAATGCTTAGTTGTGTCTATTTGGAGTCCCTGCCACATGCCTAGAGAAGGGTTAGGTGAGTACACCGCAGGGTGTTCACTCCTGTGGTGGCTCCTTGCTTAGTGCTGGAGCAGTGGGTGCGAGGCAGGTGGATGAGGGTGAGCAGAGTGACCCCAGTGCAGTCTACTTCACCCCAATATGCCTGGCGGCCTGGAGTGGCGAGTCCAGGTGACAGTATGGTGCAGATGCTTGGTTTTTTTGCAAAAAGCTGAAGGAAGAAAAGTGCTTGCTCTCTGGAGCTCAAAGATTGTCAGAGGAATGACCTTTCAAGCAACTCATGAAGAGGCAGCCAGGAACCGTCTTGGAAGTAAGTGCTAGACAGGCGGGTATGGCAAACTGACCAGCCAGCCTCTCTGGGGGCCTATCGTCTGCTGGAGGGGCTGTGACTCACTTTGTGGATAGCGGGGCCAGGGCACAGGGGTTAGACGTGGAAGGGTGAGTGATCATGCTGTGTCTGGGCTGGTAGAACTGTCCCCCACTCCATCCATCCAAGGAGAATTGTCCCTGTCAGGGTCACAGTGCTGGCACATATTCAAGGCTTGAGAAGCCTATCCCATGTAGTTTAGCCCAGTGCTCTCAAACCTATTTGACTGTGGAATCCTCTTTTCTCAAAACACTGGTTACTCTCATGTGTACACTGGTGTTTTATAGGAAACATTTTGGGAATGGTGTTGGAAGCACTTTTTATTGTCAAAAGGAACTTAAAGGGAAGCCCCTGGATATGTGCTAAAGAGAGAGACAAAGAGAGAGAGAGAGAGAGAGAGAGAGAGAGAGAGAGAAGGAGACAGAGAGACAGACAGAGACAGAGAAAGACAGAGGCATACACAGAGGGCTGACCCTCTCTGTAGACAGATGGCCATGAACGTCCAAATGACCAAATCTTCTCAGACCAAAAACTGAGCAGCCTCCTACAGCCAGTGTTTGGTTAAGCAGATAGGATAATGACTGTTTGGATGTCAGCCCTCAGAGAGCTAGGTTTGGATGATTTAGATGATTGGGAAACTGGGGAAGAGCAAGCAGCCAGTTCCTAAATCATTGGTGGCTTAGAAACCTGGGGTGTAAATTCCTGCTTTTGGGTTTGTCCCCTTGCCTGTCAGTGGGCCTTGGGGTCTCAGGGACTATAGTGGTCTCCAGGATTTTAATAGTATTCTGTACCCTTTAAGGGGTCAGTGGTGGGTCAGTGATAGAATTCTCACCTTCCGTGAGGGAGACCTGGGTTTGATTCCTGGCCAGTGCACCTCATATAATACCTGTCTGTCAGTGGAGGCTGGTGTGTTGCTGAACAGATTCCAACAGCACTTCCAGACTACAAGCTTCTAGACTCCTGCCGAAAGTCAGCCAACGAGAGCCCTATGGATCACAATGACCGGCTCTGCAATCAGTCCTGGGAGTGGCACAGGACAAGGCAGCATTTAGTTCAGTTCTGTTGGCCAACTCAACAGCAGCTTATGACAACTGTACTCGTTAGCATGACCATTTAAGTTGCTGAAACTACTTCAAACACCTCAGCCTAGTGAGCCCCTTCTCTCGTTGTCTGCCAGTGCTTGTCCATCCTCTCATGGTGAGTGTATTTCCCAGTGCTTTGTACAGCATCACCATAAACAGCAGCTCAAAACACACACAGTGATTATCACCTCACAGCACACGGGGCCAGGAGTCAGGACTTGGCTTAGCCTGGACCTCTGCAGGACTATGATCAGGGTGTGGCCAGGACTGACTTCTCATCTGAAGGCTCAGCTGGGGAAGGATCTACCTCCCAGCTCACTGGAATGTGGGCAGAAATGATATATGCATTCTGCCCCCTGGTCTGTATGCCCTTCCACACAATCCCCAACCTTGCTCCCCTTCATCTACTAAATGCACTTATGTCTACAGAGACTTTGGGATGCCACATACTAAAGATGACAGAGCCTCCACCAGCTTGGGCTCCTGTATGACTGCTTAGTTTGGAGTACTCCTCCCTGTCCCCCTGCAAGCTGGGCTATCTATAATTAAGAAGTAATTTTATTTCTTCAACCCACTGATATTTGGGGCTTCTGTGTTACAGCAGGGTCAGCAAACCTGGGAGACTCATCTGGTCTGCCACCCGTTTTTGGATGGCCAAGCCCCGAAGTAGTACAGTTTTTATATTTTCCAAGGGTTATACTTTAACTGGAGCTCTGGTAGTGTAATGCCTAAGACATTGGACTGCTAACCAGAAGGTTGGTGGTTCAAACCCACCAGCTACTCCGTGGAAGAAAGACAGGGCAATTACTTTCGTAAAGATTTACTACCTCGGAAACCCAAAAGGGGTCACTATGAGTTGGAATTGACTCAATGGCAGTGAGTTTTTGTTTTTTTTTCTTTAACTGGTTGTATGCATGCTGTCTTAGTTTCCTTATGCTGCCATAAAGACACACCACAGTCGCTACAAGGCTGATGAAAATGCAAGAGGGGTCTATATATGCTATGGAGAAATGCTAATGACATGGATTCAGGACCAAACACAAACTGAATTCCTCTCAGCACATTGCCCATCACTGTGAAGGCATGAAGCTTATTCAAAGTGCTTGAAGAAAAAGCATTGTGTTCACACAATGTCCAAATCACATACATCCCATTTCACAGAAGTATTCTGGATGTTAAGTGATACATCACTGTAATGTCACCTCTGGACTGTTGGGTGAGGCTGACTGGCTGGCTCACCCATCAGGTGATATGGCTTGATAGCAGTTGGGTTAGGGGCCCCTGACAAAACATCTTTATGCTGCCAAGGGGTGTGTCTCCAAGACAGCCAGCTCAGATTAAGGAAACATACCAGTGGCCAGGACTGATGATAATGATAATGACGATAGCTAGCTTTCATAAACCACATTTTATTGCCAGGCTCTAAGCCAAGCACAACCCATGTAAGATCTAATTTAATTACCTAATGCAACCCAGTAAGATGAGTTCTGTTAATGTTTCCATTTTACAGATGACAAAACTGAGGGGGGAAAAGAAAGATACACCACAGTATGAATGGCTTTAAAGAACAGAAATGCACTTTGTCCCACTTCTGGAAGTTGAGGCTGAAGTCAGGGCATTGGCAGGGCTGTGTCTCTCTGCTGGTTCAGGGGAAGACCCTACCTTGTGTCTTTCAGCTTCTGTGGCACCTGGTGTCTGTTGTGTTCCTTGGCTGCTCGTACCTGCACTTGCCTCTGTCACCACATGGCATCTGTCTCTCTGCTGTGTGTCTCTGTTTCTATTTCTGCTGTTCCCCCTCAGAAGAGATTAGGACCCACTCTCTTCTGACATCATTACCTCATAACAGATGAGAAACCCCTTTTCTAGAAAGGTTTCATTCCCAGGCACAGATGCTGGGACTCCCATCCATCAGTCTGTAACAAGCACTTACATAATATCTTCAGTTTCTCTTCTTGGCACAGGTACTACCTGGCTCTCTATGAACCGGTTGTGGACCCTGATTTCACAGCATCGTGTGCAACTGTCTAAGGTTGGGCTCCTTCAGAAGCAGTCTCTGAGACCAAGACTCTGGGATAAGTAGTGTATTTGGGGAGTGACCCAGGAAGCATTGACATGAAGTAGGAAAATGAGGCAGAGAATGGAGGGAACCAATACAGGGTACATTATCAAGCCAGTCACCACTGTGAGTGACAACATAGGTCACTCCTCCGTGGATTTTGTCTGAGGAGTGGGGAAGCTGGGGTGCATATGTGCCACTCACGTCCATGGCTGGCTGAAGGCTGCCTCTGGACTGCCCTGCACTGTGGTCTGCGTGTGGTAGTGTCATGGAGAAAGTCCAGGAGATGTCCACCCAAGGGGACAGCTACCTTAACTGATATGCTCCACTAGGCAGATGAGGAAACTGAGGGTTAGGAAGGCTAAGGAGCTTATGGTCATAAAAGCAGGAAGATGTGGGGGCCCGACTGGAATCTAGGCTGGGTGGAGGCCAGTACTGGGCTTGCAGCCTGTGGGCTGTCCTGCCTTGCCGCAGTCCTATTTCTTGGTCCAGGGCTGTGGCCTGCCCACGCCGTTAAGAGGTAGAACTGTCTCCTAGCACTAGAGAACACATCCGCCTGGCCAAATGCCTGTGCTCCTTCAAAGCTGGGGAGACATGTCATCGCTTCAGGAATAAATTCACTGGCCCAGGCCTTTATTAAATCTATGCAGACCCAGGGCCTAGAGCCTAATGAATCCCAGATGCCCAACAAAGGCCTCTGAATGTGAATTTTCCATGTAAGGCAAGGGTGACTTCAGCCCAGTGCCAGAGCACGGCTGGCATGGTGGGTGTGTCCCTCACGTCTCCACATAACTCCTTGGTTCCGGAATTAACATCTCAGTTCATGGTCCTGTGGCCTGGAGAGTTTATCCAGGGATAATAAGCATGGACTCATGAAATCATAGGATTCCTAGGGCTGGGTGGGACCACAGAAGGACCCTGCTCCACCGCCAGAGAAGGAAGGTTGTATCCAAGTCTTGCAGCTACTCAGTGATAGAATGGAGGCAGATTCACAATGGGAAACCTTTTCCAGCAAGTGCCCTGTCCAGAGCCACTTGTGCCCTTCTCCATGATAGAGTTCTTGGGGAGGAGCTAATGACAGTTGTGTTCTTGGTGAGCCTGGGATAGGTGGAGGGAGTGGCTGAGACTGGAAGAATGTTGTTGGGGACATTGAGAGGACCAGGGTGATGGCCCCACTCAGCCTCTGAGGACCAGCCTGTCCTGGACCAAGACTAGGCTCTATCCTTATTGGGGCCTTTCTGCTCTGGATGTCCATCACTTTGCCTCAGCCACTTTCTGGGAGGCTTCCTCAGTGGTCATCTCTCTTGTCTACCAACTTCTGTGAAAAGAGTTTTTTGCTCTATGGAGATTATATGTGTTCTCTGTGGAGAGGTCAAAGGATATGACAAGGGCCATGGTTGGAAGAAAAATGCCTCCAAGTACAAACAACAGGGATAGCCTTATCTGATCACTCAAGCCTGGAAACAGATGAATTGACTACCTCTCCATGTCATCACAACCATCATATGGTTATGTGATCAAAGGTCACATATTCAAAGATCATGCTATGGCACTCTGAGGGCACCATTGGTCTCTAAGGAAGAGAATCTCAGTACCCCCTCCATCTTCCACAGCCCCTTCGACCCCTTTCCTAGTGGTCAGAGTGTAGGCCAGTGTTGAAGTCATGTGTTGGAGAGGGCTGGCCCTCTCTCACTCTGCATAGGGAGATCTGTAAACTGAGGCTGGGCACCTTCTTGAGGCCTGGCCATCTTGCTCTGTTTCTGCTCTATGTCCAAGTGTGCTGGTCGCTTCTCTGGGTTTCTGTACAGTGGGGTTAGCTGGAGCCTAGTAACATCTCCAGATCTGGTTTTGTGCCTAAGTCATTGATGGGGTGGAACAACAGCCCGGGTATCAAGGAGCTGGTGTGCCTGGTTCCTCTTTTGCTCCTCTTTCACATGTGCATGACTTCTGCTGTGAGGAGGAATGATGGGCAAGGCTGTATTTACTCATTCCTAGATGTTCTCGTGGAGCTCTGGTGGCATAGTGCCTAAGGCATTTGACTGCTAACCAGAAGGCTGGCAGTTCAAACCCACCAGCCACTCCTTGGAAGGAAGATTGGGGAATCTACTTCCATAGAGATACTGCCTCGGAAACCCAAGGAGTGATCGCTATGAGTCGCGTCCCACTCGATAGTATTGAGTTTGGTTTGGTGGTTTAGATGTTCTTGAGGGAGCTCTGGTGGCACAGTGCCTAAGACATTTGACTGCTAACTAGAAGGCTGGCAGTTCAAACCCACCAGCCACTCCTCGGAAGGAAGATTGGGCAATCTACTTCACTAGTGATACCACCTTGGAAACCCAAGGAGGGATCACTATGAGTCAGAGCCCACTTGATGGCAGTAAGTTTGGTTTTTTGGTTTGAGATGTTCTTGAACACCACCTTCAAAGGTAATAAAAGCATAAAAATACTCTATAGCCATGATCAAAGCAGACCATCTCTCCTTCCATTCTACTGTTGAGAGACCTGTGAGTGATTGCCCTTGTTTTGCTAGTGTTAAGTGATGCTTCAATGAACTCTTAGTACCTCTGAGATTGGCTTCCTAGGCCATCAGCTAATTTCATCAAATGCCTTTTCTTATATTTTCATGCTGTTAGTTGCCTTTCAGTTGGGTCTGACTCATGGTGACCTTATATATAACTGAGTGAAACATTGCCCAGTCCTGTGCCATCTTCATGATGGTTGGTATGTTTGAGTCCATTGTTGCGTCCATGATGTCAATCCATATAGCTGATGGTTCCCCTACTTTTTGCTGGCCCTCCACTTTAACAAACATGATGTCCTGTTTTGATATATGTTGTCAACCCGACCTCTGGAAAAGTGACCCAGCTTTACCTCCACTCATAGTGGGCAAGGATGTCCATTTTCCCCCCATACTCCTGAACACAGGCGCTTTTCCATTTTGTTTTTTTGCTCAGCTTTCCTGGAGTCCTCATCTTCAGATATGTGAATACTAGGCAGTGAGGTATTAGTCAGAGCTGCTAATGCAGCTGCACAGGAAGATCAAGGCTTGCTCTGGCAGAGCCCAGTATAGCTGCTCCCAGTTAGGTAGTTCTCCCTAACCATGGAGGCTCCTTTTGTCTGCTGGCTCCACCCTCAGGGTTGCCCCAGAGTCCTCTTTACAGAGAGAGATCATGGAGGAGCTCATGCCTACTTAACCATCTCACACTGGAAGTGCTTCCATCACCTCCTCTTACATTCCATTGGTGAGAACTAGTCACATGGTTCCACCCAGCTACAGGGAGACTGGGAAATGTCTCTGGCTGGGCAGCTGCTTCCCAGAACTTAGTCTACACAATGGAAAAGGAATCAGGCCTTTGCTGGTCAGCCAGACATTCTGCCACAAGTGCAGTCCCAGCTCTTGGCCTAGTTCACTTCCTTGGAGGATTTTAATGATCTCTGATTTCATCCACTCTGTGTTGTTTTGTGGTCATGTCACCAGAATTTGGGAGCATCTCCTGTCCGCCATCAGATCTTTCATTCCAGTGCTAGAAGAGGGAGAAGTGGGAAGACCCTGCCAAGTGCTGAGATGTCCTTTTGACTAGACGTTGTGGTGAGCAACCTCTTCTGCTTTCCTATCAGTTGCCTCTCCTGTATTTCAACATGGTCCAGCAGGACCAGAGAAGCAGAAGATGGGCCTTTGGACAGAGGCAATTTCCTGGTTGAGGTGGGGGAAATACTGTAAGAGCATGGCAGATTCTTAGCATATGTGTCACTGTGGCTGTGGCCACAGCAGTGCCAGTGCCAGTTCCAGTTACCATCAAGACAATTCATGTGTGTAAAAGTAGAACTGATTTTTTGGAAGTAGATCACCAGACCTATTTTCCAAACGGCTCTTGGGTGGACTTGAACTTCCAACCTCTTAGTTAGCAGCCTATTGTGTTAATCATTTGGGCCACCTATGGCCATGCAGACATTGCCTATTGGCCACTGAGTCCAGAAGGAGTCTCAGAATCCTTCTTAACATAAGGTTCTGGGTGGCCACTGCCTTTGGGTTGTAGGAGGCTATGGTGGTTAAGTTTATGTGTCAACTTGGGTGGGCCTGGTTGAGTGGCTGGGCAGCTGGATGCAGTATTCCCCATTATGAGACTGGTAATCAACTCAATGGTAGGATCTACCACAAGCAGTTGAGTAGCTGCTTTAGGGATGTGGTCTGCTTCTCATGTAGAAGCAGCAGCTTTGGAAGCAGTCTTTAGCTTATGGCATGCTTGAACTCTGCATGTAGCTGTGTTGTTGTTCAGTAGCCTGCCATGGTCTGCCAATCTTGAGACTTTCAAAGGATTTGAATTAATGACCTGCTGTGTGGTTTGGTAACATTGGGACTGTGCCTTTTCACTTGTCAACCTTGGGCTTGTCAGCCTCAGCAGCTAGTAGCTGTCTGAGTGAAGAAAAGCTCCAGCTTCAGTGGGCTGGGAGCAGGAGGCAGAGCTGAAGCCCAAGGTTGGGGGACTTTCACTCAGCCCCTAGAGCCTGGCACTTTGAACTAGGACTTAAAGCCTCCAAACTGTAAGAGAATAAACTCCTGTTTGTGAAGGCCATCCCATTTGTGGTATATTCCTGTCAGAGCAGCACCAGGGAACCAAAACAGAGGCATCCAGGGTAAAACCTATTTACCATTCCCATTGAGACATCTCCTACTGCACTGGACTTGTTTTCTGATGATTTCAAAGTCTTTGTTGAAACCTACTTTATGTTTAACCCTGTGGTAGATACATGGGAGATATAAAGACCCATATAATAGAGGGACCTGCCTTTGATGAGAAGAGCTCTGGTGGCATAGTGGTTAAAGCACTCAACTGCTAACCAAAAGATTCAAACCCACCAGCTGCTCCATGGGAGAAAGGTGAGTCTGTCTGCTTCTGTAAAGACTAAGAGCCTTGGAAACCCTATGAGGCAGTTCTACTCTCTCCTCTAAGGTGGCTGTGAGTCAATCAACTTGATGGCAGTGGGTTTGGTTCAGTTTTGGCTGTTGATGAACTTACATCCAGTTGTAAAGTAAGAACTAAACTCATGACAACTCTATCCTGTATAGCCCTTTCCAAAGGAAATAAGCTATGAGGAGAACATACCATGACAAGTGTTGAGAGGCAACAGTATGAGGAGACCCTCATCCTTGGAGCCACCATCTTGGGTTCATGTCTAAGCTCCATTGCCTACAATTGGCCCGTGTTGCAGTCTGTGCAAGAAGATCTGGTCTGGGATGTGAAGGAGGACAGCAGTGAAGAATATCTGTCATGTGGTAGTTGCTCACATCATGTCTCCTCACCATGGATTCTTGAACTTCCTGATTGGGGCTCCAGAGTATCATCTCTAACAGCAGAGAGGAGCCACTTCTTATAGCTACTGAAGCCAAAGCTCATCTGCAGGAGGGGTTCTTTCCCTCAGGATCCCAGGGCACACTTAGGCATGAGAACTGTGGGCAGGACATGCTACAGTCAACTCAGACATGGTTGCATCTAATAATTCAGAAGAGTCAAGCAGCAGAGACCTGAGAATAAATGTCTAGTTCCTTCTCATTCAAGAAGTTTGGGATCCATCAGCTGATGTCATTAAAGACAGATCTCTGCATCTCTGCTTTGGTCGGGGTTCCCTTCTTCCCTGTGAGTAGTGCTGGGGGTCAGGCAGTCTGGGTCCATCTCACTTTCATCCTCTGGGAACCTGGGCATGTTACAAATCCTACAGAGCCTCCCATTTGTAAAATCGGGATGCTAGTTGTGTCAGGGGGTCACTGCATGGTTTAAAATCAAGAAGGGAGTGCGTCAGGGTTGTATCCTTTCACAATACTTATTCAATCTATATGCTGAGCAAATAATCCTAGAAGTTGGACTATATAAAGAAGAACGTGGCATCAGGATTAGAGGAAGAATCATTAACAACTTGCGACATGCTGATGACACAAATTTGCTTGCTGAAAGTGAGGAAGACTTGAAGCGCTTACTGATGAAGATTGAAGAATATCATCTGCAGTATGGATTATATCTCAATAGAAAGAAAACAAAAATCCTCACAACTGGGCCTATAAGCAGCATCACAATAAATGGAGAAAAGATTGAAGTTGTCAAAGACTTCACATTACTCGGTTCTATAATTGATGCCAATGAAAGCAGCAGTCGGGACATCAGACGATGTATAGCACTGGGGAAATCAGCTGCAAAGGACCTCTTTCAAGTTCTGAAGAGCAAAGATGTCTCCTTGAAGACTAAGGTGCGCCTGACACAAGCCATGGTATTTTCAGTCACCTCATATGTATGTGAGAACTGGAAGATGAATAAGGAAGACCAAAGAAGAGTTGATGTTTTTGAGTTGTGGTGCTGGCAAAGAATGCTGAAAGTACCATGGACTGCTAAAAGCACTAACAGATCTGTCCTGGAGGAAGTGCAGCTGGAATGCTCCTTGGAAGTGAGAATGGCCAGATTTCGTCTCACCTACTTTGGTCATGTTGTCAGAAGGGACCATTCCCTGGAGAAGAATGTCATGCTTGGTAAGGTGGAGGGTCGACAAAAGAGGGAAAGGCCCTCAACGAGACGGATTGACACAGTGGCTGTGGTGATGGGCTCAAGTATAGCAAGGATTGTGGAGCTGGTGTGGGACCAGGCAGTGTTTTGTTCTGCTGTGCATAGGGTCGCTATGAGTTGGAGACAACTCGATGGCTCCTAATACCAGTTGTGGCTTGAGAAGACAAAATAAAGTATTATAAAGAAATGTGCAAAGATCTGGAGTTAGAAAAACAAGAGGAAAGAGCATACTTGGCATTTCTCAAGCTGAAAGAACTGAAGAAAAAATTCAAAACTTGAGTTGTAATACTGAAGGGTTCTATGGGTAAAATATTGCATGATGTAGGAAGCATCAAAAGAAGATGGCAGGAATACACAGAGTTACTGTATCAAAAAGGACTGGTTGATGTTCAACTATTTCAGGAGGTAGCATGTGATCATAAACCACTGGTGTTGAAGGAAGAAGTTCAAGCTGCACCTGCACTGAAGGAACTGGTGAAAAGCAAGGCTCTAGAAATTGCTGGAATACCCATTGAGATGTTTCAACAGATGGATTCAGTGCTGGAGGCACTTACTTGTTTATGCCAAGATATGTGGAAGACAGCTACTTGGCCAACTCTCTGGAAGAGATTGATATTTATGCCCATTCCAAAGAAAGGTGATCCAACAGAATGTGCAAATTATCAAACAATATCATTATTATCAATGAATCAGACAATGTATAGCACTGGGCAAATCTGCTGCAAAAGACCTCTTTAAAGTAGGCTAAAGAGCAAAGATGTCTCTTTGAAGACTAAGGTGCACCTAACCCAAGCCATGGTGTTTTCAATCGCCTCATATGCATGTAAAAACTGGATAATGCATAAGGAAGACTGAAGAAGAGTTGTGGTGTTGGCAAAGAATACTAATATATATGTTGTTGTTGTTATGGACCTGACTCATAGTGACCCCTTCTTGGGTTTCCGAGGTAGTGTCACTACGGAAGTAGGTTGCCCTATCTTCCTTCCGAGGAGTGGCTGGTGTGTTTGAACCACCAGCCTTCTGGTTAGCAGTCAAGTGTCTTAGCCACTATGCTACCAGAGCTTCTACTAATATATATATATTATATATATTAGCATTCCAGATGTATTGTTATTATAATATATATATATTATATATATAAGAATTCTGAAAGTTCCATGGACTGCCAGAAGAACTAACAAGTCTGAACTAACAAGTCTGTCCTGGAAGAAGTGAAGCTGGAATGCTCCTTGGAAGTGAGAACAGCCAGACTTTGTCTCACCAACTTTCGTCATGTTGTCAGAAGAGGTCATTCCCCAGAGAAGAATATCATGCTTGGTAAAGTGGAGGGTCAGTGAAAAAGGGGAAGGCCCTCAAGGGGATGCATTGACACAGTGGCTGGTATAGCAAGGATTGTGAGGCTGGCATATGACTCGACAGTCTTTTGTTCTGTTGTACATAGGATTGTTATGAGTTGAAGCCAACTTGACGGCACCTAACAACAGCAACACAACATCATTAATATCACACGCAAGTAAAATTTTGCTAAGGATAATTTAAAAGATGGTGGTAGCAGTATATTGACAGGGAACTTCCAGATATGCAAGCTGGATTTAGATGAGGATGTGAAACGAAGGATATTAAGGATATTATTGCTGATGTCAGATAGATCTTTGCTGTTGTTGTTGGGTGCCATTGAGTCATCTCTGACTCATAGCAACCTTGCATCCAGCAGAACGAAAAACTGCTCAGTCCTATGCCAGCTCCACGGCCCTTGCTATACTTGAGCCCATCATTGTAGCCACTGTGTCAATCCATTTTGTTGAGGGCCTTCCCCTTTTTCATTGACCTTCTACTTTACGAAGCAAAATATCCTTCTCCAGGGAATGATTCCTTCTGACATGACCAAAGTAGGTGAGACGAAGTCTGGCCATTCTCACTTCCAAGGAGCATTCCAGATGTACTTCTTCTAGGACAGATTTGTTAGTGCTTTTAGCAGTCCATGGCACTTCCAGGTTTCTTTGCCAGCACCACAACTCAAAAACATAGACTCTTCTTTGGTCTTCCTTATTCATTGTCCAGTTCTCACATACATATGAGATGATTGAAAATATCATGGATCTTAGCTGAGCTGAAATCAAAGAATACCAGAGAGATGTTTACCTGTGTTTTATCAACATAAAGCTTTTGACATGAGGCATTTGACTGTGTGGATCATAAAAAATTATCAATAACAATGCAAAGAATGGAAATTCCATAACACTTAATTGCATTCATGAGGAAGCTGTACGTACACCAAGAGGCAGATATTCGAACAGAACAAGGAGACACTGCATGGTTTAAAATCAGGAAGAGTTTATGTCAGGGTTGTATCTTTTTACCATACTTATTCAATCTGTATGCCAAACAAATAATGCAAGAAAGTGGACTATATGAAGAAGAACATGGCATCACAATTAGAGGAAGAATCATTAACAACCTGCGATAGATAGATGACACAACTTTGCTTGCTGAAAGTGAAGAGGAATTGAAGCACTTACTGATAAAGATCAAAGACTACAGTCTTCAGTGTGGATTACACCTCAACATCAAGAAAATGAAAATCCTCATAACTGGACCAATAAGCAGCATCATGATGAACAGAGAAAAGATTGAAGTTGTCAGAGATTTCATTTTACTTGGATCCAAAATCAACACTCATGGAAGCAGCAGTCAGGAATTCAGACGATGTGTTGCAGTGGACAAATCTGCTGCAAAAGACCTCTTTAAAGTGTTAAAAGCAAAGATGTGACTTTGAAGACTAAGGTGCACCTGACCCAAGCCATGGATTTTCAATCACCTCATATGCATGTGAAAGCTGGACAATGATTAAGGAAGAGCGAAGAAGATTTGATGCCTTTGAATTTTGGTGTTGGTGAAGAATACTGAAAATATCATGGACTGCCAGAAGAATGAATAAGTCTGTTCTTGAAGAAGTGCAGTCAATGTGCTCCTTGGAAATGAGAATGGCCAGACTTCATCTCACCTACTATGGTCATGTTGTCAAAAGGACCATTCCCTGGAGAAGGACATCATGCTAGGTAAAGAGTCAGTAAAAAAGGAGAAGATGCTCAATGAGACAGATTGACACAGCGGCTACAACGATGGGCTCAAGCATAGCAACAATTGTGAGGATGGCCCAGGCCCAGGCAGTGTTTCATTCTGTCATAGGAAACTGACTTGATGGCACATAACAACAGCAGTGACCAAAAGCTCAGCAAAAATGGTGACTGCCTCTTCTGCCTACAGGTGGTCTTCATCCTTCCTGCACTTCTTTTCTTGTGTGCTTGCTTATATCCAGGTTCTCTATTCTCCCCACTGATGAAGAAGGGCCATCACTATAACTTGAGCTAAAAATAGAATCACTGGACCCTAGCACAGGGATCATTATAAGAACTATCAGGTATTGAGCCCAGAGCCTGGTATTTAGTGGATTATAACAATATCATTCACTTTGAGTGCCTAATGTGTGCCAGGAAGGAGCTCTGGTGGTATGATGGTTAAGGCACTTGGCTGCTAACCAAAAGATCAGTGGTTCTAACCCACCAGCTGCTCTGTGGAAGAAACATGGAGCAGTCTGCTGCTGTAAAGATTTACAACCTTGGAAACCCAGTAGGGGTTACTACAAGTCAGAATCGACTTGATGGCAGTGAGCTTTTGTTGTTGTTGTTGAATATGTGCCAGAAGCAGTGGTGGTTCTGTGGCAGAATTCTCCTCTCCCATGTTGGAGACTCGGGCTTGATTCCAACGCACCTCGTGGGCAGCCACTGTCCATTTGTCAGTGGAGGCTTGTGTGTTGCTATGATGCTGAACAAGTTTCAGCAGAGCTTCCAGACTATGAAAGAGGAGGAAGAAATGCCTGGCAATCTGCTTTCGAAAATCAGCCAATTAAGACCATATGGGCCACAATGGTCCAACTGCAGCCCATCATGGGGGTGGGGATTGTGCAGGACTGGACAGCATTTTGTTCCATTTTGTGTGGGGTTATCATGAGTTGGGGGTCAACTCAACAGCAGCTAACAACAGCAACGTATGCTAGGTTCAATGTTAAGGTTAATGTTTGCTGATTCCAGGTAAGCTGAGTTTGTTTTTTCCTTTTTAATAGATGAGGGAGCTGGGGATTCCATGATAAAATGACTTGTTCTGCATCACAAAGGGGCAGAGTGGGGAAGGTGATACTTGAACCCACATCTGACTCTAGGGCTCCCCATTTAACCTCCCAGCTGTCCAGCTCCAGTACAGTAAATGTGGGGTCAGTGTCTGCTAAGCAAACAAAATAGCAGTCAACTCACTACCAACGTGGGTGAAGTTATGCGTGGGTTCTCAGAGTTGGGGAAAGGGACTGTGGGCTGGGGGTGCTTATGGAAGGTGCTGGACAGGGAGGGACCGGACTTTTCTGAAAGGCTGATCAAGATGCCTCTTGCCTGGCCTATGCTGGAAATGCTTCCTGGGGCCCTGCCCAGTGAGATTGAGAGTCAAGAGGAAAAGGGGCCCCAACCGGTGCATCTGATCGCTTGGAGGAGAGGACGCTGTTCCCAGTCCTTCCAGCTCTGGCTGCACCAGGGAGCCCACATCTGCCTGTGGGGACTGCCCACCATAAGCTTTAAGGCAATCCGAGGGCTTCAGGAGAGCCTGCTTCCGCCCTTCCCAGCATCTGCTGCTGATTAATATCAGTGAGTTCATCCTCCAGCCTCTGAGCACAATTGGTTTGCGTCTTCTCTAAATGGACAGTTAGGATTAAAGCAACTGCGTTCCAGGGTTTTTGCAATCCTTTAAGATAAGGACTCCAGTTGGGGTTTTGAGCAGAATTCTTTGTGCTGCCAAAGCATTCTTGAGAGTCTCAGCCACAGCAAACCCAGGCTTCTCCCATGCTGTTGACCATAATTGGGTTGAAGACCGTGGAGGCTTTCGGAGCCCACTTACAAAGGAATTTCATTCTCTTGTTCATTCATTCACCTAACAAGTAGCTACTGACCTGTGTTCTACGCAGGATGCCTTGAGCAGTGCTAAGAATACAACGGTGAGAAAAACTCGGACCTGGTCCCTTTCTGGTAGACCCTAGTAGAAGCTCAGATGGCATAGTGCCTAAGGCATTTGACTGCTAACCAGAAGGCTGGTTATTCAAACCCACCAGCCACTCCTTGGAAGGAAGATTAGGCAATCTACTTCTGTAGAGATACCGCCTCAAAAATCCAAAGAGGAGTCATTATGAGTCAGATCCAATTCTATAGCAGTGAGTTTGGTTTTGGTTTTTAGAGGAGAGAGATATTAGCCAAGTAACCTCAGAAGGAAGAATGTCATTACCAAGGGGAGAAGTGCTGAGAAGGATAGGTGTAGAGTAGCATGGGAAGAAGTAACCGGCCAGGACTCATCTAGAGGGTCAGGGAGGGTTCCTGGAGGAAGTGGCAGTGGAGTCAAGATTTTGGTGAATGGATTAGCAAGGTGGAGAGATGAGGTCACAGTCTTTGTGGCAGAGGGGACAGCCAATGCTTCCCAGTGCTAGAGCTCAGAGAAGGGGAGGGGGACTGCACAGAGAGGAGGGGCCAAAGAGGAGGAGGAAGTGGGCTGGTGCTCCTGCGCAGGAGCAAGAGGTCCTGATTACTCAAGGTCACTGGGGACTCCACAGACCCTGGAGAAGGAGGGGGAGCCAGGCTGGAGTGGTCTTGAGGTGCGGCCTGCAGTTAACCCTTTAGTCTCTGGGGGATCCTGCTGTTTTGGGGGAGGGAACAGAAAGTTACTGGTACTGATTTTAAACCCTAGCTCAGTGGGTCCACTCTACCAGCTACATCGCAGCCCTAGGAAGCAACTGAAGGATTTCAAGGGGAAATAGAATATGGAGTGAGGTGGGGGCAGGGTGTAAGCAGACGCCATGGGTGAGGATGGGAGGGTACAGATATGGAGACCAGAGGTAGGAGAGGTGTGCCCTCTACAGGAGAGGTGTTGCAGGCAGCTTGGACCAGGTGCTCTGGTGGGGATAGGAGGGTGACGCTCCTGGGTGTTCAGAGGAAGGGGTCAGTGTTTAATGATGTGCTGGCACTGGGATCCAACCCATGTTCCCTGCCACCCAGCTGGCTGAGCATGGTCCTGGAGTTTCCACTGCTCAACAGAGTAACTAGAGCTGTGTTCAAATGAGCATCCAGGCTTGATCTGCTCTGGCTAGCATCTGCTGGAGTCTCCTCTCAGCTGCCTGCCTCTCCTCCAAAGCCACTCGGCACTGCCCCGGAGTTGGTGTATGTCCCAAACTCCTACAAACCTCCTGCACCCAAAGCTGGTGACCAAGCATCTTGCCCAAAGCTCTGCTGTTCAAGGCCACCTCCACATGGGCAGAAGCAGGGTCAGTGTGGTGGTCTGTGAAGGTATAAAACTACTAGGCAGAAATGACCAGTGAGAAATGAGGAAAATTAAATGTTAGGAAAACATGAAATAGAAGTCCCTAGGTGATGCAAAAGGAGCTCTGGTGACATAATGGTTAAAGCATTCAGCTGTTATCCAAAAGGTTGGGATTTGAACTCATTCACAGCTCCATGGGAGAAAGATAAGACAGTCTTCTTCTGTAAAGGCTGGTGGTTTTGAACTGCCAGCCTTCTGGTTAACAGTCAATTAGGCACTACACCACCAGAGCTCCTGTGTAAGGGTTTAACCAAAAAACCGAACTCACTGCCGTGGAGTTGGATCCGACTCATTGGATCCCTCCTTGGATTTCGAAGGCTCTGGCAGCATAGTGCCTAAGGCAATTGACTGCTAACCAGAAGGCTGGCGGTTCAAACCCACTAGCCACTCCTCGGAAGGAAGATGGGGCAATCTACTTCCGTAGTGATTCTGCCTCGGAAACCCAAGAAGTGGTCACTATGAGTCGGTCTGACTCGATGGTACATAACAACAACAACAATATCACTAAGGAAGTAGATTGCCCAACTTTCCTTCTGAGAAGGGGCTGTTGGGTTTGAACTGCCAGCCTTCTGGTTAGCAGTCAAGTGCCTTAGGCAGTGTGCCACCAGAGCTCCCCTGTAAAGGTTTGCAGCTTTGGAAATCCTATGAGGCAGTTCTCCTCTGTCCTCCTCTAGGGGCTCTGTGAGTCAGAATCCGCTCACTGACAGCGGGGTTTTTTTTTAGGTGATACATATGGTTAATATACTCGACTGTTACTTGAAAGATTGGAGGTTGGGGTCCACCTCAAAGCACCTCTGAAGAAAGGCCTGGCAATCTACTTCCAAAAAATTAGCCCTTGAAAGCCCTATGGAGCATAGTTCTGCTATGAAACACCAGAGGCCGCCACACATCAGAATCAACTCAGTGGCAATGGGTAGAGTACACGTGGAATAGTCTGAGCCACTATTGTGGTTTTGTCAGTTACTGAATGGTGTCAGCCCAGAGCTATTTTTATACTGTTCAATAATGCTTTTATTATTTTTTAATAAGCCCATTCAGAGCAATAAGCACAGAAAATGAAAGTCAGATTCAATAAAATCATCAGATTTTTATTTCTTTTTCTCAGGAAAGTTGATGATGAATATTTAACTTATATAAAGTGTGTGCTTACATAATCCCTTCAATGTGGGCCGGAGTGATGCCGTTGAGTGCAGGAATACCAGAGGGCTTAGTCCACTGGCGAAGCACTGGCTAGTTTAGAAGTTAGAGGTTCTTTCAAGAAGACTAAAGATAATGGCTCCACCTGTGTTGGAGCAGTCACATGAGCTTCTTTGGACCCTCCTTGTTATTTAGATCAAACGCCCACTCTTCCAGATTGATCTTAAACCCAAACCAAACCCACTGCTGTCGATCTGGACTCACAGCGCCCCTAGAGGATGGAGTAAACTGCCCCCTGGGGTTTCGGAGGCTGTGATCTTTACAGGAGCCGAATGCCTCTTCTTTCTCCCATGGAGCAGGTGGGGTGGATCGAACTGCAAATCTTTTGGTTAGCAGCCAAATGCTTTAACCACTATGCCACCAGGGCTCCTTGCATCGCCCTTATTTGTTGTTTTATTCCAAGTCTTGTGCACATAGTACCAGAACTTGGCAAACCATTAAATGATGCCGGCTTGGGTCAGTGTCCTCAGAAGCTTCAAGCAGAAAATCAGTTAAATGAATTCCAATCATGTTTTGATTTTTCTCATCCCATTGACAGACTCAGAAGAAAGTATCAGGAAGTTCATGTCATCAAACGTGAAACATCTGGCATTATTGTTAATATTAGTGTACATTTAGTAAAAAAAAAAGTCAACATTGAACTTTCTTTTTTTTTTTCATGGTGATAACAAGAAGATGCATTTGGGAGGATCACAAAACCACAGTAAAAAATACAGCTATTCTGATGAAATTATGAAACCCAAGATTTAGGATTGGAGTAGGGTGGGCAAAATTCCATTTCAACCAACCTTGATATTCAGCCAATAGAAATAGAAGGTGTAGTTGTCAAAATGTGTAAGTACTTTCATGTGCATGATAGTTGAAGTACAAACCTTGAGTCAGATGATACGTAATTAAAAATATTAAAAAACAAACAACCACCTTTCACACGCCAGTATGCACTTTCTGTCTTTTTGCTGCCTGTCACCAACCAGAATTTAAAAGCACTTGAGCTATTGAAGAATTAATTACTTTATAAAGCAGTTGCCTCAAGTCAATTCTGACTCATGGGGACCCCGTGCATGTTAGGGTAGAACTGTGCTGCACAGGGTTTTCAGTGGCTGTTTTTTTAGAGGTAAATCACCAGGGCTTTCTTCTGAGGCACCCCTGGGTGGACTCAGACCTCCAGCCTTTCAGTTCGCAGCCAAGTACATTAACCGTTTGTATCCCTCAGGGGCTCCAACTATCTGACAGGTCAATTCAAGTGGCCGGTAACGGCACTGAATGCTTTTGAAGACAAGTCTCTAAATTTTCATAGCATTTTATTTAAAATCATTTGGAGATTTTGCAATCCAACTATTTGACAAATGGCATGCCAAAGAACTTGATGTTTTGGAGCTTTTGAGAATTTTAAAGCCTGAAAACGAAGTTTTCAAAGGTGGATACATTGAAGCTTGTTCCCACCAAAGGCAGAGAGGAAGGACACATTTAATGAAAGCAGCTGAGACTAGACCAGATTTAACTTCAAACCGTGTCTAATTGTGCTTTGGGAACTCTACTTGTGGGAGGAGATGGTGCTTTTGTGTTTAACTGGATAGTTTATAGTCTTAACCTAAATGGAACACTCAAAAGAATCACACATAGAGACAGCCATTTGAATTTTGTCTGACAATGTATTTGTTGAAGAAAAGTATTTGTACTCTGGAGGCAGACACAAGTACAGTACCTGTGAGAACATTTGGGCTGAAATATTTACCCATTTAAGCAAAAATCCTCAAAAAACAAAAACCCAAAGCACACCAACCCAGGGGTGCAAATACCCTCCAGTCAGCAGAGCAGACTTCTCTCTGAGTTTTGCACAGCATATGTCCTCAAATAGCTACATTATGGCCTGCAGAGAAAAGTCTCTTGGGGGCGCTCAGAGACTCAAATCAGGAAGCATGAGTTTGAACAAGAGTCAATGGTTATTTCATGAATAAAGTAAAAAAACAAAAAACAAAAAACAAAAAAAACCCAACCAGACTGAATTGAAAACAATACCCATGACAAGTATTAGAGATCAACCTGGCCAAGATATGGGCTGGGCTGTGTGGTTACGCACCAAGAATATTACTATAAAGGTGTTATTTTACTTTGCCTTAATGGACACAGATGTGTTTTCCTATTTTTAGAAAGTCGTCTTCTTTTTTTAAAAATTTTTATTGTGACTTGGGTGAAAGTTAACAGAGCAAATTCACTTTCCATACAGCAAGCAGCTCACATACACTTTGTCTCATGACATTGACTGCAATTTCCCACAATGCAACAGCTCCCCTCCCACTTCCTCCCCAAAGTTACCTCTTCCCTGTGTCCTTCCTTCCCATGCACTTCTGCCCCCTGAGGTATGTCTTTGTGCATACACAGCCTTTCTATTCACCCATGATTTTTCTCTCCAAGGAGTCTATCTACTTAATGTAAATGTTCATTTCACATGCCTATCTTTTGTTTGGCTGGAAGTCACAGGAGTGGGTTCGATTTCAGACCTGAAGGGCAGCTAGGGGCCATAGTCTCAGTGTTTCCATCAGGCTTTTTAGGAAGTCTTCTATACTTGGAAATAATTTTGGAATAGGACGTAGGACATAAGGCCTGCCTTGTAAATGCTGCGGTGTAAGTAAAGTGTACATTTCCCATGTTTATAATTTCCTTTATCTGGGTACCACCCCCACACCCACTCCTGATATCCTGGTTTGGGGGCTGAGCAGTGGCTGAGTTTCATGGGTCCTCCCGCCACCATCACTCTCTTCTTTCCTTGTCTTTGCTGGAGCCCCCTTTTCTAGACTGGCTCAGAGGACAGGCCCCTCCCATCTTGATCCCTCCGCAGCCCCAGCAGCCAGAACCTGGAGGAGATTGTCAGTCTTTATTTGAGGAGTGGACACCGGGATGATACTCTCTTGGTCTGGGATCTTCTTGCTCCTCTGTCTCCCATCTGATCACCCCTCCTTGTCTATCCCAATCTCAGCTTAAACATGCTTCCTGGGACTCTCCAAGAACCCCAGGCCATGGAACCTGGCCCTCAGACAGTGAGACAGCATTAGGGAATGGCTCTTTCCCCCATCCCTGCCTGTATTAGTCATCTTGTGCTGCTATAACAGAAATAGCACAAATGGGTGGCTTCATCAAACAGAAATCTATTCTCTCACAGTTCAGGAGGCTAGAAGTCTGAAGCCAGAGGAAAGCGTTCTCCCTGTTGGCTCTGGAGGAAGGTCCTTGTCTCTTTCAGCTTCTGCTTCCTGGTTCCTTGGAGATCTCCATGTGTCTTGGCATCTATCTTACCCTAGCTCTCTCTCTCTCTGCTTAATTATTTCATCTCTTTTTATAGCTCAAAAAGAAAACTGAGTCAAAATACACCCTATACTCATCCTGCCTCGTTAACTTAACAGAAAACTCAGTCGCGGGTAGGATTCTAACCACAGGCATAGAGGTTAGGATTTACAGCACATATTTTTTGGGGACACAATTCAATCCATAACACTGCCCCATCAGAACCTGTGGAACCCCTCCCTGCCCCTGGGGGAGCTTGGGCCAACCTTAGGGATCTGGAGGCCCTTTGGAGTGTTGGGATAGGTTCATTTTGGGGATACTTAGGAGTGGAGTCCAATCTAAATTAAACTTCCTCTCTCCCAGCATCAAGCCTAAGCATCCCCCTCCTCCCACCAAGATGTGACAGATGTGTCTGTGAGATTTCAATTCCACAGATTTGCGTGAGAAAGGGGGTGTACCCCAGTTTCCCTTGCTCTGCCTTGAGCCCCTCCTAACTCTGTTTCTGCAGGTGAGGGTGGGAAGGGCAGGCAAGAGGAAGAGGAGGGGCTGCAAACTTGGAGGAAGGATGTCCCCAGTGCTTTGTCTCCTGAGATGGCTCTATATGGGTGATTTGGTGGTTCTTTAGAGATCCCCAGGTCTCTTCAGATTACTAACAGGGTGATGACAGATTTCCTGCTATTGCTCTCTGATGGTACCACAGTGTCTGCTCCTTTAGAACTCTTCCCAGCCCCTCTCTGTAGGGCCACACCCTCTAGGCTGTCCTTGAGGCTGGGGTCCTGTGAAGACCCTGGAGGGACCGAGGCTCAGGTGAGGCCCACCTGGGATGACACTCAGCCATGAGTTTCATGGATGAAACTCACCCAGCCATGGCCCGGCCTGCCTCTGCTTTGTGTCATACATATGGTGACCCCACACCATGCCCTTCTGGTCTGAGTTTAGCTCAGCTGCTGTATGAGCCCTCCTGCCTCTTGTAGGGACCAGGCCCAGGCCCTCTTCCCCTGCTGGGAGCTCAGGTTTGGCCTCAGAGGGTCTGGCCCCAGGGCTAGCTATGACCTTCTCTGAGCCTCTGTTCCTCAGCTGGGCTAGCCCAGGTTACTTGTGCCAGCCAGCCCTTCTCTGGACATGGCTCCAGGGTCACCATTGCCAATGCAGTGGGTGGAGGGGACTCATGAGGGGCCTGTGTCCTTGCCCACCCTCATCTGTCTCACAGGGGTGTCTGTGGGAGACTTTACTTCTAGCAGGGGCCTTTGCAGGAAGCTGGAGGGCTAGACCCTAACTACTGCTGTAGACTTGGGGTATGGTTTTCTGGGTAGGTCTTCTCTACCCTTTCCTGATGTTCATACCCACGCTGCATTGGCCCCTGCCCTGCTGTGGCCCTCAGGCTGAGCTGGGGTGCCTTTTCTGGGCTGGGGTTCCTGGGGGCTACTTGGTAACAGGGCTGGATGTGGGTCATGGCGTCTCAGCTCCCCTGACCAGCACCATCCGTGGGAGGTCTGGCTGCCTGACTCACTGGAGCTGAGGGCTGGGAAACTGGGCCCAGCTGCTTGCTGAGCCTGGGGACAGCTCTGGGTGGTTACACAACAGAGCCATGAAGGAAAGAAGACCACAGCAGACACTCCTACCTCCTGGCTGGTGCAGGGCTGCTGCAGGGTGAGCAGTCTGGTGCCTGGCCTGGTTTCCTGGGATGCAGCCTCTCAGTGCTGAAACCAGGAAACTCCCTGGCAAAATGAGACAGTCAGTCACTCTAGTTGGGGCCTCCTGGTCCAGTGGTCTGGGATGGGAAAACTGAGACTCACAGAAAGTAGTAACCAGCCTAAGGCCATGAGGTTAGGGTTCTGGAACTAGACTTTTCTGAATGCTTCACCAGTGCTATTTCTGCTAAGAGCTGTGGTCTGGCTGGGAGCACGTGTGGCACGTCCACCAGGACACTCCCTCCCTGTCCACTGTGAACAGTGCTCCTCCCACCCAGCTGAGGTGGATTCCAGCCATTCTGCACCCAGCCCGGGCAGGCGCTTCTACCGAATAGAAATTGGGAAGAGGGGGCTCTGTGACACCTCCCAGGGATCTTTAGGCCAGATGAGGGCATTTCAAGCCTCCAGGCCTTGGGGGCCACAGGAACTCCACCCAGCCACCACCCTGCCCCATAGTCTACATACCCCTTTCCACACCCTAACTTGCCTGTCTGTTCCCACTCAGCAGGCACTCTTTCTGCTTCAAAACATGGATTGATTTAGACCCAACAATGCACAGTGAGATGTCAGGGACTCTTCTGGGGCCTGTGCTGCCTCAGTTTCTCCCACACTGCTAGTGGAGAGAGGTCCCTTTCATTCCATATAGTTGTGCCTCCCTGGATTCCATCAGCAGGTGCCCTGGGCTCCTATGGTCATGTGGCCCTCACCATCCATATCGTTTGCATGCCCCACAGCCTCCTTGGCTCCTGCGGCCTTCCTGGCTCCTTCAGCCCTCTCAGTCTCCACTGTCCCCACTACCCTGCACCCTGGCTGCCTGCATTAGGGTGCAGGGGAGCTCTGTCAGGTTCCTCCCATGGGAGCAGGGCACAGAGCTCAGGCTCTGGAGTCATTGTTAAGGGTTCAAACCCTGAAGTGGCCCTTTCCCATTCAAGCCTCCATGACTGAAGAGGAGGGATAATGGTAACTCTGTGCAGGGAAGGTTCACGGAGACCCCATTCCTTTGCTCATGAGCATTTAGATTAAGAATATAAATTATCTAGTTAAACATTAAAGCACCATCGAAAGAGTCTTCTCACAAGTAGAGTTTCAAAAAGCACACTCACCAGCTGGCCACCTTGGGTTTCTGCCTTCTTGCTGGCCCTGAGCTTCCTGGTGAGTAAAACAGAGGCTTTGTGTTGGGACGGAGCAAGAAGAGGTGATGCTAAGGAGTGTAGAGGTCAGGACAGCCTTACTTTGTGAAACATGAGAGATGGCTGTGTCTGGCAAGGCCAGGTGCTGTCTTACAAAGCTTTAGAGCTTTTTTCACCATTTCATGATGACTGTCCCAAGGGTTTGCATCTTCTACTCTTCCTGCCTTACCCTGGGCTCCAGGAGTCTGGCCCCTAACTGCATCCTGCAGCCTTCTTTGCCAAGTGGTTTCTGAGTGGGCTGGCCCCTGGGGGACATAGCAGGAGCAGGGAGGCCACAGGAGAGAAAGGCCATCATATTTCTCCCCCATCCTTCCATACTCTGTTGCTCTGTCTCTGCAGTAGCAGGCTCACCACATGACAGCTCTGCTTTGGAAGCCCTTCCTGTACAACCAGTACTTTCTCTGGCTCTCATCATCCTATCCTTCCCTGTCCCTTCAGTCCTCATCCTGCTGGAGCCAGCCTTGGGGTTCCCCATGCCTTACTTGTTCCCTGACCTCCACATTTCCTCTGCAAGCAGCGCCTTCATTAAAGTCTTTCATTTGAACTCTTGGGGTGAACCTAGTTTCCTGTCTGGATGCTGGCTGACACACTATTGACTTTCAAATTGAAATCCCCTTGAATTCCAGACCTGCAGATCCGATTGATGACCATCTCCCCTTGGGTGTCTGATAGACTTGTTCTAGTAGCCATCCTGCCAGGACTCTTTTCTGCCCTCACATGGCTCATGCCTGGCTTCTCTACCTCCTTACTCAGTGCTATCAGCAGCACAGGCCAACCATCTGGGCTGTCTCTCTCTTGATCCATGATAGGTTTGGGAGTTCAGACTACATTCCATTTTCTGTTCCTTTGCACATCATGTAGCACCAATCAGAGCAACCACAGTGTGCCAGGCTGGAGCTGAGAGTCAAGGACACACAGATGACCCCTCCAGCTGCCTGAAGTCATGGCCTTGTCTCTGACCTTGCTTCTCCCACTGGCTGATGAGAGAGATAAATCTGGAAGATTTTCCCTTCCTATCACTGGTAAAGTAGAGGGTAATGAACAAAAGGGAAGATGCTCAATGAGATGGACTGACACAGTGGCTGCCACAATGGGCTCAAACATAGCAACTTGGCAAAGTTTGTGAGGCTGGTGCAGAATGGGGCAGTGTTTCATTCTGTAGCTATGAGTTGGAACTGCCTTGAGGGCACTAACAACAACCGCTAGGTGGAATTTTTTTTCTTTTAATTGTGGTAAATTAATTTCAATTTTAGGAAATTTCATACATCGAAAAGACTGCCTAAATATATATAGTTTGGAAAATAATTGTATAGGGGAAAATCACGTAATTTTCATTCAGGTCAAGAAAAACAATCTTGCCCTTACTCCCATGTACCTCCTCCTCTTCCCCTATAGCAGTCTGCCCCTTCTCTCTGAGGCAGCCATGACCCTATCTTCTTGAATGTTCTTTTGTTTTTCTTTATAGCTTTACTGCCTATGTCTTCATTCACAAAGAATTAATTTTACACACACACACATGCACACATGGAATCCTGCTATCATTACTCAAGGTGTCTTGCTTTTGCCCAACCTTTATTTCTCCTGAGACACAACCATGTTGTTGTGTGCATTGCAATTCATTCTTTTTCGTTGTGGTATAGCGCTTTGTTCTGTAATACTCTTTTTTTTAACTGTTTTAAGTTCGTTTGGGCTGTTTCCATCTTGGGGATGTTATGAGTCAAATAGTCGTGGGTATTCTGGTAAGATTCCTTGCCGCAAATATCTGCTTGTGTTGCTGGGCTTTGCTGCACAGCCACATTTCCAAACGTGAGCGATCATTCATGTTTTCCAGAGTGGTTTTTACAAATTTATACTCACACTAGCATTTAACGAGAGTTCCTGTTGTTCTGAAACTGCACCAGTAATTGATATACACTTTTGCTAGTCTGGTGAGTATGCAAAAGTGGGTTCAATTTTGATTTTCTGATTACTAGTTTTCTGATTGCACAGTGGCTGCAATGATGGGCTCAGGTACAGCAAGGATTGTGAGGCGGTGCAGGACCGGGCAGTGTTTCATTCTGTTGTTTATAAATCGGAGCTGATTCGACAACACCTAACAACAACAATGTGTTAGAGCTCCTTTTTGTATGTTGATAGAGTACTAAGAATATATTTTGTCAAAGTACTCATTCACTTTTTTCCTATTGAAAATATTGATTTATAGGTGTTCTTTATACCCATGTTTTGGATTTGCACCTTGTTAGTGGTGTTGCCAACTTCTCCCACCTTGTGACTTTTCTTTTAGCGGCATCTTTTGATGAATGGAGTGACATCTATTTTCTTCTTTATGCCTCATGGTTTTGGTTTCTTGTTTAAGAGACTCTTCCATACTCTGAGTACCTGCAGATAGTTGCCTAAATCAACTTCTAACAGCCATATGGTTTTGCCAACCACATTTAGGCCCTTATTCCAGTAGGTAAACTGTGTGGCTGGGTCCTGACTCCATTTTTTCCTGCATGTGGGTACCCAGTTAGCCCAGCATCATTGTTGAAAAATCTTCTTGATACTGATCTCAAATGGCATTTCTGTCATATATCAAGTGTTCACATATGTCTGGGTCTCTTTCTGGACTCTCTAATGTGTTTTTCTTAGAGATTTATCTATTTTTATTCCAATTCTACACTGTCATCATTATTATAGCTCTATTATAAATCTTGATTTTGGAAGGGCAGTTTTTTTTTTTTTTTTTTTAACCATGTTCTTCTTCAATGATGTTCTTTACTTGCACCCTATCTCTAAGGAACAACTTTAAAGTTTCATTATTAAGCATGGTTTTATTACAGATATTTTGTGGATACTCTTTATTTGGTTAAAGAAGTTTCCTTCTATTCCTAATCAGTTGTAAACAATTAAATCATAAATATATGTTGAATACAATTGCTTTTTCTGCATGCACTGAGCTGAATCTGTGATTTTTATTGTTAATCTGTTAATATAATTGTTGTTGTTAGTTGCCTTCAAGTCTCTTCCAATGAATGGTGACCCCACATGTGCAGAGCAGAACTGCTCCATAGGGTTGTCAAGGCTGTGACCTTTCAGAAGCAGATCACCAGAACTGTCTTCTGAGGCACCCCTGGGTGGGTTCTAACCACCACCCTTTTGGCTAGTACTTAAGAGCTTAACTGCACCCAGAGATTCCTCATTGATATAGTAAAACCAAACCAAACCAAACCAAACCAAATCCACTGCCATCCAGTCGATTAGCACTCATAATGACCTATAGTTCGGAGTAGAATTTCAAGGCTATAAATCCTTAGAAAGCAGACTGACATATCTTTCTACCATAGAATGGGTGGTGGGTTTGAGCTTCCTACTTTTCAGTTTGTAGTTGAGCACTTTTTACCACTGCACCACTAGGCTCCTTGTTAATGTAGTAGATTGTATTAATTATTTTTGGAATGTTAAATTAGCCAACCTTGCATTCCTTGGATAAACCTAACTTGATCATGATGTATTATGTTTTCTATATGGCAGGATGTAGTTTGATAAAATTTTGTTTGCATTAGTGTTTGTGAATGAGATTGGCCAGTAATGGTCATTTCCCATGCTGTGTTTGTCAGGTTTTGGGGCAATACTTCCCCTTCTTATATTATCTTTGAAAGATGGGGATTCCATGATGAAATTTTTTAGGCCTGAGATTTTATTTGTGGAAAAATATTTTTGACTAGGGATTCAGTTTCTTTTATTTATTTATTTATTTTTATTTATTGTGATTTGGGTGAAGATTTACAGAGCAAATTCACTTTCCATACAGCAGTTCACATATACTCTGTCTCATGTCATTGACCACAGTTTACCACAATGCAACAGCTCCCCTCCCACTTCCTCCCCATAGTTACCTCTTCCCAGTGACCATCCCTCCATACTCTC
>NW_006922043.1:908610-925593 GCF_000298275.1 Orycteropus afer afer | reverse complement strand
CTCAGCCCACCTTTCTCTTCACCTTCTCCGTTTGTTCCCCAGCCACTGTGCACAGTCCTCCATGCAGTCCCTGGCTAGTAGGGTGATTTTTAGGTTAATTCTTAAGTCCTACCACCACAGGAATCTGCGAGAGCACTGACTCTTTAAATATCCAAAATAGTCTAGCTGCTTTTTAAACCTACAAAATTGCGGTGCCCTCCAGATCTGCAAAAGTCCACAGCTCAGCCCACCTTTCTCTTCACCTTCTCCATTTGTTCCCCAGCCACCGTGAACAGTCTTCCATGCAGTCTCTGGCTAGCAGGGTGATTTTTGGGTTAATTCTTAGGTCCTACCACTACTTGGGCATCTCCAAGCACTGTCGTCTGTGCCGTCAGAGTCACTCAGGCCATTGCCAGACTGCAGCTGCATGTGTCTCATTTTTTGGTATTTTCACACAAATTCTTCTGCTAGTTGGGGTTTAGTCCACTTTTGTATCCTTCCCTTCAAGGCTCAGGGGTCCAAGATTATCTTCTGTGTCTGTGTTAATTGGTTTCCCTTTTCTTTGTTGAAGAGCGTCTGTGCAGTCCTTCTGCCTAGTCCGCCATCTTGCCAGAACTCTCTAGGGATTCAGTTTCTTGAGTTGTTATAAGACTATTTAGGTTTTCTATCTCTTCCTGAGTCCGTTATATTTTTCTATGAACATGTCCATTTTATCTAAATCCTAAAATTTATTTCTATTATAGTATATGTAGTGATAATTTTCTATTACCAAGATTAGTGATTTGAAGCTTTCCTCTTTTTCCTTTGGATTAATCTTACCAGAGCTTTATAAAATTTCTTATTTTCAAGGAATAAACTGTTTTTTAAAATTTCTCTAATGCATGTTTTTCAGTTTCATTATTTTTATTCATTTCATTCACTTATTCATTATTTCATTTAATTCTTCTACTTTCTTTGGATTTATTTTGGCAGTTTTTAAAATTATTTCTTGAAATCATGAATAAGCTTAGTAATTTTCAACTTTTTAAAAAAAGTATATATACACTATTTCTGTACATTTTCTTGGAATATTACTTTACCTGAAGTTTGGTATATAGTTCTTTAAATAATTTTATAATTTTTCTTCTAATTTTAATTAATTTTTCTCTGAAAAGTAAGTTATCTAGAGATGTTCTTTATTTTTAACGATATAACTTTCTAGTCATTTCACTCTGTGATTAGAAAATATTTTCTGATTATCTCAATTCTTTGAGATTTCTTTGAGGCTTATTTTATGCTTCAGGATATACTCAACCTTCCTTAATGTGCCATATGTGCTTGAAAAGAATGTGTACTCTATAATTGTTGAGGACAATGATGCACACATGGGAATTAAGTCAAGTTCTAGCTGGTTTGCTCAACTCTTCTATATTCTAGCACATCTCTGTCAAAATCTTCCACTGTGTTTGTTGAGTTGTCTACTTTTCTTAAAGGCTTTTGATTTTCATCTGTGGTTTTGAGACTCTTTTAAGTTCATGCAAACTGGTCTTATTTCCTCTTCCCGGTGAATTAAATTTTTTATCATTACAAAGTGACTTTGCAGCGATGCATTTATTTGTTTGTAGTGATCCTTCCTTCTCCCCCTGGATTCCTTTGCTTCATTTTTGGTTTAGTCCTTTCACTTTCAAATCTTTCACTTTATGAATCTCTGTTTTCCATTTTTTTCTGTAAACACTTTTTTTTGTAAACATCATACAATCTTTTTCTTTTAATCCAATCTGTTAGCTTTTCCAGTTTTTTCTATGCTAATGAGCCAATAATCTGTGATACACATCCATTTTATATCTGTATGAGAGTCATGCTTTAAATGCTCTGAAAATTATACTTTGACACCTGTGATAGTTAAGGTCATGTGTCAGCTTGGCTGGGCCTCGGTTTGAGTGACTGGGCAGCTTGATATAGTTATTTCCCATGATGAGATTGGTAATCACTCCATGGTAGAATCTACTGGAGCAGATGAGTAGCTGCCTTAGGGATGTGGTCTGTTTCCTGTATATAAAGAGAAACTTTGGGAATGGTTTGCAGCTTTTGACATGCTTGAATCGTGCATATAGTCGAGTCGTCATTCAGAAGCCTGCCATGTTGTCTGCTGATCATGGGACCGTTAATAGACTTGAATTAGTGGCCTGCCATGAGGTTTGATAATTTTAGGACTATGCCATTTTACTTGTCGACCTTGGATTTGTCAGCTTCAGTAGTCAGCAGCTGCCTGAGTGCCTCCAGCTCCAGTGGGCCTGGAGCAAGAGGCAGAGCTGAAGCCCAAGGTCAAGGGGCTTTCACCCAACTCCTAGAGCTGCCACTTTGAACTCATACTTCTAGCCTCCCAAACTGTAAGAGAATAAGTTCCTGTTTGTTAAAGCCATCCACTCATTTGTGGTATGTCTGTTAGAGAGGCACTGGAGAACCAAAACAATACCCTCAAAGAACAGAGACCAAACTTGTAAGTATTTACAGTGCTGTAAATTATGCGTTTGTGTATTGGTCAAATCCCCACTCTGTTATCTATGGGCTATGGGTCCCTGGGCACATCTCCCAGGGTAATTACACCATTAATCAAAGGCTTTTATGAGGTGCAAATGAGATCCAAGTAAAGTCCTCCATTTTGGCTTTTAGAAAGTATGATAATAGTAAGAAGAAGGACAATATTAGTATGCTGTTAGTCTGCAAATCTCCATTGACAACAAGGATTCCCTGGCTCCCACCACCTGGACAGACCTTTACAGATTGGCAGTCCTCAGGTCTGGGCTCCCCAGGTTCCACGGCACTAGTCCTTGGACCTCCTTTGGCTTATCTGCCACCTGACTCATGACTGACAGGAAATCTCTTCTAGAAGGTTGGGACCCCTTGGACTCCCAGCCCACCCTGGCTCTAGCCAAACCAGCCAGTATACCTTCAGCTCTATTCTTTTAATCTAACTGGTGCCAACCTTGGTCTGACTGGTAGCCCCCTGACTGTCCTGTATCACTGAGGACAGTCTCATTTCCCAGCTGCTCACCTGGCTGGTGCTGCCCTGCCCAGCCCTTCAACACACTGGACAGAGGGACAGCAGAAGGTGGCAAAACCTGTTTCGATTCTTAGGGTGCCTGGCAGGACTTCTAGTTCTTCATTCTCCCCAGTTATAATTGAGCTCAACTTATTCCTCCTCCATGGTAGGCAAGAAGCTGTGGCTCTGGCCTGGGGGCAGGGGTGGTGAATGTGACAGCTGAGACTGGGGGAGGAGACCCGGGGGACCACAGTGTCATCACCCATGATCCTTGGGGAATGCTGGTGGCTTTCCATTAATTAATCAGCATTTGCTGAGTGCCCACCATGTGCCAGGTACCATGCTGGGGGCTGGGGACAACACTGAGCAGAATAGACTCCAATCCACCCTCACTCAGAGAATGAAGTCTAGTGGGGGAGGCAGAAGCAGCCATTGTTACAGCTCCGCAGTGGGGTGGGGACTGTGCTGTGGCTTATAGCCGAGGCACGTCCTGGTACCCCTGGCTGTTTGGGTGGGGTCCACTAGGCAGTGGGCTCATGGGGCAGCCTCCAAGGAGTGTCCTGGGCTGGACAGAGCACCACCTGTTTCCACTTAGCTGCTTCCCGGGCCAGGTGATGTCATTGCTGTTCTCTGGCCTGGTGGTGTTGGCTGTTGGCCACTCATGACCTCTCGCAGGGAGCCCCACACTTATGAGGAAGACCTCAGCTACCCACTGGAGGGGGCCAATGGCTTCTCAGGCCTGGGGGCTGCTGGCTTTAATTCCAGATTATGGCCTTGTCCACAAAATCCTGACTAAGGGACTCAGGGCCAGCAGAAAGCGGGAGTTTACACCGTGATCAGAGAGTGAGGGGGCTTAGAAATTGTACCTTGGGAAGCAGGCCCATCTGGGGCTCTCCTCTCTTGGATAAGGACCCTCTTGGCCTGGGGGTGTGTGTGTGGTGATGGACAAGGGATGGTGCTGTATGTTGCTGGTGGTCCAGTTGCAAGCTTGGCCTCCTTTAGCATGACCTGGCCCCAGGCCTGGGATCAGAGATGTTCATCTCCGCCCTGTGCCCCTGGAGCGGGGGTGATTCTCTCCCCCTGCTGTCGGAGTGTTGCTGTGAACAAGGAGGCGCAGGCCAAGCTCATGGGGGTTTATCTGGCTCTGAGCACATGCAGCCAAGGGGCTTCAGGTGGCTGCATCAGGAGGCTCATGAGGTCCCAGGTGTCTGAATCCATGGTGTGGCGAAAGGTCCCAAGCTCCCAGGCTGTTCTAAATTGGAGTAGATGGTGGGTTATAAGCTGACTTCTAGGGAGCCCCTACCAGCAGGTCTCAGAGTGGTGCAAATGGTTAACAAGCTGACCAAAAGGTCGGGGTTCAAATCTACCCAGAGGCAACTTGGAAGAAAGGCCTGGAGATCTCCTTTAGAAAAATCAGTTAGTGGTAAATCTGTGGAGCACATTTCTACTTTGACATATGGCAACTGATTAAAACAAAACCAGACATGACAATGAAAACCCTGTGGATCACAAAGCTCAGATCTGCAGCCAACCATGGGGACGGCACAGGGCTGCACAATGCTTCGTCCTGCTGTGTGTGGAGTCTCCACGAGTCAGGGGCCAACTCGATGACAACAACAACAACAACCGAATGCCAGCTGGGGGTGAGTCAGTAAGAGCCAATGATCCCATTTAATTTTCCTGGCGATCCTGTGAAGTAAGCCTTATTGCCATCAACATTTTACAGAGCAGGAAGCTGAGGCACACAGACACCAATCAGTGTGGAGATGTGAAACTTCCATCTTGCTCACCACTCACTCCGCTTCCTTCTTTCTGTTCAACTCTTACTGGCTCCTTGCAAGGAGCCCTAGACAGGAGTCTGAGCCCTGGCCACATCTGTACTGTGTGGATTTGGGGATGCAGGTTGAGCTGTAGTATCCTCTCCTTACAAACACGTGTTACACCTTCCCTGAGGGCTTGTGGAGGCTTATTCTAAACAATACTGCAGAGAACATCTTTGTATGTAGAGCTTTCCACCCACTCTTTTTTAAAATTAGTTTTTCCAGAAGCCTCTGTTTGCCTTTTGTCATTGTGGGCCTTGGAAACATCGCAGACGTGGGTCAGTTCTATTTCTTGGTCCATCTATTTGGCTCTGACCTGGATTCACAGTTGCTGATTGAGGAGGAGGCCCTGCCCTGCTCCCTCTCTCCTGGAAGGAAGCCACTCTGCAATTTGCTGGCTTCATCTGATGGTGTCTTAGTGTTTCAACACTTTATAGATGATTAACTCTGCCCCTTTTCCCTGGGAGGGTGATATGTCCCCTGGAGTTTCTTTACTCCTGATTTATATAAAAGGGTACCTTGGTGGGTCCGTGCTTGGTCTCGCTCCAGTGGTGTCATTGGGGGTGATGGGGCAGAGAGCACAGGTGACACTATCAGAAAGTGTGACACCAAAATGACTGTCTATAAAATTTTTGTGCAACTTTTCAGCAGAAATTTACTATTTTTTATAAAAATATCCTTGTAGTTAAAACAACAAAAACATTGTTCGTAAGCCCAGCTTACATGTATCAATATACCCACAAGGCTAAAATGCTATGGTAATTTACCTCTTGAGTCTTCTAATGCACTCCTAAGGAACTCTGGTGGTGCAGTGCCTAAGGCATTTGACTGCTAACCAGAAGGCTGGCAGTTCAAACCCACCAGCTACTCCATGGAAGGAAGACCAGGCAATCTACTTCTGTAAAGATTTACCACCTGGGAAACCCAGTGGGGTTGCTTTGAGTCCGAATCCGCTCGATGGCAGTGGGTTTGGTTTTAATGTGCTCCCAATGATGCTTCAAATCATGTGATTTAATCTGCATATGCTACAAGCATGCGCTCACTGTTGTTTACTTTGCTGCTGGTTTTGTCAAACTTTCTGACGTTTTTAGCTGCAATATTGTGGTAAGTAGCATTTGTGAACCTATATCAATAACCTTTTTGAGAATGAAGTAGTAATTAAAGGAAAAGAAGAAGAAAAATTAAAAAAGACTTCTGCTCCATTACTAATAAAGTTGTAATTCAGTGTAGAAAGATTTTATGAAGCAATTTTGTTGTTAAACTAAAAAAACCAAACTCACTGACGTCGAGTCAAACCCGACTCATAGCAACCCTTCCTTGGGTTTCAGAGGCAGTATCACTACGGAAGTAGATTGCCCAACCTTCCTTCTGAGAAGTGGCTGGTGGGTTTGAACCACCAGACTTCTGGTTAGCAGTCAAATGCCTTAGGTAATATGCTACCAGAGCTCCTAATTTTGTTGTTAATGTCCATGTAATCTAAGACATATTAAGGAGCTCTGGTTGCTTAGTGCCTAAGGCATTTGACTGCTAACCAGAAGTCTGGTGGTTCAAACCCACCAGCCACTTCTCAGAAGGAAGGTTGGGCAATCTACTTCAGTAGTGATATCCCCTTGGAAACCCAAGGAGGGGTCGTTACGAGTCAGATCAAACTCAATGGCAGTGGTTGGTTTAAGACATATTACATTTCAGCAATTTACAACTATATTTATCACATATTATTCTGTAATTAAAATTAATAGTAACATTCCTAAGTATTCTGTATGGTCTGGTACAAGAGGAGGTCTACGCAAGGAGTGACACCATGTGTTACCGCACTGGGCAATACCAGCACTTATGATGCCACAGCTTTGCTCCCTCCCTGTCCCCTGACCATCGCCATGGAGGTGAGGGATGTGGGATCTAGGGACAGCTTTGGTTTGAATCTTGACCTTCAGTGCCCTCACCTATCAATGCGAAAATGCCCCTCAATGGAGGCATAGTGTGGATCACCTGAGGTGAGTAGTCTGTTCAGCTCCCCCAAACACTGTGAACCCAGCAAGTGGGCACCCGTTGTTTCTCAAAGACTTTGGGCTCGGAGGGGGGCAGGGTCCTGCTGGGGAATTTGTCCAATAGCCCAATAGCTTAGGGAAGTGAGGGGAGGAGGTAGGGAGGCGTTTCCCCATCTGAGGAACATTCCCTTCCACGGAGATGTCAGTAGGGGGAGGGCAAAAGCTTCTGGCTCTAGAACAGCCCCTTCCAGTTCCCAGGAACCTCAGCCCTGGAAGGTGGCCACAAGGGCTGCGGGCCTGGGCCCAGCTGGGTAAGGGTGTCCATATGTTACACCTCCCACTGGCAGCCCATTCCAGCAGAGCATTGGGAATCTTGGCTTGAACCCATTCCTCAGATTGCTGCTCAGTCCTTCCCTCCTCCTCCCTGCCCTCCCCAGCTCTCTCTTCCTGTGTTCACTGGATGCATAAGGAAGGTGCCAGTTCTGGGCTGTTGATTTTGTACTCATCATCCCTAACACCCCTTTCTTCTAACAAATATTTCTTAAATCTCTTTATTATTCAGAAATGCAATTCATAGATGCTATAGAAACCCAGGGAGCTCTGGTAGCATAGTGGCTAAGGCACTTGACTGCTAACCAGAAGGCTGGCGGTTCAAACCCACCAGCCACTCCTCGGAAGGAAGATGGGGCAATCTACTTCCGTAGTGATACTGCCTCGGAAACCCAAGGAGGGGTCGCTATGAGTCAGGTCTGACTTGACGGCACATAACAACAACAACATAGAAACACAGGGGCCGCTATGAGTTGGATCCAACTCAGTGGCAGTGAGGTCTGACTTGACGGCACATAACAACAACAACAACATAGAAACACAGGGGCCGCTATGAGTTGGATCCAACTCAGTGGCAGTGAGGTTTTTTTTTTTTTTTTTTAAATAGCAACCCTAAAAGGATATCTGGTAGCATTAGTGGGTAAGGCATTTGGCTGCTAATCAGAGGGTTGATGGTTCAAACCCACCAGCTGCTCTGTGGGAGGAAGATGAGGCAATCCACTTCCATTAAGATTTATAGCTTTGGAAATCCAGTGGGGGTCTATATGAGTTAGAACTTGATGGCAGTGATTGGTTGGTTGGTTATGTACCAAAATATATCTATAAGTTTATATGCAATGTTTCCGTCCCCCAAAAATAAGTAAAGATCACATTTATAAAGATGCTGATAATAAAAGTCAATAATAATGAAAATGAAAAAATTGAGGTAATCGATTTACATTATAAATGACTTACAATGGAGTTGTCCTAATGGAACCCTGCGGTAAGTCGGGGAGTACTTGTGCAAAACTGCAAAGATGCTTTGTGTTTACACATCCATGATGTTGGCTCTCATGGCATCTCTTGGATGCAGACTTGGATTAACTATCAGCAGGGTTTCATGCACAAATTTGTCCAGCTAATGTTGAATGTCAAGAGGGAGGCCAGACAGCCCCTTGTCATGTGAGCTGTCCTGCATCCCTAGCTGCTAATGATCAACACTGTCCCCATCATGGTGACCACCAGCAGCAATGGACCACAAACCTCTAATTCCCTGCAGGGGGGCTAGTGCCACCTGTCTTAGGCCTACACCCTTTGGTTAGCTCTGAGCCTAGATTTATCCAAGGCTTTCCCCAGCACTGTTGCATCCCAGGAGCTCTCCCAGGGGGACTTCTGAGATCTTCTGGACATTTGAACTCTCATCTACCTGACCCTGCACAGCCTCTCACCAACTCCTGCCTCTTTTGTTTTTTTAAATGAAAAATTTTGCGATCTTACAGAAACATGAAGAAGGCAAGAGAAGTCCCTTGAAACCCACCATCCAGAAACGTCCCTGGGTGTTTGGAGGTCCTTCAGTTCCTGCGTGCTGCTGTGTGTCACAGCATCCATATGTGGTGCACCTGGTGTGAGTAGAGAACATCCCACCTCTTGAGCTGGGTCTTTGTGTCTCATCCTTTGGATGCTGGCCTGACCTCATTTTGAATGACTCTATGCTATTGCTTTGTGGTATATCTCATAATTTATTTCACAATTCCCCTTTTAGCAGATGTCATGGTTTGAGTTGTGTTCCCCCAAAATTCATGTCAACTTGGCTGGGGCATGATTCTCAGTGGTTTAGCAGTTACGTAATGATGTAGTGTGGCAGGTAGGTAATGATAGTCCATGATGCGATCTGATGTGATAAGCTGATCAGGTATGAAAGGATTGATGGTAGGTTGCAACTCCTTTAGTCCCATCACAACCCTGATTCAATATAAGGGGAGCTTTCCTGTTCCCTGGGATGTGGCCTGCAACACCTTTTATCTTATAAGAGATAAAAGAGAGAGAAGGGAGCAGAGAGGGGGACAAAGAAAGAAAGAGACCACCAAGTCCCAGAAGGGACCACCAAGAAAGGGGAGCCAGGAGCAGAGGATGCCCTTTGGACCCAGGCTCCCTGTGCTGGAATCATCTTAGGAACAAGAGACACAGAGGGAAGACGTCTTCTAAAGCCAGTACTCTGAACTTGGACTTCTACCTAAGCTATAAGAGAATAAATTTCTGTTTGTTAAAGCCATCCACTTGTGGTATTTCTGTTATAGCAGCACTAGAGATCTAAGACAGTAAATATTTAGGTTGTCTAAATTTCTAGCTGTTAGTAATAGCTAGGAGGGAGACTTCATGTGTATCTTTGCCCTAGGTTTATTCCCTCACAATGTAAGCAAGTTGAGAAGGGGTCAAGGAAGGTGCATGAGGAACAGAGGGGTTTGGGGGCTACTTGGACAGGTGCCTGACATCAGACTTATAGGAAATTCCCAGCCAGGGAGTGGGTAATAGGGTGGCACAGGCCCAGGTGGACTGTTGGTCACAAGGGACAGTCCTTCAGCCAGGGTGGTGGCCACCTTCCCCCAGACCCTGCGCAGGCAGCACACTGGCTGTCTGCCCATGTATGGGAGCCCTTCTTCCCTGAGAGCCTTGGTGTCCTAGACTCAAAACCTGCAGACAGAGAGGTCTCTGGGTGTCGAGTCCTGTTTTTATTTATGGAAATAAAATTTGGGGAGAATCCCAAGGTTGATTCTAATTGTGGAGAATTCATATCATACTAAAACAGAAAAGTCCTTCAAAATCCAAATATACTCTGGTCCCTGTTCTCAACCTCTTGCTACACATCTTTGAAGAGCTTTCTCCATACTGTGCATAAGGATAGACATGGTGCTAGTTAGGCAGGTGCTGCCACTCGGGAAGATGGCCTATGGTATATATTGATGATTTCCCTCACAGTGTAGGAAGTCTTCAATGTCATTTCATGATGCATTTGGTGCCTGTTTTTCATCACTGTCACCAACATCCCCCATTAGGGATGCTGTGTGACCTGTCCCAGCTAGGGTTGTCTGACTCCTGGGGTGCCCTCAGATTTTATCCCTGGTGGGGTGTGTGTGCAGGGTGTATGTGCACCCCTCCTGCTCTTGGGCCTCCATTTCCTGCCCACATGTAGGGGAAGCCTGCCACGTCTCCTCTGGCTATCCCCAGCCCCTCCTCTCTTCCTGCTCTGGCTTCTCCAGGACCCCGGGCTGTGTCTGCTCACTGTGTGGCTGCCTGCCTGATGGATGAGGTCACTCCACTGGTGCTAAGCAACCAGGACACAAACCTGAGCCCCTAGCCTGGCCTCCCACTGGCAGACAGCAGGCTTGTGTGGGGCGGGGTCTCCAGCCCGGGGCCCACTTTGTGTCCTTGTCACACCTGGTTTGCCTACTTATCTAAGGTAGGCAGGCAAGTATGGCATATGCCCTGGGCACCACTTGAGGGGGGCACCACTAAGCAATGTCGATTGACCATCACAGTTTCTATCGCCAGCTGTGAGAGATCATTCAGCAAATTAAAACTAATGGCCATAGATGCTGTTTTCCATAGATACGCCTCTGCGTATCCTCTTGTGTTTGTGTGAGGTTCCCTGGCACTACCAAATGCTGTCCCTCTGAGGGCTCCAGTGACCTGGCACCACAAGTCCCTTCTTCCATGCAATGAATTGGCATGAAGCCATAAAATAAGTGCTGGGGCATCTGAGAGTTTGCTTTCTCCCATGACATGTTTTCTCAGAAACTTTTTATTCATAGTTTTTCTCTCCTGGGTGAGCTGGTCCTGGGCCCTCCTATTACCCCTGGCAGGCCACTCAAGGACACTTGTGCCCCGCTTGTCCCCCCGCACCCCAGGCTCGAAATCCACTGGGGTCCCCAGGCGGATTGGGCCCAGGAGTGCAGAGCTGAGGCTACCTCCCAGACTCCTCTGAGGCAGAGTCTTCTGTCTACAACCCTTCTTTCTTAACTTCTCCCTCCTTACTGTCCCCCTCCACCATCTTTTTGTCAGAAAATTATCAGATATTTAATATGTCAAATAAACATTGAACAAAGAACCATGATCACCCACATGGCCCCCTCCGAGATTCAACCATTTCCTCAAAGTTCATCTCCTGCCTCCCTGCCCCATGAGGTGGCCTGGGGTGGGCAGCACACTTCCCATTAACTCCTTCTTCAGATTCCAGAATGCCGCTCCCTTCAGGTCCAGGACAGTAACGGGTCCCGCGGTGGCTAGCATGGGGCTGCAATGCTCTTCCTTGGTTTGTAAATGGTACCTTCACTTCACATCACCGGCCAAGGCTTGATTTGTGTGCATTCCTCCTCCCCTTCTCTCCTCCTCTCCCTCCTCCTCTTTTTTTCTCCCTCCTCCTCCTCTTTCCTGGTCTAAGCACCATTTGAACATAAGTTTCTGAGATGGTGACATTTTTCTTTCAAACAGTTTGACATGCCTCTTCTAAAAATCAAGACAATTTCCTTCATACCCACAATACCATTGCAACACCTAATGTCACAACCTCCTCGCATTATTATCCATCTCAATGTTTAAGTTTTCTCAATTGTTTGAACTGCATTTTTTGGCCTTTTGGGAAATCGAATGTCATGTTACACCTTGCTTTTGGTCAGGTCTCTTTACCGGAATGAAGAGCAGTCCTCACACTTTTACTTTTGTTTCCCATGATAATGACCATGGCCTGTGGAGATGGCCATGGCCTGTTGACTGTCCCACTCTGGGTATATCTGCTTGCACCCTCATGGTGTCCTTCCCCTGGTTCCTCTGTCCCCTATGTGTCTTGTAAGCAGGAAATGACTGTGTGGGGAGACTGTTTCAATGAATAGGCCACAGTTAAAACTAAGCAGAAGGGTGAGAAAGTTCCAGAACCATCTCCATCTCCATCTCCAAGCCTGCTCCCGTCCTTTCCTTCTTCCTGCTCCTCCCTCAGAGAGGCCAGGGGCCAGCTCAGTTTAAATTGCTGCAGGAGAATCCAGAGCCAGGCCTTCAGTGTGGCCTCTGCCATAAAACTGCCCAGAACAGAGTTTGAGACCCGCCAACCAGATGGCAGCCCTAAGCTGTCACTGAGGACAAAATTACAGTGTTCGAATCCCAGCCTCGGTACCCAGCCAGGGCTGCTCAGATGTTCCCACTTAGTGTCTGGCAAAGACATCACAAGAGGGGCAACGGATAGCAAGAAAGGCAGCACCTCAATCCATGGGAGAGAGGTGGGGGCTGCCTTGGGAGCAGCCACTGACCTGGCCCTGGACCTTGGCGCTCTCCTCTGATGCCCCTGGACAGTGTGCCTGGCAGTAGGCGTAGGCCCCAGGCCTTTCCCAGGATGCTGGCTCTGGTGATCCTCTTGGCACGCTTCGGTTTGTATTACACAGAGTTCATCTGCAGAGCCAAGGAATAACACTGGTGTGTATCCCAGGGAAACGAGGGCTACAGTCTGCAGCAGCTCCTGGGGGTGTCAGCAGCCACTGAGGGCCAGGGGCCAGAAGGCAGGGGGTGAGGGGGCTTAGAGGTGTCTTCAGAAAGAGCGCCTTCGCTACCTGAATCCAGAAAGAGCAGGATGCTGGGGCTGATGCTGCCAGAAAGGCCAGGCTCAGTCTTTACCAGCGTTGGGGCTTTGGGAACGTTACAGGCTTGAGAGCCCAGCTTTAATCCTTTCAGTTCAGGTATTTATTTCTGGGACCCTTGCCTCATTCCATGAGCATGTCAGACAACTCACAAGAAGCGCACGCAATAAAATGTTAAAGTATGAGTACTCTAGAAAACCCAGGGCCAGGGAACATCTAAATGGAATGGGGGAGTAATGGAAGACAGTTGAGGCCAAAGGGTCTCCAGCTGATGAGGTGGAGCTGTGGTTTGCACACCATGCTGCTGTTAGCAGCCAGAGGGAAAAGACAACTAGCCATCCAGTCCTATTCATTCTAAAAGCAGAGTCCCTACTATGTTTCAGGCCCTGCACTGGGGAAATGCTGCTAGAACAAAAAGGGTCCCTGCTTGGGGCTCACGACCAGACTGAGCCAGTAGTTGTTCCTGCTCAGAGAATAGCCCACGGAGCTCCTTAGAAGCAACTCTGTTTTTGGACCCTGGGATCTCGAAAAAAATTTCACAGGGCTATTGGGCCATCTAAGAAGCTCTAGTGGTGTAGTGGTTAGGGCATTTGGCTACTAACCAAAAGGTTGGTAGATCGAACCCACCAATCATTCCGTGGAAGAAAGGTGAGGCAGTCTGCTTCCGTAAAGATTTATAGTTTTGGATACCCTATGAGGGTTGCTATGAGCTGGAGTTAAGTCAAGTGGCAGTGAGTTTGGCTTGATTTTGGATAAGGCCATTTATGGCCCAGAATGGGGTGCCATGAAGGGGATAAGGAGGAGATGCTATTCATTTGATGAATGAACCAAGAAGCTCAAGTGAAAAGTTGACTTATAATCCAGATCCAATATGACATGTACTAATTTAAAGGCCTGGAATGGGGTGAAATGCTCAGAGAAGGAAGAAACTGAGGGGGTTGTAGAGGTGCTGGGAGCTTCCTGGAGCATGCAAAATTAAACAGACCCTTGGGGCTAAGGAAGGTCTTCATTATAAGGATATCTGGTGAGGGGCTGAGGTTGGAGAGGGCTGAGCTGCTCAGGTGGGAGGGAATCAGAATCAATCACATGGACAAAGGAGCCGCTAGGTGGAGGGAAGGGCATTGTGAAGTGAGATGGTGCAGGACACCTGGAAGATTTGGCCACACTGGGAAGCAGGGCCAGGGAGAGGCTGGAACCATGCTGCTGGGCCTCTTGTGGGCATCTAGGCTGTTGAAAATGCTGTCCTATGAGGAAGGCTCCCACTTCATGGATAAAGAAACTGAGGCACAGGGAGATTAAGTAGCTTGCCTGTGGTCTCACAGCTGCTAAGTGGCAGAGCTGGGACATGAAGCCACTTCTATGAGTTGTTAAAGTCTTTGCTTGACTGGTCTGTGGTAGGCTCCAGTGGATACCCCTGAGGTGGATGCCAGCCCAAAGCTCCAACAGGGATTTACACTTTCAGCAATACAGCAAACTAGGTATCTGTCCACCCCACTCCCAAACACTTAGACATTCTGCATAAATTATGACATGTTCTTTCAAATTCATAAATGAATGCAGAGTAAAGGAAAGGAAAATTTGAAATATCCAGGGTTATGGAGAGCATGCAGTAGAAACTGAATAGAACCTGGTGAATGTGTCCTGGGATTCCCTGGGCTGGTCACTAGAACTAGAACCTGGAGTTGAGAGTCAGAATGTGGGGCCTTGAACTAATACTAAGTGGAGGGTAAGGTCTGGGAAATATGTAGGAAGCAGATTCCAAAAAGGGCCACACCATCAGTGAAACAGGGGCCTCTATATATATACATTTGCAAACATTATTATCGAGGTATTTACATATTATACAAATCACACATTCAAATTGTGTAATTCAATACATTTTAGTATATTCATGGGGTTGTGCAGCGATCACCACAGTCTAATTGTAGAACACTTTCACCTGCCACAAAAAATTGAAGCAACAACAACAAAAAAAAAAACATCATTCACAGTCCTTTCCGTCTCTCCCTAGTCTCTCCCCGAGTACCAGGCAGCCACAAACCTACTTTCTATCTGTATTGATCTGCCTATTCCAGACATTTCATAAAATGGAATCTTACAATATGTGACCTTATGTGTCTGGCTTCTTTCATTCAGCTTGTTTTCAAGGTCTGTTTATGTTTTACCACTAATCAGTACTTTAGTCCTTTTTGTGGCTGAGTAATATTCCATTGTATGGACAGATCAGATTTTATTTATCCATTCCTCAGTTGATGGATGTGTGGGATGTTCCCTCTTTTTAGCTACCATGAATAATGCTGCTCTAAATATCTGGGTGCACATTTTTGTATAGAGATATGTTTTTATTTCTCTTAGGTGCCTAAGGCATTTGACTGGTAAGCAGAAGGCTGGTGGTTCAAACCCACCAGCCACTCCTTGGAAGGAAGATTGGGCAATCTACTTCTGTACAGATGTTGCTGTTGTTAGGTGGATTGAGTCATTTCTGACTCATAGTGACCCTATGCACAGCAGAATGAAACATTGCCTGATTCCGCACCAGCTCCCTGCCTTACTTGAGCCCATCATTGCAGCCACTGTGTCAATCCATCTCATTGAAGGCCTTCTCCTCTTTCGTCAACCCTCCACCCTACCAAGCATGACATCCTTCTCCAGGGAATGATCCCTTCTAACAACATGACCAAAGTAGGTGAGACGAAGTCTGGCCATTCTCGCTTCCGAGGAGCATTTCAGCTGCACTTCCTCCAGGGCAGACCTGTTAGTTCTTTTAGCAGTCCATGATACTTTCAGCATTCTTTACCAGCACCACAACTCAAAAGCATCAACTTTTCTTCAGTCTTCCTTATTCATTGTCCAGCTCTCACATGCATATGAGGTGATTGGAAATATTATGGCTTGTGTCAGGCGCACCTTAGTCCTCAAGAAGACATCCTTGCTCCTCAGCACTTGAAACAGTTCCTTTGCGGTTGACCTTCCCAGTGCTACACGTCATCTAATGTCCTGACTGCTGCTTCCTTTGGCATCGATTGTAGAACCAAGCAATGTGAATTCTTTGACAACCTCAATCTTCTCTCCATTTATTGTGATGCTGCTTATTGCTCTGTACAGATACTGCCTTGGAAACCCAAGGAGGGGTTGCTATGAGTTGGAACTGACTTAACAGCAGTGAGTTTGGTTTGTTTTTTGGTATGTACTTAGGACAGAAATTGCTGGGTCATATGAGGAAATTCCCATAATGTTTTCCAAAGTGGTTGCACCATTTTACATTCTCACCAGCAGTATATGAGGATTCTGAATTTTTATCCTCCTTGCTAACACATATTATTCTCTACCTTTTATGTTATAGCCATCCCAGTGGATATGAAAATGTATTTTATTATGGTTTTGATTTGCTTGTCCTGATGGCTAATGATACTGAACATCTTTTCATATCCTTATTGACCATTTGTACATCTTATCTGGAGAAATGTGTATTCATATATGTTACTATTTAAAAATCATATTATTTGTCTTTTATTATAGAGTTATAAGAGTTCTTTATATATTCTGGATATCAATACTTTATCAGATGTATGAGTTGCAATTATTCTCTCCCATTCTGTGAGTTGTCATTTGATTTCTTGATGGTATTGTTTATGGTACAAAAGTTTTAATTTTGATGCAATCCAATTTATCTGTATTTTGTCACTTGTGTTGGCCTGTTTTATTTCTTGGCTTTTGCTCTGCCTCTGAGCATTTGTAACCATATGTCTTCTCTTATGAGCCTGGGGTTCAAATTTGTACCACCTAGCTCTAATAGCTCAATGGATAACGCATTTGGCTGCTGGTCAAAGTTTCGGTGGTTCAAAGTTACCAGCTGCTCCATGGAAGGAAGATGAAGCAATCTACTTCCATAAAGATTTACAGCCTTGGAAATCCAATGGGGGTCATTATGAGTCAGAATCAACTTCATGGCAGTGGGTTTGGTTTATATTATTTATAAAATCTTAGGTAGGAAATGGAGTTAAAGATATTTAAGATTGCTCACACATGCAAATGCAGGTGCTGTCTGGGAAAACACATTCAACACAGGACTTCTAGCATTCCTCAAGATTAAGACAAGTACGCAGGGGACATCAAGCTCAATTGGCATAACATACTATACAAAACATTGTTCCGCCTCCTACTTTGGCGAGTAGCGACTGGGATCTTAAAAGCTAGCAAGCTGCCATCTAGATGCAACAGTGGGTCTCTCCTTGTCAAGAGCA